>NC_065529.1:43670876-43750584 GCF_006386435.1 Epinephelus moara | reverse complement strand
GTTTTAACAGGTCCGACGCTACTATGCGCCCCGGCTGTATCTAGGCTAACGGCTAACATGCTAACTATTATTTTTATGTCACTAGTCACTTAAAACAAATTTAGGACGATAGGAGACAGGTTGAAATCAACCGAAATTTCGCTTTAAGAGAATGTGACATCCCCATGCTTGTTTACCCCAAACAACGCGACTGCATTGGTTCAGATCGAGGTCAGAACATGTTCTCACCACAAATGAACGGCACCAGAGTTCATTTGTAACCAGACCGAGACCACCTCTTCAAGATGGTCTGGTTGTTTTGTTGCACACCTGAGTGCAATTGTTGTGTTCACACCTGCCCAAACAAACTGCACTTAGGTGGCGAACAAACCCAAGTTTGATTGAACTGAACCAAACAGGGCAGGTGTGAAAGCACCCTAAATGCATTCAGAGTTAAATCAGGGAAATTACAATTCAGTTTTCTTATGTAATCTAAAGTAATTAAGTGTAACAGGCTTACCAACTAAATAAATAAACTGAAACTGGCAGAGGTGGGACAAACAGTCTAGTCACAAGTAGCCCAAAGGCCCAGACACACCAAACTGACTTCAGAGAACTAGAGACGATAAAATCCCTCTGCCATGTTGCCTCACGTTGCCTGTGTCTCTGCCAAAAAGTTGCACATGAACACACTACAAAAACCTAAATTGAAGGCCAACCAGCACATACGTTTTGCATTTGTGTGAGAGGAAATTACTCTTCACACCGCAAATTTGCGAATCCTAGGATAGTGATAGTTGGTTGAACAAAAGAGTGACTGAAGAGCTACGTTATTTCAGCCTCTAATGAGAGTGATATTCATCTTCTCATCTCACTCTCAGAAACTATACAAATATGTAATTCCCAAGACCTTGAACCTTCATTTACGGCACAATGTGGTCTGATCCCCAAGCTGAAATCTACTATCAATAATGATACTCAGTCCACCATCTTTTTACTATTTTATTAGAACATACAAAATAAGGCAAGTAAATTCACATAAAAAAGATCAACATAAAGTCAAACGTGTTAGTAAAAATTTAAAGAATTACACCGTTTTATTCTGTTACCATCCTGTAAATCTACAGTAAATACACACTTTCATCATATCAGTAACCAGCAGTAGTTTGAAGATCATTTATGATTAATTATTGCTTGGTTGATTATTGTGAATCCTTCATTATTAAGTGAAGAACAGAGGAATCAGCTTTTTGAACACATACCCCTGTATGTTTCAGAAATTATTTTCACTCTTACTCTGCATATAATACAACTTCATGGTCTTCTTCTCTCCCTTTGGTCGGTGCCCTTTCCTCCTCCCCTCTCCTCCTTCCTTGCTGCTGCTGCTGATCGGCTGTCTTGCCTGCCGCTCATAGACATCCTCCAATAGTATTGATCCTCTGGGGGTGTAGCCGATGTAGGACCAGTTGATGACGGAGCCACTGTACGGCCTAAAAACACAGTTATATTTTCAAATAGTGGATTTAAGTCCAGAAAGTTTCTAAGTACTTTAATGATACTTTATATGACAGGACATTCAATGGTAAAATAACACTGTGGTTTTCAGAGCGTCAGTGAGGAAGCTCCTGTATTTCAAAACTGTACACACACACACACATACATGTAGACACCGCCGGTCATGTAGTTGAAGACTTCTCTGTAGCGGAGAGGATAATCCCACACCTGCAGGTCTGTCATCTGACCATCAAAACCTGAAAATTCAATCACAGGCTGACCCGACCAGGCATACTAAACACACACACACACACACACACACACACACACAAACAGAAGATAAACAATATTAGAGGAGATGAAGATAAAAGATGGTTACATACAAACAACAAGTAGCTCAACTGTGTGTAGTCCTGTAGTCAAGTGTTAAAGCCCTTTTCAGACATAGAATATGAAATATTGCAGGCTTTGGCGGAATTTATAGTCCTGCTTCGAATCGATGCCGTACCTATGGCATAGGCTCTGTATCGATGTAGAGCCTCCGCCGTACCCTACACCATAGCCTGACGTGCACCTCCCTAGAAATGTAACGACACGTTACGTTGATGCAGACCTCCTGTTTATTTTTGTAAGCTGAAACCATTTCCCTCAGTGGAAATGAAGCTTTTCATTTACTTTTATTTCACAAATAAGAAACAATAAACTGTGAAGACAATAAAGCCTCCACAAAAATAGCATTTTAAGTCTTGTGTGTGATTTATGCTGGCTTTGTATGAACAGAGGAAATCTCCGGGAATCACTAGGCTAATTTATACAATGTAAAATGCCATAGGCTTGTGCTAATAACGTTAGCATGTTGAATGTGTTTGTAAAGGGGTTAGGGGTAAACGGGTTTAATATAAAACAGTTGTCTTGTTGGTGAACCTTGAGAGTTGTAATGGAGCCGAATTTTGTGCCATTACCTTTGTTAACTGTTGCTGTTGTCCCTGGCTGTATATGAGTAGAGAACAACTTCACTGGTCACTAGGCTAATTTATACAATGTAAAATGCTATAGGGTTGTGCTAAAAACATTAGCATGTTGTATTTGTGGGGAAAATGTGTCCAGATAAAGACAAGTGTTTGTCTGTGAATGCAGCGAGTTATAGTGAAGCTGATTTGTGTACTTGTGTTTGAAATTGTCTCTATTAAGCCATGTTTAATGTGTATTTTGAATGTGTTGTGAATAACTTAACTTTATAGCATTTCACAGAAACCCCACCATTGACTAGAGTTTTGGAGGTGTGTAGGATACAGCGTAGAATTTGCCGGACAAGTATAAATCCTGCTTTTATCTGTTTAAAGGCCCAGAAACACCAAACTGACTTAAGAGAAGTAGTGGCAACGAATGCCCCCTGCTGTGTTGCCTCACGTCCCCTGTGTCTCTGCCAAAAAGTTGCACATGAACACAGCCGAAGACCAACAAGGACGTAAGAGAAATGAGAAATGTTCAAAACTGTTTAGTCTTCTGTCACAACTATCATAAGGTAAACAGTAGTGTTCAAGGCAAAAAGTAATCTACCAGGAATGTGTGCTTGCATGTATTTGTTGCAGCGAGGCATTCCCCTGGTTTCAGACCTGCCCACATCTCTGAGTTTTTTCAGCTGTTTAATTAAAATTCAGTCTGATTATCAGGCTGTAGCTGCAAACTTGCCAAACAGGTACAATCTGCTTCAGTAGGTACAATCTGCTTCAGTGTGTCTTCTTTGTCCTCACCTTAACAGGCATCAACTTTCTGATGCTCATATGAGAGCCACTGAACACCTGGGCCACATTCTTCATCGAGTCCAGAGTGAGGCAGACTCTGGTCCAGATGTCCGCTCCAGGGTTTGACCAGAACCTTATGTTAGGTCGCAAGTACAGTGAGTTGTAGCCATATTGAAAGGTTAGCTGATACCCAGCATTAGAGACGTCCAGCCTCAGAGGGTTTCTGCTGGATGGGCTGATTGTAAGTAGTGAAAAGGAAGTGTCGTCGGCCAGGTAACGCAGACACACCGTCACACCTGCTGGAGTCACATAGGAAGTGTTTATTTACAAATTTAACTGACAAAGTTCAATAATAAAAAACAACAGAAAAACACATGAACAGTTCAGTGCATGAATTATAAAAGGAACAGTCCAAAATACGTGCTAAATACATGATACACAGATTTTATTATTATGTTGATACAAAACAAAAGTGCAGGTAATCTAAGTCAGTTTCACCACAGGAGCCTGCAACACCTGCTAACCGTATGCTACTTGTCTAGCATAGAAGCTAACCAAAGCTAAGCTAACTGTATGCTGTCCACCAAGTGCAGAGGCTAACTCATGCTAATTTTACAATGTCTACCATATAGATGTATGAAGAGAACTGGATACAGTGTGCGAGGCAGGGCCTTGTTCATTCCTATGTAAGATGCTCAATAGCGGAACCATTCAAATCTTAAATTGTATCAGAATTTGAATAAACAAATAAATTTAAAAATCATGGCTTTGTTGCCCAGCCTTATATTTGACAGGTGTTTTTTGCCCTGAATGACAGAATTAACAGGCAACAATTAACAACACCGGCCTGCGGTGTGACCCGATGCCAGAGCTGGTTGCCGTGGAGCGTCTGAGGCCGCGCGGTCCGGGACCCAGTATCATCAAAGTGGAGTTTCGTACGGTGGAGGAGAAGGTGGCAGCCCTGCGGTTAAAACATCTACTGCGGGAGAACCGGAGCTTTGAAAGGGTCTACATAAGATCAGCAAAATCCCACGCGGATCGTCTCATTGACTTGAATTTTCGCACCCTGCTGTGTGAATTACCGACAGTGGGGAAGGATTTCTACATTACCGGTAACGGCAGAATGATGAAACGTTCACCTGTTGATGCTGATGCTTACTCCAAGAATAGGCCTAAGTGAGGAGCTCCGGCCCAGTCTGTAAGTAGATCGACTTTTTCTCTTGTCCACTGGAATATTAACGGATGGACAGCTGCTAACTGTGAATTAAGATCGCGGATACTGAAATCTAAAGACCCCGACTTTATTTCACTTAATGAAACTCATTTATCATGCCCCGTAATCTGCTTGAAGGGCTACACCTGGTTTGGCCACAATAGGAACACTCATGTTAGAGCTCCCAGAGCTTCTGGGGGAGTTGGGATTTTCGTTAAAAATATTGTGTTTGAAGACTATAAAGTGGACATTGTGGACAAAACCATTGATGGCGTGATTGGATTGCGTTTTGAGCATCGCTTTTCAGAATATGTTTTTGTTATCTTCTCTTGTTATTTGCCTCCCGAGGGGTCGTCCGGGGGGAGGGACTCTGTGGCATTTTTCAGTCACTTGTTGGCGCAGTTATATTCTATAAATTATGATGCTGTTTATTTGTGTGGTGACCTGATAGGGAGGACTGTATCCCAGATATAGATGGCATTGTGCCAAGAAATGCTTTAGATACTGGGTTTAATAATCATGGGGAAAGTTTGCTAGAATTTTTGAAAGACTCTAAATGCTGTGTTTTAAATGGCAGACTGTCCCCTTCAAAGGATAACTTTACCTCTATTTCAACGAAGGGGATGGCAGTTGTGGACTATATTATAACAGCTCATGATTGTTTTAACACTTGTGCTGATTTTGAGGTGTTAACTTCCAGCGAACTGGCTGAAAATATAGGGCCTGATTGTACAGGTTTGATTGGTGATAAATGTAGTTTGCCAGATCACTCTTTGCTTTCGTTAAAATTTTCAGCTAACGCCAGTTATTCTTTTGACAAGCCCACCCCTCCTTTAGAGGCGGCCCAATGTAAAAGACCTAGGAATTTTCCTCCAACTTTTCTGTCCTCTGATTTGTGTTGTTTGGCTTTGAAACGGCTGATAGATGATCTCTTATCCTGTCAAAAATCCCAGGATAATATTGACAGATTGTATAGACGGTTCTGTGATTTACTATATAAAGAGATGGATACGGTTCTCATACAAAATTCTTCCAGGGTTAACACCTGTAAGAAGAAGAAGAATCTCTGTAAGAAAAATAAACCTTTTTGGAATGCTGAATTGGACAATTTATGGAAAAATCTAAAAGCCGCTGAGAGGAGATTTCTTAAAAACAAAATTCCTTCACAGAAAGCAGCTCTTAAAATGGAATATAAACATTGTCAGTTGCTTTTTGATAAAAAGCTACGATTTTGTAAAAGAAGATTTGATCGTGGCTTGTCTCTTAGTTTAGAGCATTTGCAAATTAAAAATCCTCAGCTCTTCTGGAGAGAAATTAATAAACTGGGTCCGAAGAAAGACTCAAAAATTCCAATGGAAATTGTGCTAGAAAATGGTGATCTTGAGCATAAGCTTGACTTGGTGCTCAACAAATGGGAGAATGATTTTACTGTTTTATTTTCTGGCAATAATGGCATAGATGGTTTTGATGAGACTTTCTTAGAATATATTTGTGCAGAAAAAAAGTCCCAGGAAGAGAAGTTTGCACACGAAAATTATGAGCCCAATCAGCTATTAAATTCAGATATTACACTTGAAGAGGTTAGTAAAGCTGTTGAGTGTGCTAAATTGAGAAAAGCTTCTGGCATTGAGGGTCTCTCTAACGAAGTACTGAAAACACCTAAATTGTTACAGTTCCTGACCCATTTCATGCAAGTATGTTTCAAATCTAGTATTGTTCCTTCTGATTGGTACAAATCACTCATTAAACCAATTCCAAAGTCGGCCAAAAACGACCCAAGGGTCCCTCTCAACTATAGAGGTGTCAGCCTTTTAAGCACAGTTTATAAATTGTTCTCTAATATTCTAAACTCCAGGCTGTCTCAATATCTAGAGGCTGAAAACATTCTAGTGGAGGAGCAGAATGGATTTAGAAAACATAGATCCTGTCTAGATCATATTTACACCCTAAGTACTGTAATTAGAGCTAGAATTTCTGAGGGGAAGTCTACCTTTGTTTGTTTTATTGATTTCAGAAAAGCTTTTGATTGTGTTCACAGAGATTTGTTGGAGTTTAAACTTATTTCAGCTGGTGTAGATGGTATATTTTACAAAGCTGTTAAAGCTTTATACAAAAACCCAGTGGCATGTGTTCAGGTGAATGATATGAGGACAGGGTGGTTTCCCACTCCACTAGGAGTCAAACAGGGAGATGTTCTCTCTCCTACCCTCTTTTCTCTGTTTATAAATGATTTAGCCCAGCAAATTAAAAATGAAGATATTGGAGTGCAAATAGGTGATATGAATTTAAACATACTCTTGTATGCGGATGATATCGTTATCCTGGCAGAGAGGGAGGAGGAGTTGCAGTCCCTGTTAGACATTGTTAACCATTGGTGCCAAAAGTGGAGAATGTCAGTTAATCAAGAAAAAACTCAAGTCATACATTTCAGAAAACGTGGAGTAAGTAGAAGCACCTTTAATTTTTATGTTGGAGTTAAGCCATTATCTTACACAAGAGCATACAAATACCTTGGCTTCACCCTGGATGAATACCTACTATTTGAAGAAGGTATTCATACCCTTGTTGATACGTCAGGCAGAGCATTAGGTTCTATTATAAGTAAAATGAAGAATTGTAGAGATCTTGGCTATACTACCTTTTCAAAGCTCTATGATGTCTGTGTTTCTCCGATTCTTATGTATGCAGCTGGAATATGGGGAGGGAAGGAGTTTTCCAAGGTGAATGCTATTCAAAACCGGGCTATTCGTTGTTTTTTATGTGTGCACAAATTTACATCTGTGTTGGCACTCCAAGGCGATATGGGTTGGGAACCCTGTTTAATTAAGCAGAAGGGGGAAATGCTGAGGCTCTGGAATCGTCTGTCTTCTATGCCAGAGGGTAGAATAGCTAAAAGAGTTTTTAACTGGGATAAAGCATATAACTATCCTTGGTGTAGTGAAATGAACGCTATCTTTAATGAAGCTGATCAACAACACATCTTCACAAATGGTCTGCGATGTAGTGTCAATTTTGTGAAGCATAAGTTATTCCTTGAGTATAAAGAAAAATGGGCCAATGACATCTGGTTTAAACCAAAACTCAGAACTTACTGTCAGTTGAAAAATGTTTATTGTCCAGAACCATATGTGACTTTACCCCTGGATAGATCCAGAAGATCTCTATGTGCCCAGTTGAGATTTGGGATTCTCCCTCTGGCTATAGAAGTAGGAAGGTTTAACTCTGTACCTGAGGAAAGGAGACTCTGTACCGTGTGTAATTTAAATGTAATTGAGGATGAACTTCATTTTCTGTTTCATTGTCCACTATATGATGAAACCAGGCAGCTTTTATTTCAGAAAATGCAGAATGTGAAGCCTGAGTTGTTTTGGACTGAGGATGAGGTTAAGTTGGAATGGTTTTTCAGAGAAGAGGTTTTTACTATAGCTACCTTCATAAAAAGTGCCTGGAAATTAAGAAAGAATGAATTATTTGTGTGAATTCTATTTGAAATGTATAATCTGCGCTGTTTGTTTTGTTTGTACTCTGCTGATTATGTTTGCTGGCTTTGATTATGAAATTTGTGTCCTGTAAGCCCTTATAGGCTGGGCACCTTCACTGGTGTATGACACATAAATAAATAATAAATAAAAAAATATAAATATAAAAAAACAGGTTTCCTCTAGAAACGCAAAGCACCACCATAACCAACACATTCTCACTCCGACCTCGTTACATATTGACGTTTGGTCATGGACTTTCCACATACAACATGCGAGGTACCCTGGGTGCGTTGGTTGTTGATGTTCTGGGACACCGTGTCAAGTTCACAACAACAAACACATGTTTGAGTTTAGGAAAAAAGAGCTGGGTTTGGTTTTAGAATCTTACAGGACACGAACATCACTCTCTCGGGTGAAAGTCTGTGTTTGTTGGACCCATCCACCACCCCTACTGCCAGCGCCACTCGAACATTCGCCACCTTAACTTTCGTCCTTGTCCCGCCGTGGTTCCCCCTGATGCTGCCGGGCACCGTTAGACTATAATCACAACCAGCCTTTTTATGTTGGTTTCTGACGCCACAAGTCACTGCCCAAGCGCCGGATTTCAGCGAGTTCAGAGTGAGAACAGGCTCCCATAACACTGACCCAGAATAAACTAATAGTGTAATAATGTGACTGTACATATAATTTACTAACACAAAAAAAGTGGATTTAATGTTAAGTTACTCTTTAAGTCTTTCTGCCCCCTTGTGGTCAGAAATCACTTAATGCAGCTTTAATCTGTAAAACAATGAAGAACGTTGTTCACCAACAGGCATGGACAATTGATTGATGTGGGAACGATGTCCTGAATTAAGTTCTTGTTTGGTCTCTTTCCCACACAATAATAAAACTGTATTGTTTAATAGCGTCACCTCTTAGCAGGAAGAACATACCAGAGAAAACACAACAACAAATCTGTACATTAAAGTAATATTTTGGGTTTCATATCACAACACTGTATTTCTGTTTGGTTATGTAGTTTATCAGTGTACTCACCGCTAGTAGGACGTGCTGTGGTCCAGGGATAGGGATAGGTAGTGGGGTAGTAGCGCCTGGTGGTGGGGCGGGGTGTGGGTTTGGTGGTGGTTTTTGGGGGGGGNGGTGGTGCGTTTGGGGGTGTAGTAAGGAGAGGTGGGGGTAGCAGAATAATAGGGTGGATAGAAGGATATTCCTCCTCTATACAGAGACAAAGTGAACATCTTCCCGTTTAAATTCATTACAGATGTTCCTGAAGAAAGAAAGAGGAAAAGAAGCCACAAAAACAAGTTGTCAACATAATATTAAATCTTTGTTTTACTCAGGCATCCTAAGCAGGTTTTTCTGACGGTGTGATTCTCAAATTTATACCATGCAAAACAATACACTGTGTTAGTTAGAGCTGACCGTCTCACGGGAGGAAATAGTGCATTTATTGGGGACTATTTCCAGTGGCGGATTAATCCACATTTGGTGCTCTGGACTGGTGAGTATTTGTGACAGCAGGACAGTGCCAGTCAAAATAAACTTCAGTGTGTGTGTTCATGGCGATGAAGCAACTTGTCATCCAGTGCAGCAGTGCAGCTCACTGATGTGTTTTTAGTTATTTTTGGACAACAATAGAGCTCTACGGCACAGAGGAAGAGGATGTACCAGGCGCCACAGCCCGCCTCTTAGACTGAGACAAGAACAGGAGACGCATGTATACTAAATAATACAGTAACTTAATTTCAACAAAACAAGTCAAACAAAGAGATTGGAGGACTGGCTGCTGCTCAGATTTATATACATGGAGCACACAAGGCCCAGGTGTGTCGCATGTCACTAATTACCCTCCAACTGGTCTGCAGAGGCAGAGAGCAACAATACCAGCAGAGCAACCACAGCAGAGGGGCCGTCACACAGGGAACTCAATACTTGTTAGTGTGTTACTTTCATTGTGGCCTTTTTCATGGAACTTATTAAGTATGAGAGCAGAAAAATCCTAGTAGTTGATTATTAGTTTTTGATCATCTTTCCTGAAGTGTATTAAATCTTAGTAAATTTCACAAAATTGCACAAAAACACAGATAAAATAAGATATTTCACATTTAGACGACATATTAAACAGATACTTCTGTAATTTTTACTTACTCTTTTCAATCTGTGTGTGCATGTGTGTGTGTGTGTGCATACCTGGTGTGGTCCATCCCCATGTTGTTTCAAGTTCAGCAGAATTCGTGATGACCAGCAATGCAGACATCACTGCCATCATGAGAACATAGATCAACTTGCTCCTCATCTTCGTCTTCACCAGGCTGACTAGAGTCTCTGCAGTGAAGCGTCTGTGTGTCTGTGTGTTTATCTGCCTGTCCTCTCCTCTTCTTTCATTTCCTGGTTCAGACGTCAGCAGCCTCTTTAAGTTTCGTTTCTGTGCACAGAACAACCCCCCCCCCCATTTGAATAACAAGCTCAACCACAGCCTTGAGCCTGCTCAGTTCATTTATATTTACTCAAATGCTGTACTTAAATACAATTTTGTGGTACTTGTATTTACATTTTCTGCTACTTTATACTCCTACTCCAATAGCTTGGAATCCAGTATGCTGCTGCTATGTGATTGTCAAGTGGTTGCTCTCAGGTAAAGCTGTAACACTTATGAATCTCTTTTGCCCTCCTGGTTATTCCCCTTATTTTCTTTCCAAAGCATTTGCAGAGTTTGCTGATCTGGCATCTGAGAATTCCTTTTGTGGGAGGAGATTTCAACTGCCACCTCAGTCCCTGTCTTGATAAACATCCACCAGGTACCTCTCCTCCTTTACGGCAGGCAAGGGTGCTCGATTCTAAATGTCATTACATTGGTTATTCAGATGTTTGGAGGGAGTTTCATCCTGCCTGGGTGTTTTTCACCGACCCGTTCCCGCTTTTACAGCAACATTTGTCAAACATGATCCTTTCTGAACCATGAACAGGTGTTTTTTGTGCCTAAACATAAACACACCTTCACCACAGCGTTACTGAGAAATGTAAAGTTTCAGCATGTCCTCTACGCAATAACGTACAAATGTAGTCGAACATATCTGTGGTTTGCAGAAACATAAAATGCGAAGAGGAAAAAAAAAAAATTCTGGAGATTGGGTTGATCACTTGCTTTGCAGATTTATATTAGATTAGATACAAAATATGAATCAATTGATAATTTATTATAGGTTAAATTATCCCAGCAGTATATAAAGTCATTAACCTCAGCTGCAACATTAAAGTGATGAAAATATTAATGCATTAATCCAGTACTGCTGGTACTCTAAGTATATTTTGATGCTAATACTTTGGAACTTTCACGTAGTTAAAATATTTAAAGCATGACTTTTACTCGAGTATTTCTACACAGCGGTATTACCACTTTAACACAAGTAAAATATCTGAATACTTTTTCCATCATTGTCTACACGGAGAGTGTTTTTGTCTGTCCTAAATATAGACAAAAGGTAAACATACAGTGTCAGTGATTTATCAGCTCTGGCGATTGTTGGGTTTGTCTTGTGGTGCTGTGAAGGAATTTAACCCTTCAGATCCTCCTCATTATGATCTGTGGCCAACAACATGTGAGAGAAGAAGGCAGTCAAATACCTGCAAACCCAGGCTAATGACATATTCCCATCAGCTGCAGCTGTACTTTGAGATTAGTAACTACTACGTATACTGATTAGCAAATGTTAGCATGCTTAAACATCAAACTAAGATGGCGAATATGCACTGTCAGTGCTGGCAGGTTGGCATGCTTATGTTAGCATTTAGCTCAAAGCATCACTAGTAGCCTACAGCCACACAGAGCAGCTAGCATGTCTGTAGACCAGTGGTTTTCAAACTTTTGTGTCCAATACCTAAGGGCAAGCCAAAATCTCAAGGCACATCTGTATTTCTATCTGTGCGCAATAGCTTCTACAACATGTTATCACTCTCATCATGACATAAATGTTTGTTTGCTATTTCCTGATATATCAAATAGTGATTGACAACCAACTATTCATCCATCCATTTTCATCCGCTTATCCGGGGCCAGGTCATGGGGACAGCAGGCCAAGCAAAGCACCCCAGACGTCCCTCTCCCCAGCAACGCTTTCCAGCTCCTCCTGGGGGACCCCGATGTGTTCCCAGGCCAAATGAGATATGTAATCCCTCCAGTGTGTTCTGGGTCTGCCCTGGAGCCTCTGACCAGTGGGACGTGCCCGGAACACCTCTAACAGGAGCATCCAGGAGGATCCTGATCAGATGCCAGAACCACCTCAACTGACCCCTTTCAACACACAGAAGCAGCAGCTCTACTCTGAGCTCCCTCCTGATGTCTGAGCTCTTTACCCTATCTCTAAGGCTGAGCCCAGACACCCTACGGAGGAAACTCATTTTGGCCGCTTGTATTCACGATCTCATTCTTTTGGTCACTACCCAGAGCTCATGACCATAGGTGTGGGTTGGGACGTAGATGGACCAGTAAATCGAAAGCTTCGGCTTCCGGCTCAGCTCCCTCTTCACCACAACGATCTGGCACTGTGCCCGCATCACTGCAGACGCCACACCAAACCATTTGGTGATACATCCAACTATTACTCATGAAATAGTAAAACTGCATGGTTAACTAGAGACCACAAGGTGTTTTTGTAAGTTTTAGAATAATATTAAGCTTTATTCAAAGCACCGGGCACCTTTCATGAAAGATGTACAGCTCAGTGTGTTTTACAACAAGACAAAACAAAAAGAAAAAAGAAATGCAACAGGTAAAATATTAACTTACAGCTGAACTAAATTAACTGTTTATAATGTCTTTTTTATTGTTTGCATTATTCATGAGCCGTCAGTAAACCCAAAGTTTTGAAACAGACAGTTCAAATGTAGTTCATGGAGTCTTGTACAGTCAGCACTGACAGTGTCGTAATAATCTCTGTGGAGGAAACCAGCTCAGCCAGAGTGATGCATCATGTGATGTCTCACTCCACTGTGATTTCCCTGAACTACAAACACACTGCAGTCCTCTCTCTGTGTGTGACACAAAGTCACGTCCTCTGTATATTCTCTGGGACTTTAGTTATAAATACTGTAATGTCGCGTGTTTACACTAAAATACAAATAAATTATTCAGTGTTTTCACAGCAGAACAGAGTCCTGATTTATTTTTTACGGTGTGGAGAAGGCTTTCAAACAGCTGCTAGCGCCCCCCTTTTTTTTTTTACAACCTCCTGTTTGACTTCTCTCTTCACAGACATGAGATGGAACCCACACACAATCACAAACCGCTGAGAACAAGAACTGAGATTAACATTATATTAACACCTCACTGTGTCAATAAGTCCCACTCTTTCAATTCCTAAAACCAAACAAAGCCAGATTTGTTGAGCATTTTCAACTTACAGGGGCCAGAGTTTGTGATCATTTGATAAACTCTCACTTGATTGTTTGTCATAATATCAACTGATAAATTAACCAAACTCAGTCCTTTTAAAGTGCACCAAAAAGATGACCAACAGAAAAGGGACTCAGTTCTGTTTGTGCTCACATTTTCAGTTCATTTCAAAGAGGATTCAGTTGCAAGGCAGATTTTGTTACCGCTGCACAGTTTGAGGCTCACTGTTTCCCATGTGTCCAATCTTTATGCTAAGCTAACAGGCTGCTTCATATTTGCTTTCATATTTGATAATGATATCAATTCTCTCCAATAATTCTCTGCAAGAAAGCAAATAGTTGTATTTCCCAAAATGTCAAACTTTCCTTTAAAATTTGGTCATGTTTATGAACAAAAATTACTTGATTAGGTTTTGGGAAAGACGATGGACACGGTTTAAAGAAACCAATATTGAGTGTTGGCTGGAAACAGGAAACAGTCCACCTGGACCTCACGTCTCTGTGGACTTTACAGCTCTACAACATCACTACTTCCTCTTTTGCTCAACTAATTTAGTCATAAATGTCTCTTGAATGTACACAAATGTTGTTTTTTGCATTTATGACTGATTGTCTTGTTTGGACACTCAAGATTATGTAACAGTGCCACCTCAGAGACGTCCAAACATTTAGTTTCTGTTGTGATTTATCACCAAACAAATGAGTCTGGAGCCAAGTTCTGTTCAGTTTTGAAGTATTGGTACTCGAGTATTTTCATTTACTGTAACTTTATCATTATGTTCTGGTTAACTAATGATCTTTGGAGAGATCTGTTTGTATCTCAGCCTGATGATTGCATCACTAAACTATGCTGATGAGCAAGTCACTCAGACTCTCCCAGTTCCCCTTTCACTGTGTTATTTATTAACCCTGTATGCTTCTCATTTATTGTTTATGTCTCAACATTATGACCTTTGTATTTTTAATTTTACATAGATCTCTTGTGTAATTTTATACCATCCTGTCTGGAAACACTTTATTTGAACTCCCCATATTTAGCATTTATTAGAAAACAGACTCTTTAAACACTTTATAATAAGTTCAAGTCTGATTAATGTAATATATTCATGAAGTTTAGCTTTCATGAGACTGAGGAAAATGAAAAGATATATAGTTTATTAATAGATATAACGAATAAATTATGACAACAGAATTACTTAATATGATAAATAGATATATACTTATTTTATACATATTGTCAATCATTTATCATCTGTTCATAGACCAGTTATGGATGGTTCACAGTAAAAGTTCTAGTTATTGACATTAAAGAACATTTCATATTTGTTTACAATAACATTTTAGCATTATAAACCCTTTTATTTATTGTTAATATACTGATTACTGCAACTGCTGCACGTTTCATACTGTATGAAAGGTTGTTCTTACCCTAGTCATGACACACTTTCCTGTTCCTACTGCTAATAATACATTTACTCAGCATATTCAGATCTATCCCTTATTTTTATATAAACCATTATGTATGTTTTTTATCTCTGTGTTTAGATGCTAAACTGCATTTCATTGTCTCAGTATTTATATTGCAGAAACAATAAAGTAAGATCTCATTTAATCTTATAAATGCTAAATAAAGTATGAGTGTATTTCACCTTACAAATCAATATATCAGTAAACTTGTGTAACAATTCAGAAACCAGGTGACAGGTGAACTCCTGGTGAACACAGACACACTTGACGACACGAGAAAACTACTTATGTCAATTCTGCCAACAGCAACAAGAGGAAGAGACAGAGCAGCACTTCCGGTTACACTGAAGGAACAAAGGTCTTCTTACTACCAAAATAAAACTCAGCAACAACAGGTCAACACTCTCAGATCAAAACTAAATTCAGTATTTACTTGGAGCAAAACTGACACTGACACAAAGGCAGCAACTCCTCTCTGGCTTCCTTTTTTCTCTGATTCTGATCAATGGTATTATATAGTTCAATTTTTTTAATTTTATTATTTTTAATGTAACTTAATTAATAAAATAGCATGTGTTTTTCTTACTTACATACATTTACAAAGGAGTTGAAATAACGTGTAGGTCTGTTAGGCTGTAAACAAAAATATGTAGCCTAATAGCACATAAAGGGGTGTCAACTATTTTTTTATTATTATTATTATTAGGTCCTAAGTTAGTGGATGTTCTCTTCTGTTAAAAATTAAAATTAAACAAAAAAAGTTAAAAAAAAAAAAAAAAAAAAATGCGGGGAAAAATAAAAGCAAGGAGTAGCTTATGTAATACATATAATGTGCCAAAAAAAGACAGATTTAAATTAAATCCAAAAAATGTTGCCTCACTTGAATTATAGTATACTACCCAGTGTATTACAGCGGGGGTCAGCAACCTTATCCTTTAAAAGAGCTATTTTTGACCAATAAATAAATTAATAAAACAAAACAACAACAATAATAATAATGATAATAATAAATTCTGCTTGGTAGCACTCATTGATGTGTATTTTATTACAGTGCAGCTGTATGCCACTGAGGAAATTAAACAAGCGTGCTTTTATTTTGAAGGCTCCCGTGAGCGGGAAGCAGTGTTTTCCGGTGTGTTGTCATGACAGCGCTGTTGCAGCTGCTGCCAGCGCCTCCACTGCCACCGTGTACCAAACTGACAGCAGCCGGGATGACACTGTGGGTAATACACACACACGCACACACACACCGCTGCTCTATAAAACCAGGGACACACACTCACAGACACAAACACACTCACAGAGACACAACGAGCGGACGGAAACTTTCTACCTGAACGATGGGCGTCATCATCTCACACATCTTCTCCAGTTTCACCTCCAAGAAACCTGTCAGGATTTTAATGGGTGAGAAATTATTATTATTGTTATTATTATTATTATCTTTACGTAACTAAAGGTACTATTACCACCCTGTAAGTTACAGACTTGTGTTGAAAATGTCACTTAAGTATGTTCCTATAATCAGGAATATGTATTTCAAGTATTAAAAATAACAACATTAAATGCAGAAAATGTCCCCTGTGACTGTTACATACTTTTATATATAATATATAAGATTATTATGACTCATGTAAAAGCAGTATTTTAATGTTGTAGTCGGTTGAACTGGAGCTCCTTTTAAACTACTAATCTTAACCCTTAATTCAGAGATTGTTTGTTTTGAAAAAAATCTGAAAAAAGTGATTTTGTGCTTTTGCATTATTGCATAAGTAATAATAATTTAATTATATATAATAATGTAACAGTCACGGGACATTTTTCTGCGTTGAGCTCTTTTATTTTTACACTTTGTTGGTTATACTGACACTTTTAATGTTTGACTTCTGTTAGTAATGGAGTATGTTTATACTGCAGATTACTTTTACTCAAGTACATGATCTGAATACTTAAATACTTCCTCATCAGTTGCTGTTTAACTGATGTTTGTAAGCTGAATATTTCAGGTTTTGGATTGTTTGTCAGACGAAACAAGATATTTGGGCGCTGAGATAATGTGTTGGACACTTTTTACTATTTGCTGACATTGTGTGTGTGTGTGTGTGTGTGTATGTGTGTGTGTGTGTGTGGCTGCAGTGGGCCTGGATGCAGCAGGTAAAACAACTCTGCTGTACAGACTGAAGCTGGCGGAGGTCGTCACCACCATCCCAACTATTGGTCAGTGATCTATTTAATCTGTTTACATTAATGCACACGTTTACTGAGGATACAAAGTAATACATTAATTAACTGCTCTGTGTGTGCGTGCAGGTTTTAACGTGGAGACAGTGGACTATAAGAACATCAGTTTCACAGTTTGGGATGTTGGTGGTCAGACTATCATCAGACCTCTGTGGAGACATTACTTCACTAACACACAGGTAATACTGCTGCTGCTGCTGCTACCACTACTACTACTACTATGACTACTATTTTTATGAATGTTATATGAACTGGGTGGACTTTTATGGATTGATTCTTTCTGTCCTCAGGGTCTGATATTCGTTGTTGACAGCAACGACCCAGAGAGGATTAAAGAAGCTGCTGATGAGCTGCACAGGATGGTACATTCACACACACACCTGTGCTGAATCTTGTTGTCAGTTGCTGATACATGACAAAAAAAATCTTTATTTGTAATGGATTGGTACAGAGGAGTCTGAGCACAGCAGTTGTCATAGTACTGCGACTGTCGCAGTACAAAAAAAAGTACTACTTATTAAAGAACATCACATCAGAGGAGGGCGTCACTGATTGGTTGATGTATGAATTTTAAATGAAATTTTTTTTTTTTTTAACTTCTCGTTTAATGTGTTGTAGCTGGAGGAGGATGAGCTGAGGGGCGTGGCAGTACTGGTGTTTGCCAACAAACAGGATTTGCCCAGAGCCATGTCTGTCAGTGACATCACCGAGGCCCTGGGCCTATCAGGAGTCTCACAGCCGGTAGGTGTCCATGGCAGATACTCAGGCCCACAATGCAATGCGTCCACTTTATAGACGCAGAAAAATTAAAAATGGCCTCATTTGCATGCTTAAACGTAAATATTCTGAAAACTTGTAATACAGAAAAGAATTGTCGTAATCTAAGTAATCAACTGCTGAAGTTTCATGGTGATATCTATATGTGTATTATGTTAAAATTGTACCTCATTCAGCTGAGTGAGCAGGTTCAGTTTAAACCTCACATACAGCGCCCTCTAGTGGCAGAGAGACACAGCAGCTGGGTTTAAACTGCAGGACACAGTGATTGAGTTTTCAGGACATTTAAACTTATATTAAACTCACGTCTTTGTCCCTCTGTGTGTCTCTGTGTAGTGGTTCGTCCAGGCGTCCTGTGCCGTCAGCGGTTCAGGTCTGGTCGAGGGTCTGGACTGGCTTTCCGACCAGATCCTAAAAATGTAGTTGCTGATGTGACGCCAACACGTTGGGCAGTTTGCTGAGACCTGAGCCGAGGCGGTGACTCCAGGAGGAACATGAAGGATCCCTCACATATGAAGACATGTTATTGCTGCATTCGTAGCACGTGGAAAATCTTGTAAATCCCAGCTTCTTTCTGGAAAACATGTCACAATTTACAGTTTATGCCACATTCAGGTCATTTTAAAAGAATCATAAAGATGAGATTAAAGGTCAGAACAACATAAAACACTATATAAGTTATATACAGAGATGTTTTCAGCTTGAAGAGATAGTCTGCTGTTACACTGGAGTGGAGGGTGTAAAACTTTATATCTGTGTGTCTCTGAAGCATTCTTACATGTCCTGCTACTTTATCATTTTACTGCACAAGGCAGATGTTAATGTCTTTATATTGTTTCTCATACTGATAGTAAACCCAGTGTGATGCGAACTGATCTTTGGAGCTGATTGTCTCTGATGTCAGCAGAGAGGAAAGTGTAGAGAAGAGTCGATCAAACCAACATCATGATAATTCATTAATTACAGTTCACCGCAGCAGTGAAGTTGAATGTTTAATCGCTAAATGCAAAGCTTTATAATGCTGATAAAGAGTGACCACAGATGGCCATAGCAGTATCCGGTTATCCTGGGAATCTTGGGACTCTCATGTTAGGAAGTTTTGTTTGAGACAATCAGGTGGAAAACAAATTGAATTGCACTGATTCTTTTAATCTTAGAGTTAATATTTAGTTTGTCACCTGTCAGTACACTTTAAATAAACTTGTATTGTTTTATCCTTTTACACGTGAATGAGATGTGTCTGAATAACATCTCGCTGGTTTTGTTGGTTAAATTTGTTTTCACTTTGGACTTTTAGTGTCATTTTTTTTGTTGCTTTTGGATAATCAGTTCAGGTTCTTCTGTAACATTATGGACTATTTTATTTTTACATACTGGATACATGAAGTTGTATATATATATATATATTTTTTAAATTAATTTTGTTCATATTTATTCTATAATAAAGTTGTTAAGGTGACCAGAATGTGTGTGTTTTTAATTTTAAATAGAGACACCCGTGCCAATTCTTAATAATCCATTTAGAGTCACATTATTATATCATTAACTATCATTTTATCAGTGACTCCCAACCGAGGAGATACAGTACAATCATAAAGTATTCAGATCCCCTTCACTTGTCTTATAAAAGAACAATAAAAATAGAACAATAAAAATGTAGTGTAAAAGTGCTTTGAGTATTCAGATGACTAGAAACACATGCAGTCCATTTACCGTTTAAACGTTTGTGCCAAATCTGAAGGAATTCCCTCGAGCTGTTCTTGAGATATCGCATTCACAAGAATGAGACAGACGAAGTCACAGTGACCTTGACCTTTGATTCAAATCTAATCAGGTCATTGTTTGGTCAAAGTGGACGTTTGTGCCAAATCAGATGAAATTCCCTCATGGCTTTCTTGAGAAATCACGTTCATGGGAATGGGAAAAACGGACAACTCCAAACTCAAAACCAAAACGTGACATTATGAGGTTCTGAAAATGACAGCTGATAAACTGACTTTCTAAAAATATAACATTAAACTATGCAATAATGAAAATGAAAAAGAAATCCACTTGGTTCTCTTTTTACTTCACACCTTTCCTAGAGGTTTGTTTGATCAACCAACATGAGCAGACGGACTCGGCCGGGTGGAGTTAGTGCTTTTATTTATCACTGAAAAGCCTTTTTTTAATTATTCATGACACTGAAACAATTATCACTGAAACATATTTACAGTTCAACATCATCGATCCCAGCACGTTTTCTTGCATCAGTAAAGTGCAGCTCGTTCTTCACCTGGTTACAGCAAGAAAACATCCCCCCATCCCAAAATAATCATCATCAGTAACTGTTGATTCAGGCTTTTAGAAACGTCTTCACCATGCTAACTTCCCCACAGAAGCCTGTGACCTCTGACCTTTCACCTCCCTACACGTATGTCTATAGATGTTGGAACTAAAGCTTGTTCAGTTGTTTTTCTACAGATTATCATCGTGACTCACTCGGGATAAAAAGATTAATGAATAAAACCTGCAAGAAACAGAAAAAGGCCTCAAACAAATGACAGAAATATTTTGTATTAAAGCACAGATAAATATTGTGACGTCAGGAGGAACACACTGACTCAGCGGATTATTTGGCAGAACGTTTGTGTTAAAATGTTAATGTTTTCTGCATGAGTAAAATGCACCAGCTTATCAGAGAAGACAAAAGTCGAGCCGTAATGTTTTTTTCTTTCGGTTTTCAGAATGGAGACGTGCCAACAAATACAGCAAAGGTGGAGAGATCGTTGGATCAGATTTGTGCTTGTGCTGATCTCCAACTTTTTAAACTCAGATCAAGAAATAAGAGCGAAGCATCTTTGGCTCTTTTGTGGCCTATAAACAGTTTACGGTTCTCATTGTTGAGCGCTACTTTCATGCAGCTGTTCACTGTGTAAGAGGCAGAAGTTTCAGGCATCTAATTTTGGAATAAAATCTTCAAATAAAAGAGGTTAAAAAAATCTGATTTTTTTTCTTAAGTTTCACACCACGGCCCTCCATACCCCTTTTCTATCAAATTAGCTCTGGTTCTTGAACTGTTCGTTCAGGATTCTTAGAAACTTGGTGCTATCCAACCAAACAGCTCACAATTCCAACAGTTTTGCACAGAAGCATTGTATCCAAGGATATGTCATCAACGAGGGGCGTTGCAAAATGCACTATGGAAGTAAAGAGTAGCAAAATTCCAGATTTCAAAACTTTTGCTCTGTTATTGCAGATATTTGTTTTTACCAAAAAAAACAATGATGGACCTACAAAGGACAATTTCTCACTTGACTTTTCCACTGTTGTCTTTTCCATCCTCTCTTTCCAACCTGTACAATATGACACGCCAACTGATGTCGTCACGGTTCGTACTTCAGGTCAAGGAAAACCTGCTATTTTTCGTTTCCAGCTGAGAGTCAACTTTTCAGGTTTTGAACCAGTTCAGTTTTGATCAAAATGCTCTGTAACACTAGGTTCGGAAACCAGAAAGGATCTGGTTCTAGGGGTGGTGGAAAAGGGGTACCAGTGGTGGCCATGTTGGCTCCGGTCCTGAGAACATGCCAATACATACTGCATACAAACAGCATGACATGCAGGGGATGCTGGGCAAAGCAGGGCTTATGACGTCTACAATTTCGTCAACAAATACAGAAAATGATGACATAATGAAGTTAATATTGGCACATGAAGTCATTTTCTACATCAAAAGTAGGTTGGGCCCAAATATTTCCACTTTGGCTAAAGTACAGCTGATAGAATTTGACCTTCTACGACAACAAGTGTTGCTGAAATTTAATATTTTAAAATTGCAGATATTTTTGTCTCCAAACATGTTTTTGCATAAAAGTGCAGCAATTACTGTCAGCAGTATCTGTTTCTATGGCATAGCATAGTCAGTGAGCACTGATTTCATGATTTACAGGTTAATATTTTGTCATTTTGTTTGCAGAATGTGTCGTCAAAATTAAGCACAATTTTAACAGCAGACATCTAGAAAATCTTTTGACCTGTAAACCAACAAACCCATCCTGATTAGATGATGTTGTAGATTTCAGAATATGTTTTTTTCCACCTTCATACAGCCGCAACCTTCAATTTACCTCACTTTACTATTATGAAAATCAGCTCGCAGAGACTCAGGATTCGCTTTAGTTGTGTCTTTTCGAATCAGTCTGGATGTACAGCTGCTCTATTGAACAGTGATGACATCACTCTTCATCACAGTTAAAGTTGTCATTTCCACTGTGACGTAGGGCTGCAGCTAACAATTATTTTTTTTTATTGTTCATTAATCTGCCGATCAGTTTTTTTCTATGAGTTAATTGGTCTTTAAAACATCTGAAAACAGTTAGAAAATACCCAGAAACAAATTCTCACACATGAGAAGCTGGAACGTTTACAGCTTTGGCATTTCTGCTTGAAAAACAACAATTGATTAATTGATTAGTTAAATAGTTGCACATTAATTTTTTGTTGATCAACTAATTAATTAATCAACTAATAATCAGTGCTCTCCTATGATGGTGAGTCAGCAAGTTTCAAGACTTACAAGTCGATTTTCATTCTGCTGTGAAATGAGTGAAAACCAGCGACTGGAGGATAATTAGAGTTGGGCGATAGGACGAATATATATCAGTGAATATTGATCGGCTCAGTACATCAGTGGTTATTGTTTTTATTTTAGGGAGCGATTTTTGTCATTTTATTTGTGCTAATTTAATCATCTGCCTCCAAAAAATGAGTGAGAGCCGAAGCTCAGCGGACACTGAGACACAGCGGGGAAAACCAGCGTGTAGAGGCAGCATATTTTATCATCCAACTCAATGAGCCAAAGGTTTCATTTTGGCCAAACCACAGTTATTGATCGTTGTAGCAATGGAAAGACAGACTAAGATGGTTTTGTTGATTATATTTTGTTTCTGTCTAGTTTCAATTAAGTGTATTTTATGATGAGTAAACAAGGGAGCTATGCTAGTCTTGGGCCCCGTCTACATGTATACAGGTATTGTTTTAACAGATATTTTTCCTCTAAATTAAAAAAAAAAATTCTGTCTGCAGATGACATCATTGTTTCCCAAACGCTCTGTTTTACGTGTCCACACAGCTGCAAAGTAACCGGAGTTTTAATAAATCTGCACCTTAGAAGGCGTCTTAAAAAAATCATTTATTGACCTCAAACTGTTTGCATGTGGATGAGAGGTCAAAACATCGAGGAAAATATCTGTTTCCAAAAATATCTGTACATGTGTAGACAGGACCTTGGATTGGTGACAGAGAGAAACTTGAATTCAGAAGGTGTACAGTCGCATTTTCCTGTTGATTAATGAAAACGAGTGTAAGACACACACGGGTGTGGCCAGGTGGAGAATTTCAACATATCGCCCAACCCTAAAGATTTTTTTTTTTTTTAAATCCATCACTGCAGGATGCTTGTTAAAATGGTCGGCTGATGAACACATCACAACAGGAAGGACTCCCTGCTCTCTCTTCCTCCTTCGTCTTCTTCTTTTGTTTCTATCACTCTTTAACCAACAATACTGCGATGTCCTTTTGCCCTCTGGGATCTCAGGTAAACCTTCACCTACGACCAAACAGCCTTTAAACAAGAGCTCACATCGTCCAAATCAAACTGTCTCCTTCAGATCCTGGTTCATAATTCCACATGTGTTGCTTTGCTTTAAATCCTCTGTCACTGCTGTTAGGATTTTCTATAAAATAAACATAATAAACAGAAACTTACAGGTTAGATCTATATTTGCATCCTTTTCTGGAGAGTGGAGCCGGTATAAAAAGCAGCGTTTTTACACACAGAAATAAAACACACGAGTCTGTGACGAGACGCTTCCTCTCATACTCCCCTCCCCCTCTTTATAGTGAGGGTGCGTTCAGTTTATCCTCCGTCCTCAGAGTGACAGGCTCCACCACAAACTTCAGAGTCCAGCAAGAGAGGGAGCACATGTTTTCCTGTCCCAGGCAGCGAGCTGTCCCCGCGGACGTGCAGGCGGGCGGTGTTCCCCTCCTCTGATTCCTGAGCTGTTGCTTTGACAATACCAGCTGGGACTCGCCTGGGTGGTAAAACATGCATCCTTCGTTATTATTGTTAGGCTTCAGACTCGCCCCTCTTCTTCCCCTCCTCCCCTGCATCGCTGTCCTCCGATTGGCTGTTGCTAAGCACTAGAAATTGTCCGTCAGCGGCAGGCGGGTTAGCTGGGCGACTCGAGGCAGCAATCAAGCGGCTCTGCTCCTCCAGATCCTGGAGGTAAAACAAGGAACAAGACATTTAAATTTGAAGTTTAATATCTATACTATTATATGTAAACTATGTGTCAGTGTAGCGACAGGGTTAAAGGTTAAAGGTCACCTTCTCTATCTGTCTCTGTTTGCTGAGTTCTTCCTGCTGTTTCTCTTTGGCCTTGTCGTGCTCCTTCCTCTTCTCCACGGCCTTACGGTCCTACACAACAATAAGACAACAGAAATAATTCACCTCCACAACAACACCTGAGGACACCATCAACAAAACGTGAATGAGCTAGTGTTAGCTTCAGAGTAAGGAAGTTTCAAATCAGTCTCACCATCTCAGAGTGGAAAGCTATCTGCTTGGCCAGACCGATGCTGTCGCAGATCTGAAACACATGAAGAACACACACAGGTCAGACAGACGGACCAAACAGAGGGCTGGACAGTGACACTAACAGATGAACAGCCAGGAACAGACGGACGACCTTCTCTCCATCGTTGTTGGACTCGAAGATGTAGCAGACGGCTCGGCTGTCACCCCGACCGGCCGCCGGCTGCAAAACGAAACCAAACAGCCTCTTGTTGTCCTGATGGGACGAACACTGAACCACACTGGAGAGAGGGAACTACAGGAGGAGACAGGAGGAGGACACAGAGATGATGAATCATTAGAAACGTGTCTGATGAAACTAAAGCTAACAGAGCAGAGAAACAGAAATCATCTCACCCTGAGTCGAGTGACTTGTGTCTGAGGATCAATGAGCCTGAAAAGAAAAACACTGATATTAAAGACCCTTTACTGCACAGAGAAAAAAAGTGGGCAATTCAACATGTGTTAATGTGCAACTTTTTGGCCAAGACATGGAAACATGAGGCGACGCAGCAGGGGGCTGTCATCGCTGCTAGTTCTCTGAGGTCAGTTTGGTGCGTCTGGGCTTACACATATCCATATTTTGACTATAATAAACAGTACAGTTAACTAACTAACAGTGCACGGTCACACACCAGGTTCCTGTCTCTTGAAGTCAAAATGTCTTCACAAGATTTGTTTGTTGTCAAGATTTTCCACAATGGGGCGACCTTAAGCTCACTGGGTAGAGTGTGGGCTCCATGTCGGCTAAGTCCTTTGCAGTGGTTCGATTCCAGCCCACGGCCCCTACCTGCGTGTCATTCCCCATCTGTTTCCTACATTTCCTGTCAATCCATAGCTGCTCTGTCATTAAAGGGAAAAAGATTTCCCCACAATAATAACTTAATCCAAAACACACACACACACACACACACACACACACACACACACACACTCTGTTGTTCATACTTGAGGCAGTCGCAGGTGACCAGCAGGTGTGACTCGGTCATCCTGAAGATGTTGTGGATGGCTCTGGCTGCCAGGATCTGCCTCATGGTCTCAGAGATGACGTCTGCTGACTCGGTAGTCTTCACCTCCATGGAGCCCAGGAAGCGAACGATGAAGAGCTGGTGTAGGATCGAATCTGGACAACAGACACAGAGGGAAATATTTACATATATAGTACATGTGCTGTATATACGATATATCTTAAATCCACTGTGTGAGAGAGACAGATTGTTTTTACTTGAAAGCTCAGGGAACAGACAGTGAGATGCAATTCTCATGTTTGAAAAGTATGTTTGCGAGTGTGAAATGGTCTCTGTGCTGCCCCCTGTGGGTGACGAGGGAAAAGACACCCACTACAGCTGCCAACTATAGTTACAGTGGATGTTTTCTGTTGCCTGGGTCCAAACCTTTGAATCCTGCCCACTCCACTGAGTTGATTAATTTGTCTGGTTTCTGGCAGAAACCACGAATAATGTTGTTCAAATTAAACAATATAAAATATTGATAACATGACGGACACAGGAGCAGACAGACGGTACCTTCACTGTCCTCTGATGTGCCATCTCCTGACTCTCCGAATGGATTACTCCTCCTGTGGACAAACACATAAACAGAGAACTGAACAACATCCAGCGGCTGCTACGTGACAAGATAACACACAAGCTTGTCAATGTATTTGGGTGGAGGCAGAAATCTAGGGGACAGATCTAGATCTGGGGGAAAAAAATTCTTGTTTGGAGGGATTCCATGACAGAGGAGTTTTAATTTTTGAACTAATTTAGGTGTACTGTCCCTTTAAAACTAATGTTAAACACAGGAGGAAAGGCATGAGGTAGCTTTAGCATCAATACATTACACACACACCTGCCGGACTGTGCTGCCGTCTTGCTCTGTGCTGAGTTCTCCTCGCTGACGGGGGAAATGATGTCAAACTGGATGGGTGTTTCCGGGGCAACCAGTGCATCCAATGAGAGCACAGAGAGGGCGGGCGACGGCTCGGAGCCCACAGAGCTGATACTGCTCGCTCGGCCCACACGCCCTTTACTGGAATGGAAAGAGAGAGATGGATGGTCTCACTGGTGGAGTCACAGTTTTCCCACGGAAATGTGACTGGCCTACAAGTGTCCATCTTCATTATATCTGGCACCTGATTGGTTATGAGGTTGCTGATCACACCTTGTAGCTCTGTAGTTGTTGTTTGCTCAGTATTTGCTTGCTGGTGGGCTTTTAACATCATGTCAGACACACACAAACACAAACACACACCTGCTGGGTCTCATGCTCTCATGTCTCTGCTGGAAGGATGGCGAAGGCGTCACGGCTTCAAGAGCTGACTGGTTCACTCTGGCTGCCAGCTCCTGCCAATAGGATGACAGTACTGTCAGCGTCAACCAATAGGAAACAGTTTCAAATGCATGAATTCAAACAGCTTGTCAGTAAAATCTTTGCTGTTTTTTTTAGTACAGTGCCTCACTACTCTAATTTCACGGTATACATACACATCTCTTGTAAATCGAATTCAGCTTTCCTTTTCATTTCTTCCTCATGTGCAACTTTTATATTGTTTGTTAAACTTTATTGCCTAATTTATTGTTTGTATTCTGATCTAATTTAAATATCTTTTACATCTATTTATACATTTTCTGAGTGTAACATGGAGGTGGCTACAACTGCATTTCAACTTTGAATCTTTGAATCAATTGATAATAAATATACAACACTGTTCAAATAAAGTTCCAATGTGCTTTACATAGGTGGTTTCCAACTGGTGGGTTGTGGTCCAAAAGTAGGTTGTGGGTCCATTCTGAATGGGCCAAAAGTGACCCACAAATGTATCACTTTATTTTGAAGTACTCTGAATTTCCGGGACAGACCGTTTATTTTGAAGTGTTGATTCCTGCTGTAGAGTGACAGAATAACAGACAGCTACTGAACTAAGACAGCAAACTAGCTCAATGACATGGCCAAACACAAGTATGACGCTGAATTTATTAAACTGTGTGAACCTTGAACTAATTACTAAGCAGAAATCTGGACCTTGTGGCTGGACTAGTTGGGATCCACTGCTTTACATATTAGATTAAGATACACTACATGGCCAAAAGTACATGGACATCTGAACTTTCCTGCTACATGTCACCAATAAATGTAATTTCAAAACAATATGCATTAATCTACTGTTGCCCCATAATACCCCTATGCTGCATGCTGTTCCCCTTCTCTCTCCTTTCTCATTCCAATACAGGAATAAAATGCTGAAACAGTACTTTTAAAAAAAGTTGCTATGACCCTGTTGTTTCCCAGCAACAAAAGCATTTCGTCTTTTAAATTCCTGTCCACACTGGAAGTGGGAATGTGTCACATTTTGTGAGTCATCTGCAGCATGTGACCACCATGCAGCTGCATTTCAGCAAATATTTGACCAGTTTTACAAAATAATATTATATATACAATATTAGGGGCCGTTATAGCTGGAGGAAAATGTGAGACTTTCCACAGCGGCAGTCTTAAAAACTTTGACCTCTATAAGCGGTCGTTGAGACGCTAATCAGGTCACTTCTCCTTCTCTTTGTCAGGATCAGCTTGTCATTTTATTACAGTTGATAATTATGGTGACTTGTGGATCTGCGGTGACTGTGGCAGCGCAGGCCATATGATTCTGCTCTGAGTGCCAAAATCTCCATCATGTGACCAGGTAAATACAGGTTAATGAAGTGAAGTGGGACACAGACCTCTGCGTTCTCACTCAGGTAGATCCTTTTGGAGATGTTGTTGATGGTGGAGACCCACTGGAGGAGGAAGCAGCAGAGAAGAGACGGCATGAGGAGACAACAGAACAGCTGACAGTCAATACAGAGCAGGTCACATGACAAAAAAATATTTTACCTCCTCGCAGTCCTTCCTGCTCTCCGACTGCAGCGTCACCACTCTGACAGAACGCACAACAAGGAATAAGTTTAATAAAGTGGCATTTCCACTCTAATATCAACCAGGAAACTTAAAAACAGAAAAGGCATCTGAATAGTTACGGTGTGTTCATGCAAGATAAATTTAAAAAAAGGGAGCCTTCTTACTTCTTGCCGTCGAAGGAAGTGACCTGGAAGCAGAAGCGGCGGTCGTCGCAGTCGACTGCCATGACAGAGCAGTTGTCGAGGTCCGTGACCAGCCCGCCTGCCACCTCGCCTCGGCCCTGTTGCATCAGATTACCACCCTGTGTGAAGAAGTATTGACGCTCCCAGGAGGATGACACCAGCCCTGTCTTACTGAAGGACACACAGAGGAGCAACTTTAACTCTTTGGATGATGAGACAACAAAACAATTCAACAACATTTTCAACTGTAACATCCGACACTAATATTGCCACAACAGCAGGAATGTATTCATTATTATTTATTCATTATCATTTATTGTTGTAAGATGTAGGGGGATGTAGGGCACGTGTGTGTGTTTCTTACTTGCGGATGTGCAGGTAGCCCTGTTTCCTGGTCAGGTTGCGACAGACAGGTGAGTGGGCGGGGTCGGGGTCACACGGTGCATACAGCGGGTCACATGATCTCTCCATCTCTTGGATGGTCTGCTGCATCTGCCCGACCTCCTCCTCCATCTCCCGACGCACACTACAAACACACACACACACAGACACAAACACACTGAATTCACATGACCCCCCTCACGTCTTCATAATGTTGTTATGTTTGCAATTTCTTCAAAACAACAATATCTCTGAAGCTTTAAAATTGAGTTAAAGAAAATAAAACAAATTATTTAAGACCTTGAATGTAGAACAAAGGAAAGAAAAAAAGAAATAAGACACTTCTTGTAGACGTCTGGGGTTTGGTTCTTACTTCTGGACACTGGTTCCTATGGTTCCCAGGAAGTCCTCCCACTGCTGGGTGAGATTTTCTGATCCCAGCTTAAAGAAACTGATCTGCACAGAACAAACACAGACAAAGACACATCAGCGGGAGTGGTAACAGCTCCGAACTAGATTTTTCCTTTATTCCGTTATTAGATAGTAGATAGTACAAAAATAGGTATGACAGGTATGAAGGGGCAGGGACATGCAGCAAAGGCCCACAGGGATCTGACTCCAACCCAGACCGCAGCTAAAGACTCAGCCTACAAGTGGCACTCACTCTACCAGGTGTGCTACCAGGGCGCCCCATGAGATCGACTCTTAACTGGTTCAATCTAATGTTCACTTCCTGCTCCACTTAACCTCAGTCTAATGTTTCTCACTATTAACAGACATACATTATAAACTGTTCTAGAGTGAAACTGACTCCAATAGCTTCTCTGTAATAGCTAATCCTGATGGATGACACCCTCTTGAAAAGCTCTTACATGCTGCTATCCCACGGGTTTACAGTATGTGTGTGTGTGTGTGTGTGTGTGTGTACCTGGGCCTGCATGTATCCCAGCAGCGGCTCCAGTAGAGCCGTCTTCTTCTTGTACTGTAGCGTGTTAAGTGAGCAGAAGTAGTGCATCATGGTCTGGTGCTGTTTCTTGCGGGAGGTGTAGACGTCCTCCACGGCCTCCGCCCGCAACTGCGACACACAAGACATTCCTCTTATTTCAGTATCAAGGTAATATATACTGAGATAATATAATGAACTGAGAGATAATACCATATACCAAAGATAATATCTTTTTTCTAAGACTTTTTTTGGTGTTTCTGCTTCATGCGACAGAGGAAGAGAAAGACAGGAAAGGCAAGGGGAGAGAGGGGATGACATGCAGCCAAGGGCCTCGGCCAGACTGGATGACTTGACTAAAAACTGAATTGTTAAATAAAGGGGTAAAAAATACAGTGAAATAATATTAAATTAGAAGTTAATGGGCTAAAATGTTCAAAATCAGACTGGATGATTCAGAAGTTAACTCTTTATTTTACTTACTTTTATTTTTATTTTGTATATTATTTATTCATTTATCATTTTATTTTATTTTTATAATAATTTCTGCAGAAGTTGCCCAGTATAATTTGGTTTAACTGGTACATTTTCAATTATTTAACTCCAATTAATTGCTGGCTTAACCTAAAGAGTCTTTATTGTAAGCGCAAAATGTGTCTACAGGCAACTGAATGGATTCTTTACTTTACTTTTACTGGTGCACTTCTTTCGGGGAATTTCACCTGGTAAAGCGGGCACCACATATATCAAGGTTATGTCTTTGCTGCAGTGGCTGCAGTTTCGATTCCAACCTGTGGCCCTTTGCTGAATGTTAAATAAAGGCAAAAGCCCCCCCACAAATAGTCTTTAAAAAAAACATACTCGCTCAAATCAAAGTTCACGGGCTTTGTCTGTATTTTCCCTCTTTTGTTCTTCTGGGCAAACTTCCTTGTTTTTTTATTTAGAAATTAGAGACTCTTAAATAAAGAACTATCCAGGAGCTTAGTAAAACATTTTAGTATTGAAGTACTGAATGATAAATGTAATGTGAGGAGTGTTTCTCACCTTGTCATTGTCCCTCCTCTTGGACAGGCGGCTGTATCTGTTAATGGCTACATCATGATCTGCAGACAGAAACAGGTAAGTAAGACTTTTTGGTGGTAAAACTTTTTAAAAAAAATTTCTTCTTCAACATTAACACGCTAGAAAAGCACACAAAGATGTTAGTAAAGTTAAAACAAAAATACTCTGCCAGTGACCTTTAAAAACAAAGTGGAATCTTCCTTTAAGCGCAGCTAAATGTGCAGGCAATCTGGAGCCAGAAGTCACACTGACACTGAGAACTGTACAGTTTGTTGCTATAGATTAAGTGTTACTTCGCGTTGTGATGCGTCAAACTGTGACCAAGTCTCTGTCAGAGCAGCTGTAAATTCTCCACTTATTTTCCGTGAAGGACACACACAAATAAACACTAAGAAAAATGTGTTCGTGAGCAGTGTTAATTGATTCATTGTTTCAAGTAGATTATCAATTAAAAATGCTAAACATTTGTACGTTCCAGCTTCTCTAATGTGACCATTTACAGCTTTTTACTCTGATATAATAAACTCTTAACACAAAATAGCCTCCATAGTTTTCTAGAAATATTAACTTAATTGTTTTTCCAGAAATATCTGCATCAGCTGTCCTCTGGTTTTCATATTGAGTAGGAGCAGGAAGGTTGTTGGCAGAGAAAATCTCAGCCAGATTAAGAGAACATGCTGCTTTGATTATTCATTCATCCAGAAGCAGTCCTGACTTACCATCACTGGATATTTGGAAGACTTCTTTCAGAGTGAGGATCTCTGCAGGGACACAGAAAGAACTGTAAGTGAAAGTGCAAGGGATATTTTTCCTTTTGGTACACGTGTACTTTTTGTCTGGCTCGGTTTTCCTAGTTTGGGTCCCTTAGTAGCACTGAAGGGAAATCTTTTACTGCTGCTGTGCTTCCAGTTGTGTGGGAACAGTCAGTTTAGGGAAGACCTTACTCTGTTTCAACATGACGGTGCCCCTGAGCCCAAAGCTAGGTCCATTAAGAAATGGTTTTCCCAGTTTGGTGTGGAAGAACTTAAATGGTCTGCGTAGAGCCATGATGTCAACCCCAACCGACGCCAGTGGAATAAACTGGAACACCGACTGCAAGCCAGTAGAGTGTGTGTGCTTTGTCAATAATGGAACCGATGTCAGTTTCTAATCTGACCAATATGTCAGATACAGTTCTGGTTCATTGAGCCAGAGGTGTGGCAGGTTTAGATAATTAGTGTACTGCATGTGTTTCCTACCCTTCAGATCTCTCTCTTTAAACTGAGTGATGGGAAACATCATGGCATCTGCGAGCTGGGTGGACAAGACAGCATGACAGGAACTCAGCTACAAAAAGAGAGACAGAGAGGAAATTGTTCAATCATGTCAGGTGAAATCTGCCTGTGTGGCACAATCAGGACAGATGAAAGAGAAGGACAGAACAGCAGCAGACAGAGCATTGTTGTGTTTGTATTCTCTCACCTCATCAATGACTTTTGCAAACTGCTGCAGGGTGGAGCTCATCACCTCGTCATCGCCCCCTAGAGGAAAACGCTGCAGACAACAACAACAACAACACAGAGGAATGGATTAGATTATTTAAGGATGTTTCATATAGCTGCTGGGGTCATAAGACTCACAATACTGTTACAAATCTGCCAACTGGTGTTTTAACATTTGTGCCTTCTATTTTAGGACTGGTGGCTAGTGTTATAGCTCTTACAGTAAGTATAATAAGGCTGTGGCTTGTGTTAGAAAGCTTTGATTATTGTTACACTTTAGGGCCTGTTGTCAGTGTGATATAGCTAGTGGCTAGTTTTATAGAACTGGGGGCTAGGGTTATAATGCTGATGGCAAGTGTAATGAGACTGGTAGCTCATGCTGTGTAGCTGATGGCAGGTGTAATAAGACTGGTGACTAGACTTATAATGCTGATGTCAAGTGTAATAAGGCTAATGGCTAGTTTTACAATACTGATGGCAAGTGTAATAAGGCTGGTGGCTAGAGTTATAATGCTGATGCCAAGTGTATCAGGGCTAATGGCTAGTTTTACCATGCTGATGGCAAGTGTAATAAGGCTGGTGGCTAGTGTTACAGGCTGATGGCAAGTGTAATAAGACTGGTGGCTAGTGTTATAGGCTGATGACAAGTGTAATAAGGCTGGTGGCTAGTGTTATAGGCTGATGACAAGTGTATTAAGACTGGTGGCTAGTGTTATGATGTCAGTGGCAAATGTAAAAAGACTGGTGGCAAGTGCTATAATGCTGATGGCAAGTGTAATAAGGCTGGTGGCCAGTGCTATAATGTTAGAGGCCAGTGTAAAAGACTGGTGGCTAGTGCTATAATGCTGATGACAAATGACTGGTGGTTAGTGCCATAATGCTGATGACAAATGTAATAAGACTGGTGGCTAGGGCTATATTGCTGGAAGCAAGTGTTATAAAGCTGAGGGAAGGTGTAATAAGACTGGTGGTTTATTTTAGATAGCCAGTGGATAGTGTTATGGCTGATGGCTAGTTTTATTTGGCAAGTGGCTTGTTTTATGAGACTGATGGCTAGTGTAACATGTTGATATTTGGTGTGACATTATTGATGACTAATGTTATAAGGCTAATGACTAGCATTATGAAACTGTGGTTAATTCTATATGTCCATCAGCTATTGTTATATGGCCTGTGGCAAGTGTTACGAAATTGATGGCTAGTGTTATAAGACTGGTGCTAGTGTTTAAAGGTTGTGGCTAATGTTATAAGACTAATGTCTAGTGCTGTAGCATGGTTAGGCTAGTGTTAACAGGCAGGTGGCAAGTTTGATGAGGTTGGTGGCTGGTTTGACTTAGCCTACCTGTTTGTCGTACTCTTTCAGCAGTCTGGAGGTCAGGTGTGTCGCAGCACTGAGCTCATTCTGAAAAAGAAAACAGGACAGACACAGCTGGAGACACACTTTTTACATTCCTGTATGTTCTGTCTTTATAAAGCCAGTGGCACTACACCTGTGACTCGTGTGTGCGTGTGTACCTGTGCATCATAAATCCTCTGCATGGCCTGATAGAGCTGTGTGCAGTAGTTGGATATCGCTGCAGTGTCCTCCTCAAACACTCCCAGCAGAGAGCGTGTCTACATCCAACACACAAACAAAGCTAGTGAACATGAAGTCAGTGTTAATTGTTTGACTGATCCATAAAACCTCAGAAAGTTATAGCCTCATGTGATCCTTGGTGCCTCATGTGATCCTTGGTGCAACTGCTAAAAGCCAAACCCACACCTATCTATGTAAATCTACACCTGTTACCTTTCCACACAGTATAGTATTGTTCTCAAGGTGTGTCTCAACCACACATTTTGTGTTTGGCTTGCCAGCAGGTTTATCTGTCATTGTGGGAAATAAGTAAACAAGACTAAGCCGATTGGTTGGTCTAAACCTACTAACTTATAAAAACACATGTGGTATTTGTAATAATTTCAGCAGTATCACAGTCCTGGGGCCTGTGTCACGAAGAGAGATCAGTTTAGGTTTTTGACATTCTCGCTGACTGATTATATTCAACATATTTAACTGCCGCAACAAAATTTCCTTTCAGGTCTCACAGTTTCATGTTAAATTACTCAACTCATGGTTTTCATGTTGTCACTTGAAATTACAAAGTATGCCAATGTATACGGGCTCACGGCTGGATAGGAAAAGCCTGAAACTCTGAATTAACTGGGCCTACTGAAACCTTTTTTTAAACCAGTTTAGGGTTGCAGCGATATACCGGTTTCAAAGTATAAGCTACCGTAATATAAACATTGATGGTTATCTTACCATGTACATTTGCTTATCTACGATATTGAACCAGACAGAGAATCACCCCTTTATTCTAATCATTTTCAAATAGGAGACTTTTTACACACACTTCCATTAACAAAATGGTTTCAACTTTCAATGAGAGTAACAAAACATTTGTTTTAAGGGTCATTCTGATTGATAATAATATAAATTCTGTAATACCGTGATACTATAAAACTGCAATATTTTTGGAGATGGTCATCATACCATGAAAATCTCATACTGCTGCAACCCTATACCTGCTATCCACATAGGTGGAAGAGGATTACTTAAGTTTGCTACACATGTAAAGTGGTAATACCACAGTGAAGAAATACTCTCTTACAACTAAAGTCCTGCATTCAAATCTTGAGTAAAAAATATACTTTAAGTACAAAAAGTTAAAGCACTCTTTGTGTTACAATGGCCCATTTCAGAGTCACATACCATATTATTAAATTATAAATACTGATATAATAGTGTGTACATCACTTTAATGTTAGAGCTAGTAAAGATGAGGCTTATTTTTTACTATAAACACTGATGAGCAGCTTGAATTTCTCCCGTCTTTTTCCTTAATAATGTATCATAATTTATTTGTTAGTTACATTTGTGTTACTAATCTGTATCGACAAGGTGCAATATTTCCCTTTGAGACATGGTGAAGTACAAGCATAAAGTAGCAGAAAATGGAAATACCTATCTCAAAATTGCATTTAAGTACCGTTATTGAGTAAATTTACTTAGCTACATCCCACCTCTAAGAGTGGCTTCATGATAGGACCCCTGATTTTTCTGGGCAAACTGTTTACAGATCCACTTGATTAAAACATCCAAACAATATCTACCCCTGTGTATGTACAGAATGAACCTTTCAGGTGTATCACACTGTGGTCACACGGTAATGTCATAGCAGGTGTATTTACAAGTCAAGTGTTCTATAAGTTGTAAACAATATAAATAGTGGAAATAAATAAACACTGAATGGGTGTGCATGGGCTGGATGATTATGTGCAGTATGTGCATGATGTAAACATGTCCATATACTGTGAAGTAGGATTTATATTAACAGTGACAGATGACATGTGCATATTAACAATTGGTGCATTAGGTTATAATGTACAATGGGAGCAGTGGATGTTCTGGTGATGCAGGGTTATTGACAGTGTATGACTGTTCATCAGTGTGACGGCCTGTGGGATGAAATTTTAACATGTCACAATAACATGAAGCAGCAGGATGACGTTGCTGCTGCTTGGTCGAAAGATTAACAGATATCAGTGGCAGGAGGTAAAACAGCGAGCCAAGAGGCTAAGGAAGTAGCCGGCTAACTAGTCATTTAACGAGTTTATGTCTATGCAAACCATCGCTGAATGCTGTGCCACCCCTTAACATGTTGACCTCCCATCTTGACGGAGCCCCCAGTCAGCTGATCGGTGCAGCCGCCGCAGTCAGATACCGATGCACAGCTGGCGTGTCCCGTTTCAGCCGTCCGCTTGACAGCTTTGGTTAGCTGGGCCGTTAGCGGTTAGCATACCGCCTGAACTTGGCATCTCTTCGCTGGTTGTTGGCAAACACTGAGCCTACAAAGACAGTTAGCCTAGCCGTAGATGTGGCTAACGTTAGCATGCTAGCTGAAGCCTCCAGGGAAGAGGGCTGTTACCTGCGGGCTGTCCTCCAGCGTCTCCTCTATCGGCAGCTTCTCTATCCCGGGCATGGCTACGGCTGGCGAGGTGGCGATCGGTGCGAATCGACGGGCAAAACGCACAACAAATCTCTCCCGACAACTCCCACTCAAGATTTCTTGGCTACACGAATTCACAACACCCCAAAACAGCTCCTCCCGGTTACGCATGTCCCGCCCTTCATGTGGGTTTTAATTGGATAGAAAAAACATCCACGAATCCGATTGGTTGTATTGTTTAAAGGGGAAACGGCGCCATTTTGGCTCTCACCAGGATCGCCCTGTCGTGATTGTAGCCGGGCACAACTTGGAGCCATAATGGCAGCCGGTCGACTTTGTTTCCGTGAATAAATCAAGACAAAAAAACAAACATCTTTTAGAGCTTGTTTATTTAGAGATAAATCTTGTATTTTGTGGGATATAGGCTATTCATTTTTAATTTTAAAATTATTTTATATTCATGTTATTTTTGGGATATTTTCAATGTTCATTAACCCCACTCACATAGATTTCTAAAAAAAGAAAAAGAAAAAAAATAATGTATAGCACTGACAGTGGGGTTTATTTTCTGTAGCTCAGGGTTCAACAACCTTAACTATCAAAAGAGACATTTTTGATCAAAAATGATAACAAAAAAAATGCCTGTAGCTGCAAAATACATTTGAGCCTTACAGTAACACTGCATATTAGGACTAAATTAGCTTATCAACATTAAAAATAGGTTTAAATGAGTATTCAATAATATGTTTTACCACAAGATGGCTCCTCTGCAGTGGGCTATTTATGATTATTTGGTACTGTAACTTAACATTAATGTGAAAGCAAATTAATCTATCCACCCTGTATTAAATTCTGTATTTTCCTCTGAGACTTTTATTTTTAGGGATTTGGAATCCATTGCCAGTCTAGCTAGGAAGGCTCAAGACTAGCCACCGCTGCTGAGGTTTGAAAAAATTTAGAGGAAAAGGTGCCAGGCCATAGACATATGACGCACATTTTAGGGAGTACACACAACAGATTTAGTTAAAACAAGCATAATTTATTTAACTAAGATCAACTTAAATAACCAATGGAGTGCATAGGTCACTAAAGTCAGCAATGAAAGCCATGGATAGATGTGTGTCAGGTGTCCTGTGGAGGTGTTGAAGGTGCAAACCGAAAGCAATGATGCTAGGTGGATGTTTGCTGCAGGAAGAGAGAGAGCGAGTGAAAACATGAGGCGTCTTTAAAGCCTTGAAGGCCCAGGTGAGCTTAGTTCAGTTCAGTTCAGTTTAGCTTTATTAGTCACTTAGTAGCAATGGGTACATACATGTGAAATTCTTAGTCTGGGAAGCTCCACCATTAAAACAAAACAAGGACAGCACCTTAAAAACCAATCATGATAACAATCCTCCAAAGAACTCTTATTCATTTTCATGTGATTTTTTTTTGTGTGTGTCAAAGCCACAGAGACCCACTGGAGAGAGGCTAAATACTGTAGCTGCATATGGCTCCAGAGCTGCAGGTTACCTACTCCTCTAGCTGAATCTGTAATTGAAAAATATACAGAGTGTGTCTCTCAAAAGAGATATGTTATCAGTCATAGGCCACTGATGTTGAAACAGACATATATATCCATAATATAATCCCTATTGTGATATTTTGTAAGGTAGAATTATATAGTTGCTGTCATCTTTATAGTTAATGTATAGTGCACTTGTTTTATTCTTTGCTCGTCAGCACGTGATAATTTAAAAGGCACACCTGACTGCAATTAAGCACAGAGAAAATCTGATTACGGGACATGCGAAACTTAGTGAGCTCCCTTTTTGTTTTTAAAGTAAGCTGTCAATAAAATGAGTGTCAATCTGAGTGTACTGCTGTGCCCTGGAATTTTTTTATTTCAGGTAGTGTGCGACATCAGGTAAAATGAGTCAAATAAGGTGTAACATATTTTTAAATATTAGCAGCCAGTCACCAAAAAATGTTACTGCATTGCTATTGTAAATGTGGTGCTTTACCTTAAACAATCATTTTGATTAGTTGGAGATAAATAGGATGCACAGTGCAAAAATTGGAAAAATCGCTGGTCCAAGAACTTGCAAAGTAAGGCATGTGACATGTTGGTTTTCTCCTTTTGGTTACTGCAACTAAAACAATAAGGGTAGGCCTATAACACCAAAAATGGTTGTAGGATGTTGCATTTTTTTATTACCAGTTTGACTTATAATCAAAATATTTTGATTGAGTACTTAATGCATTCAGGTAAATGAGACAAAAAAATCAGGTAAAATGGGGCATTTTTCTGAAGAGGAAACCAGTACTTTTTTTAGGCTACCAGGTGCCATAATATCACGACTAATGCTTTTGTGTGCCACCCTGTAATATTACAGATATTTTTGCCAATTAAAATGATTAAAGATGATGTCGTGAGTCTTAGCCATCACTGTTACACACGCAAGCAAGCACACACACAGTCATGTCCATTGTAGACAGCATGGTACTAAGGAAACAGCCAGCAAAAGAACAGGGAGAGCATGGCAGAAAAGTTGGACAATCTTTTTAATGAATAGTTAGGTTACATTAATGGTTCAAGTAATTAATAACAACAAACATGACCATCCCATTTACCCGAACACATCATTGGAGTGAGGTAGTGGACCTTGATGCGTTTGAAGGTCCAGGTATTTTACTTGGCAACATATTTTCCTTATAGAAATATAACAGAGACCTATAACAAGTTGTAAACGTAACACTTAAGGTAGTCTTAAGAATTGTATTTTTTTTTTTTTGGTACACTACCAAAAAGTGTCACAAATCATCTGATTTCACCCTCTAGGTAAAAGTATGAATAATAATTCCAATATAAATAAAAAACATATGAAAAAAATCACTTATATTTAATCCAGAATCATTTTATTTCTCATAGCGATGTCACAATGGATGACTTGTCTGGAGTGGACTGAGGGTCAGCTGGATCCTCCTGCAGCTTCCTCCATGTTGGGGAGCGCCAGGGGACCACGAGGGAACAAGTTCTCCACCACGCCATGGAGTCCATGCAACACACAGCAGCTCAGGCCGCTGCGGGGCATCTCGATGTCAGAGGCCCTGAACCACATACCAGCCTCCTCATCATAGCACTCCACAGATGACATAGTGATGGAGCTGCCATAACCTCCGACCACAAAGAGCTGGTTGTCCACCACCTCAATGCCAAAGTAGCTGCGGGGGTTGCACATGGATGGTGCGGTGTCCCACCTGTTGGTCCGAGGGTTGTACACCTCAGCGGTGCTCAATTGGATGTTCCTGACGGTGCCACCAACCTAGAAGAGGGAAGGTGAAATGTGTAAGATGAGCATTCACACTAGAGTTTGTATGTGCATTAGAAACTTCCTCTTGGCCTTCTGCATGATTCGGCTCTTCGAGACTTCCAAAAATGTGTTGGAATAACTGTTTTATAACTGCTCCTCATCTAATTGTGGTGGCTTGCTCCTTTAATGCAGTGTATTTCAGTGTGCTAGTGAATGCAGCCTCAGGCCTGCCTCCTCCTCCAACCACACCCCTAATCAATGCCAGATTATATAAAGCCGTTGGATTGTGTATGAGATAAAAAGGCTTTTTGGGACCATGTGTGTCATGTGACTACGTTGCAGCCCACAGTGGCTGCAGCGGTCTCTCTCAGTACTGTACAAATTCAAAAAACCAATTTGTCTCTTAGAAACAAAAACATGGGAAAATAAGGTTTCTTTTTAAATTGCTTGAATATAAATGTATTAATGGTCTAGAATTAAAGAGAGACCAGGAGTTTTAGTATAAGAAACACAAAAGAGTCAAGCCACAAGTTGTTTTTGTTTTTGCGTTATCAAATTATAACATGGTTTGTAATACACTGTTGTACCAAACTTTATCAGTCCCCCATGTGACCACTGGCAGATGAATATCTTGATGACTCTCCTCCAGCGAAGCTCCAGTCACCGCTAACATGGTTCAATCAAACCTCTGAGCTACATATTAATGCCACACACAGGCTTACCACATAGATGTTGCCTTTGTAGGCAGCAACTCCCAGGCCATTTCGGCAGGTCCTCATGAAGGCGATCACGGTCCACTGATTGATGCTGGGGTTGTAGCATTCAGCCGAGGAGAGAGTGCGATTCCCGTTGAAACCTCCACAAACGTACACCTGTAGACAGGTTTGGGGCAGTTACATTTAATTCAGATTTCGCTACAGATACAGGCAAAATAAATGCTTGAAAATCAGTATTCTCAAGGTCAGTAATGTGATAAACACTTTTATCTTTGTCGGAAACTGGCACTTTTTTTGACATTGAGATTTTTTTTCAGTTTTTAAACCTACTACGTATAAAATTTTCATTTCTATTTTGAAGTTATAGACGAGGGAGGTCAGTTTCTGTTTATTTTGCTTTTGATAGTCCAACGCCCATTGATTGGTTACTAACCGGTTAATTTTTAAAGAAAAAAGCAAAATGACATGAAATACAAGAGACTTTTTCCTTCTGGTGCTCCATTAACTCAATGAGCTGTAGCGCCACATTTCTAACCCCGGGAGCTAGCTAGCAGCGCAATTACTGCTAATAACTGTAAAAACATGGTGGCCACCTTGCAGTCCCCCCCGAGGTCGCCCCGGTGAGCAAGAGGATTCATTTTGACCTGCAAAACCCCTTTACATTAGCACTATTGACCATGTTAGCACCACTAACCATGCTGACACTGTTAGACACTGCTAACGGTGCTAACACAACTAACGGTGCTAACACAGCTAATAATAGTTAACAATGCTTTAAGGGGGTTTGTGGTTGAGGAGCGTACCCACCAGAGCAACCTGGGTGGAGACTGGAGGGTGGGTACAATGTTTTTACAGCAGTGCTATTTAGTCGGGGTCTACTGCTGCCTTGATTGGTTAGTGTGTAAGGTAAAATGGAGTAAATATTCCAAATACAGCATACACTTAAACTGATATTAATTTTTTTGAGAGGCTAAAATACGCTTTGCTGCAGCCCTCGTCTCCACAGTACATTAGCTTTCTTGCCAGTAGATATGGTTTATCAAAGACGCTAGCAAAGTAGCATATTACATAAAATAGGCACAGCAGAAACACCAGATAGGTTGGGCCACCATGTTTAAACATATATCTTTAAATATTACAGTTACGGCTGACAATGATGTCATCGTGACATATACATCACTAGTCACTATCTGGTTAGGGTAGAACAACACAAAATAACCCCCCTCCCCCCTAAACAAACAGACAACATCCGTCTCAGCCATTGCTTGTTTCATCTCTGCTTCACCCACCTTGCCATTCAGAGTTGTGGCACCGGCCCCACTCCTCTTTGAATGCATGGGTGCCACCATGGTCCACCTGTCAGTCTCAGGCTTGTAGCACTCGACACTGTTATGGTAAGATCGTCCACTGAAGCCTCCAATGGCGTAAATGCACCCATTCTGCACGACAACGCTGACATAACAGCGACGGTGGTTCATGGATGCCACCTGTTGCCATGTGCAGGTGACGAGGTCAAACTTTTGCACAGTATTCATGTCAGTTGCAGTGTTGCAGCCACCGATTAAGTACACAAAGCTGTTGAGGACAGCAGCACCGTGGTGAGCACGACAAATCTCTCTGGCGCTCACAGTGACCCAGCAGTTCGCTCGGGCATCGTACGCCTCAAGGCCTGTTGCAGCACTGCTGCCATCTTTGCCTCCGGTGACCAATAAGATGGTAGAAGGAAGACGTGGGCGAGTCAGTGGGTTACCGTAGACAGATTCTGAGGATCCATTCCTAAGCTCCATGAATGCTGTCACTGCATCATTGATGATGGGTTCACAGTCGTTGCTGTCCATGACCACAGCATTGTCCATCACGCCTTTTTGGAGGTAAATCCCGGTCATCAAGCCGAGCCGCACCTGGACACATATAAGAAGACACGTCAGAAATCATCTGTCCAAACTTCATACATCCTAAACCATTAGACATTTTTTGGTACACAATTTTCACTTATTTCTTTTTAGGGAATAAACTGCTTATTTGCACAGCTGCAAGAGTTTTGTTCTCTAGTGTGAGTGAAAATGCAACCCAGTGCATGCAAAGCTGGGCAGACTACATCTACAGTTGACTTATTGTTTATTTACCTTGGGCAACAGTTCAGAGATGTGACCTCGTCTTTGGTCTGGCAGGTGGTTAATCCAGCGGAGGATGGCCTCAAACACTATGTTTTCCTGTCTCACATTGAGGTGGTCGTTCTCAATGATAGCAGCCAGCTGCTGCACAGAGAGTTCCAGGAGCTCCTGTGAGGCTAAAGCTAACTCCTCAAAGTGGTCCAGGATGTAGTAGAAGACCTTGTGCTTCAGCTCAGGGAGGTGGTAGCAGTCTATTTGCCTCCAGATGCCGATGCAGTTCTCCAGGCATAGCTGGTTCTCCAGGAAGACGCAGCAGGTCTGAACAATCCCTGTGACCAAGAACTGGTCTGCAGCTGCCAAAACCTCCATCACGTTAACATCTGTCACAGCAACAGAGTGGGTGTAGGCGTAATTGATGATGAGGTGCATCATCTCAGGTGACACCCCAGGGATGGTGTACATCTGCTTGTTTGGGGTCGCCCAGGCACCGGTGAAGAGGGTGCTGTGGAATTAGGATTAAGAGGACAGTGGGGTTTTAGAAAGTGAACTGAACATGACACTATCACATCATCTGGACCAAACTGAAGTCTGAATCCTGAAAATCTTCAAAATCAGGCTAAATTTTCTACTTGTATGCAAAAAACCATTAACATGACGTGCAGATTGAAGTAAAATGTGCTGAGACCATTCATTCAGCCATCATTTGATTTCATTAACCTCATGACCTTTCCTTTAGCACCACTAAACTTGACATTTTTAGCCCCACTCTGGGCTGGGACTGGGCAAATCTGATGAAGTAACTGCTTTACTGAAGAGTCTGACGTGTATTGATGGTCCGAAATATGCCAGTGGCACATATTGACACATGGATGTCAACCTTCGATAATGTGTGTGAAGATACTGCCAGTGTGTGTTGCCCAGTGGCACCCTTAGAGATTCTTCATAGGGGTGACACCAAAACCAAAAGCCATAAATGAATTTCAGGAATTCTGTTGTGATTTTGAAGTCAACTAGTTGACTAGTTGACCACATAGAAGGGCTCCCCCACCCCGGGTTCGAACCAGGCACCCCCTTGCTGCGAGGTGACAATGCTAACCACTGCAGCACTGTGCATAAATTAATGCCAGTACAGTTAGGATTTTGAGTGTCGCAACAATTTTGTATGTTTTTAATGTTTTGTATCTGTACATGTGTTGTGAAAAGAGAAATGTACAGCTTTAATTTAAAGGAGTACATTTATTATACGGAATAAAACATTTACGGGGGAAAAGCCCTCTCAAGTTTAGGGGAAACTCATGCATTTTCATTCAGATATCTTAAGGTGAGAGTTCAAGGGACTCCTTTGCAAATGGCCATGCCAGTTGTTCCCTTGCAAAAATTTAGTCTAGATTTGGAGAGTTTTTAGCCCTCTTACAGTCAAGTTAAGCCGTGATGGTTGGTACCAGTGGATGCCTTGAGTTGTCTAGTTTTACAAGATACCGCTACCTTTGTGCTCACTTAAGAGAGGAGCACGCCTCAGCCTCTTAAAGACAGTAAAGTTGGCCTCCAATGTTGTTTGTATTTCTTAGATATTCTTCTTATCTTTGCTTTTTTCCCCTCTTGTGAATAGTGCACTCATTTTAATTCACAGGCCTCTGAACATTCTCCAAGTGTAATTGTGGGTGAAAATTAACTCAGTTTGTCTGACCCCATGCAACCAGTGACAGTGGCTCACTATGAGCTTTGTGTTAAGGGGCAATAGGCCAACAACAGTTGAGAAACACTGCTCTAAGAAACCCAACTGCTCTGTCAAAAACAGGACAGGGTTGACATCAATGATGGCAATTCAGTACAAAACAATTCACTGTTTTAGATTAGATTCCACTTTGTCATTAGGTACAAATCAATAGGCCTGAAGTGCAGAGTCATGTGAGGGGTAATACACAGAACAAACATTAATACATACAATACATATAAAATATGAATAATAAATAAACAATGGGATGTCGGTATGAATATGTTAAGACACACCAGATGAACAGGAACAGTATTAATAGTAGTGCTCTTGTTAAATTTCAGATGCAGCTCACACTGTGATCACTATGGAAGTTTGAATGTGTTTACTTGTTTAAGGAGTTTGATATCAGAGTCTCTGCTCTGCTGACAAAACCTACTCACCGAAAGTACGGGCTGCAGCCACAGAGGATGATCCTGTGGGCATCGAACTCGACGTCACCCACCTTGATCACCACATCGCACAGTTTCCCCTCCAGACGGAGTTCAGTTAAAACTGCACTTGCCATGTCGTGCATATTTTCCTCCATTTCACCTTTGTGAGAATTTAATGTGATGGAAACTCACAATGGTCAGTATTTTTTTGACTGTACTCTGAAGGTCCTCAGAGATGTTTAAAGATGTTTGGTTCTCCACATGTACTTATGAAGTGTCAGAACTTCTCCTGATCTCATTCCAGAACGTTTCTTTGCGACATCACAGAATCTGGAACAGGAGGTAGTGTTCCGAAAGTACTGCTAATTTGCATATTAAGATTACACAGGCCTAATAATACAATAAAAGAGAAATAACATACTCATCACTATGGACTGTATGAAAAAGTAGGCTGGTCCTAACTAGCAGCAAGAAAAGAAACTATATGTATGTGTGCATTAATGCCTAAAAGTAAAAAAAGAAACAGATTTGTATATCTGTGCACAATAGCCTCTTACATGTGTACTATCGCTCTTATCACCACATAAATGTTTGTTTTTATTTGCTAATATCAAATAACAACTGACAACCAACTATTACTCATGAGATATTTATTAACACAATGATTCAAGAATTAATTTTAAACTTTTTAAAATTACATCAAAGCACCAATAACACATTCATTTAAATGGGAAGTAGTGTATGATAATGTAAAATAATGTGAAGTGTCACACACTTATAATTCCCACACACGAACAGCGACAAATAGGATCCCCTGAAGGTTTTTTTAAACAAATAAAAAATTAAATTACATTTCATAGGTAGAGTTTCCATTTTCATTCTCTCAGCACACATATGTTTTCTATAATCACTTATTTTGACTCATTTTGTGCAACACAACATGACAACAACTTTAAAGAGATGTCGTAGTGTCTTTGGTCTAAATGAGCCGACAGCCAATCAGAAACATGACTGATTCAGCCTTCTTTGTTTTGACTGATACAACTGTTAAGTTAATAAAAGTTGGAGTTAAATAAAAATGACCTTTAACTCTGTTATGTAGAAAAAAGCAGGATGAAATACATTTCTTTTTTAAATGTACGAGATTATTTTACATTTTTTATAGTTATAGTTTTTTCTGTAGGCCTATATTATAACCTATTTAAACATGTCTTACTCATTCAGGCAAATGTGAAACACTGTGGGTCTCCATCTAAGTGTAGCTTTGTAAACAAATCAGTGATGTATGGCTGAATGTTGTTGTTTCTGACTCTTGATTGTTAGTGTAAAGAGCACTTTGAGTGAGGCCCTCTCCTACACATTGTTTTAATTTATTGTAACACCATGGCATCATGTCGGCTATTATGTGCAGACTGAGATTAATGTCCTGAAGTGGGAATAATTCCTCATTTCAGTGTGCCCTTTTGCTGCAGAGAGACAGTGTGCATTGGAAGAGAGGAGTTGGGGAAGCGTTGTTACCAACTGTTGCCACAGGAGGGTGTGTAGTGCTGTCAGGAGTATAAAGGAAGTATAAGCACTGGCTCCAATTCAAACCATCAGTGTGATGTCACACCTTGCACCATCTATCTTCCTATGCAGTCAGTGCCTAAACCACATTAAAATATTTTTGCAGAATAACAAAAAAAAAGAAAATCATAATTTAGTGTCTTTGTGTTGTTTGTTTTAGACACACCGTGATAACAGTATATCTAACAGTAATTAGCAATACTGTAGTGTAGACATTCTCTTTATTTCAGTAAAAGTACAAATAAGCATTAACATAAGTAAAAGTACTCATTACACAGAACTGGCCATTTCAGGTGGATATAATTCTAATTACTTCATAAACTGCTGGATACTTGTGAATTTCCTCTGCGGGATCAATTAAAGGTCTAGTGTGTAGGATTTAGTGGCACCTAGAGGTGAGGTTGGAGAGGTGAAACTTGGTTGAGCCAGTGTTTGGTTTGTCTCTTCCGGGCTACTGTACAACAACATGGAGGACTCTGTGGAAGAGGACCAGCTCCATATGTAGGTATAAACGGCTCATTCTGCAGTCACAAAAACACAACAATTCTTACTTTCAGCTGATTATAAACTAATGAAAACACAGTTATGAATATTATACAACATTTCTGCAGCCTACAGCCCCGAAATCCTACATACTGGACCTTTTTGATCTGATCCTAATAATAGATCGTAATTTGTGTGTTGATTGTGTTGTGTAGCCTGTTCATAATCTTAATCTACAAAGTAGGCCTAAATTAAGTTATCAGAAAAATATAAAAAGTGCAAAAACACAAATGTGTTGAATTGTTAGAATTGTTAGTGTTAAAATTTTCTGTTCTGGGCTGTTGTAGAAACATGGTGGTGCAACATGGTGCACTTTGTGGATGATTAGTAATTGGATGTATTAGGAGAACAGGAACATTGAATGTGAGGCCCTGTTCCAAAATGGTTCACAGTGAGTGCTGGATGGAGCAGTGAGTGACAACAACCCCACCCACATATAGGAGTAGTGTTTGTGGTGGAAACACTAGGGTCTAGGTACCATGTCTGAAGGGTTACTTTTGGATCCAAAGGTACCATACAGAAAGTGTTTATGGAAACAGGACTAAGGAGTCAGGCAGAGTGTATGCCCTTGTGAGTGACTGCCACCTTAGAAATATGTTCAAAGATGAGCTCTCATTAAATAAAAAATGGTGTAGTTTCCTATTTTGGTTGGTATTTTTTGTCACATACAGATGCAGTGATGATGGCTGGGTAACACATATGCTGATGTTGTCCAGTGTTGAGTCTCTATGATCATGTGACGAGACGATATGTGCACAATAATGTGCACTCTGTTGTAACTACCTTTACGGTCTAAAACCTGAGCTGGTCCTCACAGAGATAGTGAACACACACACACACACACACACACACACACCTCCTTGTCTCTCCTCTCTCCCTCTCAGAGTTGTTCAGACTTGAGGGAGGAATGGCGGCCCCTCGGAGTTTCTTCATCTCTCTCTCCGGTTTATTTCTGCTTTTATATTTCTCTTGTGGATCTACGACCTCGGGCAGCAGGAGGACAAACCAGGAGCGATGTGGCTACAAGGTAAAACTCAAAATTATACGTGTACCGTGTTGTTTTAACGACATTTAAGTTCGTTAAACCTGCTGCTGCTGCGTCGTCTCAAGTGTCCCAAAAAGTTCAGTTTTCGGAGATGGTTCCGTCTGTTTCTCTCCAATCTCTCTGTACATGCACAGACAGCTTGTGTTACCTAACCTGCAAATTACATTTCAAGTTTGATAATGATTTTTTTGTCCAAACAGTCTGAAACCCGCAGTGTTTTTAAAGTCAGGTTGCGTCAGTCACGCTACCTTTCTTACCTGTCTGTCGGAGCTCAAACTCCGGTTCGGCCCATCTTTTACGTAACGCTAGACCAAACTTCACTTTGAAAACTGCTCATTTAAAGATTACTCGCTGTAGTGTAAATCTACAGATATTAGAAGACAAACTTTAAACTTTTTCTCAATTAATCTGGAGTCCTGCTGAATTCGGCATACAGGTAGTCCCCCATAGATGACTTCAATCCAGCAAAATCTAATTTATTACCTGGTTTACACTGTTCGCTGTCTGCCAGAAATACAGCAAGTGACTGTGGCGAACTTAACTAAAATAGGCTATGTTTGATATTGAGTACTGGTTGTATTCTGGTTTGGAAAGTGCATCTCAAAGCGCATGTTTATGTGATTTATTGGTTTGCAAACTTGAGTTATCAACTTGTTCAAACTGTAGTAAGATGAGTTAAAGTTTTATTTATCCCATGTAGAGAAATTTAAGCTGTTAACAGTGTCCTTAAAGTTAGACTAGTCACACTCCTGTCCTACCTGCCCTGTCTGTCTCCACTTTTAACAAAGCCCCTCTTAAGAAACGTTTCCTCACTTTTAAGTAATTTTCTGTATCTTGTTTATATTTGGTTGCATTCTGCATATATTTATTTTACTAAAGAGCACATAATTGTGATTAAACCTAACTCCAACAGCCGAGGTGGAAGCTTATTTGTGCAGGCCAGACAAAACCAGCAGAAATTACAGTGACATGGCTTCTGCCTGTTGCTGATTTACATGACTTCAGGAGGATAAAACACAGAGCTTCCACTCCTTTCCATTGGAGTTTTGTGGTTGGGGGGAATTACAGGTAGTAGAGCTGATTTCCTGCCTTTTGTGTGCTCTGTAAAAAACATTTGATGTGGAAAACAGGAATATGATGCACCGCCTCCACACTGCTGTTCTGCTCCTGCACTTCACAGCTGCTTTGTTTCTGGCCATGAATGGACCACTATTTAGCCCGCACCATCTTTTGAGTTCAAAATGTGTAAAGTTTGAGAAAGTTTAGCCTGAAAAAAGACGCTCAGTTGTGTTTTAATTGGATTGTAGCCTCAGAAAGAAAAGTTTTCTGTTGGCAAAAGACACACACACACTAAACTTAAAAAGATCAGTTTTATAGGTTAGTGTCAACTTTTCCCAAACTTTAGTGTGGTATTAATCAAGATGGTGATGTTAATGTTGCTGCCAGTTGCTGTTTTCGGGTTACAGGTTGCCATAGTAACCATAGAGTAACTCTATAGTCACTTTAGTAACCAGTCTTTTCCTTTTTTATACCAAAGTTGAGCAATAATGTGAGCTCAGGTGACGTTACCTGTGTGTCAGTGTTCACACAATTAAGTGTTATTTTCATAATTGATCGTTATTGATCAATCTGCAGATTTGATTGATTATTTAATTGTTAATTTTCAGACTTGGTTCTCTTTTCAAAAGATTGAAAACCCCAGATATTCAGTTCACTGTCATGTAGGACAAAGAAAAGATGCAGATTCACACACCGGAGAAGCTGAAACCAGATAATGCTTGGCTTTTTTGGTGGCATCGATAATCAGAAAAGTTTTCAATCAATATTCTGTCGATCAACTGATGCTGAAATTGATTGATCTTTAAGCTTTTCTGACAGACGTTTTAAAAATTAAGTTGTGATTTTCTTTTTCGTGTCGGTAATGTGGAAAGTATCAGATCGTGTGTGTGTGTGCGTGCTCTACAGGTTTTAATTTTCCTGTGTTGATAGATGACTCCGACCTACCTTTGATGCAGTATGTGTGTGTGTGTGTGTGTGTTATCCCAGTTTCCTCTCTCTGGCTTTGAAGTGTTGTCTACAGGAAGCTTCACACTGTTTACTCTGCTGAAACATTCCTTCCTGCAACCCCCAAACACACACACACACACACACACACACACACACACACACACACTCTGTCTCTCTTTCTTTATCACCCCCCCCCCCCCCCCCCCTTCCACCCGCTTCCCCTCTCTTTTCAGAAACGCACACATCAAAGGCTGCTGGATGGGGGTGTGAGGACCTGCTATTCTACAGGTGTGAGGTTATTAGAGCTGTGTGTGTGTGAGTGTGTGTGTGTGTGACTCGTAAATGCTCTGCTGGTTTACGTGTTGGCACTCTGTTTTAAAAGGGCCTGAGTATATTAAGACAGAGCTGAAAGAATTAAGAATCTAATCAATTTATTGTAGAGTTTTCATGCAAAAATGCCAAATATCTCCTTGTTCTAGTTTCTCCATTGTGACGTTCTGGTGCTTTATTTTATCAGATGTGGTAGTAAACTATAAATCTTTGGGTGCTGGACTGTTGGTTGGACAAAACAACATGACTGAAGCAGTTCTTAAAGAAATTGTGAAGTGCACTTTTTACCATTTTCTGACTTTTTCCGATCACATGATACATTAATTTAACTGAGAAAACAAAGCCAATAACTATTAGTTGTAGCCATTAAAGCCATAGTTGTTAACTTTTGTAAAACACAACTTTTTCACATTAGCTGAAACTGTCACTATATTCATAGAGGGTTGCAACTGTATGTCATCTACACAAACAAGCCTGCATAATGACTATTGTATTTTATATCTATGCTTATTTTTTATTGCTGCTCTGCATGTAATGCTAACTTGTGTGTTGGTACCTGGTGTTGCTTGCTTGTCTGTTTGTGCTAACATGCTGTTTGTTGTTGTGTGTGTATTGTACTGAGGCTCTGCCCTAACAGTCTATAGCCCTTTTTAAATAGGAATTGTGCAAATTTGCAGGAAAGCCCAATCAGTCTTTTTTCAGCATTTGCAGTATAAAAACAAAATCGGAGAGTGCAGCAAAACGCCGCCTGCCTACTTTTGTTTATACAGAATGTGCCTTTTTCGGGGCAATGGGGGGCGTGAGCAAGTAACAAAACGTGTAGCTCAGCGTGTGATGTAAACAGTGACGTGGGAGGCAAGCAGCGGCTAGTCAGTCCTTCGGCGATTCTCTCATAAGTCGGCCCAATCTTCACTGTCCCCGTCATTTGATGGTTAATGGCCTCTTCATTTGCGAGGGCAAGGAGGCTGCGCAATTCCTTGTCTCCTCAGTTGCTCATCTTTACAGTGTCTGTCAGGTTTGTGTTTCCCTCTTGCTACTAGCTGCTAATTCCTGCTATCAGCCGTTTCCTGTTTATCCACTGCCAGTGGGTCGCACGTGCTGCGTCATCAACAGCTCCTCCCATGAGTCTTCAACAGCCCTTCCCATAGCGGAAGGCCGCCTCGGTCTGTTTAAACTAAAAGCGTTCTGCCAATATGTCTACCCTACGAGGTGGAAAATTGGGCACCTCGGATCAACTCGCCAATCCGCCTCTGTGTGTATAAATGCTCGCAGCTTGCCGGCAAAACGGGCCAACAATTGCCGAAGATCTGGCAGTGTAAAAGGGGCTTTTGTTTGTTTGTTTCCAGGCTTGATTTGTAGAATGGTCACGTGACGATTCCTACAAGGATTGATGCTGTGCTGATGGACTTATGAGTTGTTAATGTTATGAACACTGCAGAGATGATGCTTTGTTTTTGTTCAGTCTGTGCTGTTTGTGTTTATGTATTTGTTTATTTGGTGATGTTTTGTATTTATTTATCTCTGTCGATGCTCTTAAAATAGAAAAACTTCACTTACATAAAAAGAATACAGGGACAGTTTCAGTAAATATGATAGTTATAGTTACATTTTATACATTGTATACACATTACTTGAGTAACTGTGTCATAGTTTCAGTACTTGTGAACATTTTTTTAGGACTTTTATTTCCTTTTTGCACTTTCTCAAAGACTCAAAGATTTTCTTTCTCTGACTTTTCAGTGTTTTAAACATTCGTAAGGCATTTAACTCTCAATTTAGCAACTTACAACTGTCATAAAAATTCAGTCACACTTCTGCAGTTTGGTCGTGTCTGGCGAAAACAAAAAATCTGTGCTGGATCAGTGGGGATGGCACATCATAAATATGCAGGGCCTTCTCCCAAAATGCTGAACCTGGCTAAACTTTTGCCACAATGCAAAGTGACATCATCAGACAATGTGCTGCACTGGCCAATCAAAGACAAGCACATTACTCATAGAGAACTTTGAAACAACTACGTCTACTGTGTCTTGGCGACTGCTGCTTTGTCGATGTGATAACTTTACAAAGGTGTAAAATCCTTTCTCATAATATCATTAACTGCTGTGTTCTGTTTTGCTGTCTGATAAACCTTAAACTCATAGATCTATGACTCAAACAGGCCCTGCTGAATTAAATGGTCTCACCTCTACCTGAAACAATGTGGGGCTGTTTTTTCTATCCAAATGTGGCTCTAGTTATCTCTCCTTTGATCGTTGGATGATTCTCTCACTGTCATTATTTTTTGCACATGTTCCTGTTCCTGTGGCTTCGTGTGTGTTAAATACGGAATTCACAGAGTCCCCGTACCTGATGAAGGAAACAGTTTCCTTCCCTGGATGTTTCATAAATCAAGTTACTGCAGAGTGCAGGAATGAGAGATGATTTAGCTCCATGTAAACTCTCTGTGCTTAAACACATCTGCTGAAGCCATCACATCCGTCTCAGCGGAGGAAGACGCACCAGGAAATCATTCAAGCTTCCTCCTCTCTTTCTCTGGATTCTTCATCTCCTTCTTTTCTCTCTCTCACCCTGCCATCATTTGTGAAGCACATTTCCAAGCTCCAACCATGTCACGTATCCCATCGTCCTCCAGGGCTTCGGTGTGTTTTTGGCATCAGAGAGCGTCACGGAGCGTCACGGCTGGGTGGGCGTCCGATATGAAACACGTGTGCTCTCTGGGTTTCTGGCGACGGAATCAAGCAGAAGGTGAAGGATCGATGGTGGGACTTCACCTCTTCAGGGGAATATTTCCTCACTCACAAACAGTACTTTAAATATGGTTATAGGCACAAAGAAACTGTTTTCTGTTGCCTTTCACCTACAAAATGAAGAATGATTTCATGTCCTGTCTGTATGTCCCACTAATAAGATGATAGATGTTTTATTTTATTGTTGAACAGAATGAAAAAGTGTGAGGCTGGGTGTTCAGAAACAGGCAGAGGAAACCTTGTGTAGTCTTTATCTCCATGTTTTTGGTGACATTTGTTGCTCTAGGGAATACTTGGTATACATATCCAGCTCTGATTGAACTGTTATGTCTCTCACATTGCACAAAAGTGGTGCATTACAAAGAGATTCATTGGCCGAATGATGTGCCAGCAGCTTGTTGACTGCAGTGATTGGCTTTTCCTCCATTTCATTTGAATATTTTGTACGTAGGTGAGTGTAATTGATAACATCCTTCCGTCACGAGGGAGCCAGAACTGGTTCTTGCTCCAACATGTGAGAGTATATTTGCATAAAACTTTCTCAGCTTTCCCTTCTCACCCTGCTGAACAACATTGAAGTCTGGAAACTGTTCAGCTTTTTCATTTCAAAACATACACGTATATTTTTAGATACATGCATTTTTTAAAAGTATCTTTTTGTGCTTTTAATGCAATTTTTTTCTATTTTAGACATGTATGTTAATTGACTTTTGTAGTCTTTTAGTTTTTTTCTCTGAGTGTGTTTACTGTTATGCACCAATACACCAAAGCAAATTTCTTGTGAAAACCTATTTTTATTTCACAAATCAGATTCAAATTTTGGACATTTTTAGGTTAAACTTACAAAGAATAACCTCCTGTCCTTATACCAGTGATTGAGTCTGTATGTGAGAAAATTAACGTTTGAGTCATGTCATAAAAAAGTGACAAAATGTACCAAACTAGTGTAAGGTGTTGAACCTCAATAACCTTTTTTGGTACAGGCTGAAATGTGTGTGTCTGCTGGCTGTCAAAGAGCTGAAAGATCTCCTCACATATCTGGTCAAATTCATAATCTTGTTGGCGTATATTTTGGTGAGATAGCTCTTGAGTTAAGTCATAATTTTGCCAAATTTCTTGTCAAGCTCCTTGGGTTCAGTCATGATGTAATATTTGGCTTTTTCTGTTCATATTATATTTTATCATATTTCTCAAATCAAGGTATCAAGAAAGAATTCACAGCTGTAGCACGAAAACTCACAACATTTCAAATAATACCCAGCCATATCACTTCATCTTCTCCACTTCTCTTCTTCTCTTTTTCTTTTTTATACGTATGTTTTGTCAATATCAGCAGCTAATTGCAGACGCCACTTTCAGTGTGTATCTTGTGAGGAGTGTTGCATGTTCGGCCTGTTCAGGCACTCACACTCCCTTTGGTCGCATTCATGTGGTTCCTTCATGGCTCGGATGTTGGGCTTTTTAATTGGCTCTGTAGCCGCGCTGAGTCAAAACATGCCGTGTTGATTTGCATTTCCATTACCAGTTGAGATGAGTCAAGTAGTGCTGAGTCGTGCCAGAGATGGACAAAGTGTGGAGTCAGTCGGCCTCTGCTTCAAAGCGGCTTGTAGTGACGTTCGATGAGCTTCGTCTGTATTGTATTGCGCTTGAGCAGCACTACACCTATGCTTCCAACACTGTGAAAGCAAGGTGGAGGAAATTGGCATGTGGGAGTTTGTGTAGTACTGAGAGAATATTTAAAAAACTCAAATAACAATGAGAGAACACAGAGGAAGAATCCCTGCTGTGCTTGCTGGTGCGCCGAGTCCAACTTAGTCAAACCATGCCAGCACATGTGTATGGAAAAGTGCTATAGCTGACTGTAGGGCCAGGTCACATGACTACAGTCTCTGTTTTCATGTAACAGAGCGGTGGTGAGTTTGGTTTGTGTCTTTTACAAAGAAAGTCAGGGTTTGTCCCGGTCCTGTCTCTGTAACGAGAGACAGAGTCTTTTAAAGGACAAACTGTCACAGCAGGGGAGGAGGTGCTCCTCCTGGGCGAGGAGGAGGAGGAGGAGTAGGAAGAGGAGGAGGGGGAGTTGTGATGAAGAAGAGGAGCGGGATGGGGTGGGATGGGGGGGTCATTGAGGAGCAGTCATGCAGGAGGAGGAAGCTGCAGGTTTTGTTTCTGTGGTGGGAAATCTCTGGTTGGCTGCCCCCGAACACACACACACACACACACACACACACACACACACACACACACACACACACAGTTTTTTCTCAGAGTTTGCTTTGTTACACCTCACTTTTGTTTCCATCTTTTTCTTCCTGGGCTCGTTCCTCCTCTGGAGCTGCAGAGCTGAGATCAGATGTGATTTCATTTATTTTTTGTTCAGCGGCAGATCAATTGACAGATCAAATATAAGCAGGGAAACAAAATCTGATCATGTGAGTCACACAAACGGAGCAGGAATTATGACACTAACATGGGTGAATCCCTGATATATTGATGTTTATCATTTACATTTTTTACTCTCAGTGATCAGTGATATGAAGTTAAGGAAAAGCTGAAATTTGTTAATGTTACTGGATGTTTGTTTTAGCATTCTGCATATTAACATTCATGCATGTGTATAACATTTTGACAGCACTACAGTAAATCCAACACAGTTTGGTTGTGGTCAGTTCCTGGGTTGTTAGTTGGATCAAATCTCACATCCTCTGTTGGGTTGATGTGTTTTCAGGCTCACTGGCTGAACAGATCTTCACTGTGTGTCAGCAGTAGGTCTGGTTTTTCCATCAGTGTGCACCTAAGGTGATTTACAGATCTGCTTTACACAAAGGGACGAAGCTAACCTCGTTCTGTTCTAATTGTCTGTCAGCAATAAAGCTCCAAAACAATTTAAAAAACGCCTACGACCACTCTCCTAATTTAGTAGCACCGATCAAAGAATGCTAACTGAGCATGTATAGCGCCACCTCATGAGGATGGGCAGATTTCGACAAACTTGGGCTGCCTCTCAGTTTGGTCTCTGTTGGAGGAAGTTCTGCTGTGTTTCTGTGAGAGTTGTCTTATGTTTAAGCGCAGCCCGTCACAGTTCATGTTCCATGATGATGATGCACCACGTGATCAGAGCTGATAATCAGTTTGGATCCACCTACATGTTAGATGTATTTATATATGGACCAGCAGCCAAACAGCAAGACCTGAGTGGACTAAGTATAACTTTGCTCGGTTTTGGTCACTAGCAGCCAACTGGATGTGGTGTTGTGTCGGCTAGTTACCCCCCCAAAATGCAGACACACACAAACACATACATAAATACACATATATATTTCAGTGCAGCCATGTTGTCCCATATGGTAGTGTTTGTAGGTGTGTGTGTGTGTGTGTGTGTGTGTGTGTGTGTGTGTGTGTGTGTGTGTGTTTGTGCTTGTGCGCGTGTGTGTAAGAGACAGGAAGACATTAAGAGGAACAGGGCTGAGTTTAAAGCCCTGAGGCATGAACAAGACCCTCATCAACTTCACACACACACACACACACACACACACACACACACACACAGAGTGGTAGTAGTTAGTATGAGGTTCTTTGTGATAGTTCACTTTTTTTTTCTTTTTTTCTTTTTTTTTTAAAAGAAGAAAGATGTTAGTGCTCCGACCAAAAAGTATTTGTAGTGTGTAAATCTTCATTGATCAAGGAGCAGTTCTTATGAAGTGTACTGACAGCGTAACTGAACAAAATCATGAATACTTTGGTACTTTTCTGCAGTGGAGGAAGAAGTAGTCAGATCTTGCACTTAAGAAAAAGCAGCAATACCACAGCGTAGTAATACTTTGATAATAGTAAAAGTTCTACACTCAAAATCGTAGTAAAAGTACAAACGTATCATCCCTGCATAAACTTAAAGGTCCAGTGTGTAGAATTTAGGGAGAAGTATTGATACATATGGAATATAAAACAGTGTTTTCTTTAGTGTATAATAAAAAGTGTATAATGTATTTTTATAAAAAAAAAAAAAAAAATGAGATGAATGAAATCTCTACAACAGCTGAGAATGGACAAACCAACACTGGCTCGACATAAGGCCATTCATGTTTTTGCATTGGCCTCTGTAGTAAGCATCCCATCCGTGACTATCAGCATTGAAAAAACACAGATTTTTTGATCTATTCAGTGATTTTATCGGTTTAAATCACCAGGGGTCTCATTTATAAAAAATGTGTGGCTTCCATACTAAAACGAATGTACAAACAAAATCCAAAAATGGCGTGCTTCTAAATTATTCAACCATTTTTGCAATGAGACTTCCACCTTGCCATCTGTGTCGCCAATTTCCCATCTTCAAAATGTTAGTAACTATGGGTCAAAGTTTCTTCCATCAAGTCTGTTTTTGTAGTGTACAACGTTTGCATGGGAAGTGGCATACACCTTTTTCAGGCCCTGTTTTGTGCATAAGCAATATTTATAAATGAGACCTCAGGTCTGTTTACCTTGGTGAGGAAGAGACCTCTACACATAATTCAGCTCCTGGTTAAAACCTCCTGAATGTCTGGATCTTAAGTTATCAGAGAAAAAAGGTGAGCACACAGTGACAGGTGCCAACAGTCCGTTTCCAACATGCCAAACAGTGTTAACGTTACACTGATTTGTGATGTGAAACTGTTAAATTCAGTGTGGTAAAAACCTCCTGAACAATGAACACTGAAGGGATTCTAACCAGGAGAAGTTTCAGTTGGTTGCAATCTGCAATCCCTAGCCACAACTACATCCCCCTAAAACTTACACACTGTTGTCTTTAAGTAAAGTATTCTTTATGCAATGGCCTATTTGAGAATATATATGTTGTATATTAGAATATAATTATTGATTGATGGTTTACTTTTGCTGGGTAGCTTGTTAGTTTTAAGAAGGGATCAATTAAGTCTCATCTTTAGCTGTAAAAAGGACATCATAATTTATGTGTTGATTATATTTTGTATTATTGCAGAGTAACATCAAATAAATGTAGTTGAGTAAATTAAGCACAATATTTCCCTCTGAGTGAGGTAGACGTGTAACATGGTAATATTCAGTTAGAAGAGCCTTAAAATTCTTCTTAAGTAAAGTAAAGTCTACATGAGTAAATATTCTTAGTTACTTTTCACCACTGCCTGTCAGATGCCAAAATAAACCAAACCAAATCTCAATATCAGGCTCTCGTCCTGGTCTCTGCGGACAGAACTGTTGTAGCTGTTTATTCCTCAGCTCATGAGCAGTCCGTTGATTAAAGGTCAGCCTGTGAGTGTGTCCCACGTTCTCTGTCCCACATCTGGAACTGGTCTGGTCGCCCCAAACAGAATGAGGCAGAGGAGAAGTCTGCTACATGAACCTTGAAAGCTGTAATTGAAGGAGTTCCTGTTTAATCAGATTCCTCCATCTCTTCTTCCTCGCTTCCTTCCTCCTCTGCAGGGTTGGTGATTACTTCTCCCATCATCCTTCACTCCCCCCTTCTGAATCCTCCTTTTTCTGAATCCTCTCTTCTCACAGGCCTCCTTGACTCTCTCCTTGTGTCCTCTTTCCTCTTTGCCTCGTTCCTTACCTCCAGCACTGGGATTAATTGCTGTTGATGTGCAGCTAGCTGAGCCTGCAATTAGCTGTCTGATTACTACAGGAACTGATTCAGTGTGTGTGTGTGTTTGGGGATTCCCGAGGGAAATTCTGCTTTCTTCAGCGCTCAAGTTTTCCCTCTGTTTATAGACTTGTAGCTCTGTGCTTTGTAGTTGCTTTAAAAAGCGCACCACGCTCAGATATTGCGACATTTCCCAAACGTTCAGTGTGTCTGCTGTCTGTGTATCTGATGCACCACAGCTGCTTCTCAGATCTTTCTTTTGTTACTAATAATGACCCGCTCTTTTCTTTTCTTTCTTTCCTTTTCTTTAGTTGTTTACTGATGTGACTCAGTCTGTTCAGGCCTCAGGGTGTGTGTGTGTGTGTGTGTGTGTGTGTGGAGGATAATGATTGTTAGTAGTCAAAAACACCTGGCTACAGGAAGGAAGAAAAGTGTGTGTCTCTGTCTGAAAAATTGTCAGTTGTAAAGACTGAAGGATTGGTTTGTGTTGATGGGCAGGGTCAAGGAGAAGGTGGCGTACTTATGGTTAACGAATTGTTTGAATATGGAATTATCAAAGTATGTAACTAGAAAGTGTGCCGACTCATGGGATGTTAAATTCAAGTCACACAGAGGCGTTGTCACTTACTGGGGACACTCTGTTTGGTTTGAAGACGGGTGGTGACTGGGTAGAGTGTGCAGGGGACAGGAGATGACGCTAATTACCAAGTGGTTAGTTCGTAATTTGGTCATAATTTCGGTGTCTGCCCTCACTGACAAAAGTCCCCAAATCTCATCATCTCTTCAGTTTGACATTTTCGTTGCCCTCTTTTCGTGAATGACTCTTCTTCTTCACCCTCACCCTGTTTGTTTTCTTCCACTTTGGCTCAAGCTGCATGATAGAAACGGCATCAACATGCCCACTCACTTGTGGTGAATTCTCCAGACAATTACCTGCTGTATTCACACATGGGCTCAATCGGACATTACACAGACTTTGGACAGGGGAGCTTGCAGGGTGAAGTCTGTTTAATGTCCGGTCCAACTGATTCGGACATTTGTGTTCCCACGTACAGCTCCTCTGGGTAATGTCTGAGTAATTTCAGGTTTGCAGTGCATGTGTGAAAGGAGCTTCAGTCTGCAGCACTCGACCTGTCTGTAAAGTGAAAATGTTTGAATTGAGCAGGAAGTCTGTTATTAAAGATGGAATTTTACATGTGTATTCGGCGGAAATAGCATAGCATTCCAGTAGTGTAGTTACAGTTTTGAAGAGCAGCAGCAAGATGACACGTAGAGACCATAAAAACTGTGATTAGTCAGCTCGGGCTGCTTGTGTTTATCTGGATTGATTATAGTGAAGACAACAAGATGAAGCACACTGAAGAAAGGCTCAGTAATCTGCTCCTCTCCCATGAGATCAGACATGTTTTGTGATGAAGGGAAGCCTAGACAAGAACTAGTTGATAAAATGTGTTGTCCGACAACATCAGAAGGCAAAAGTGTTTATCTTTCACAGATAGCTACACTCAAAGGCGAAGTGAAAAGTCGTCTGTCATAAGCTCGGTTTCCATCCATAATAGAGCAAATTTTAATGGAATTTTCCTTAAATCTGCAAAATAAAATACAACTTATACACTCCTCCATCCAGTACTTTTATGTGCATATTAGCAGTTGGTTCTTCCTCATAAGCACAAGGTTATACTAATTCTCCAGTCAAAAGTCTGCAGGTGAAGACGGCGCAACAAGATGATTATACAGTGGATGTATAATAACAGAGAGCACACTGGACAATGTAAATAGAGAGTGAAAAAAGGAGACGACGGAGAGCTTGCAGCGGCCCATGGTGTTATGTCATGACTGTACATTATCAGTTATTTGCTGGAACTGTTCTCATTGCCCTTCATTGCAGTTACCATTTTGGATACACCAACTTTTGTTTAGTTTCCCCTCAGGTTTTTTACATGCTAACTAAAAATGGTGTATGTAAACGCACATATAGAGAGGGATATGACAAACGTGGCACTGTTATTCCACCTCCAACAACACTGCTGCGTCTGCATCTTCATACAAAATCAACCATGATGCCGCTCAGTTTGTGATTTTTAGATGCATGCCGGTGTTCCGAAATCAAAAGAGATGTGACGTGTAACACAACATCATCTGCATCTAGTATGACAAAACATTCACGTTGTGCAGAACTTTCTGAGCGATTAAAATGGCATAAGATGGGAACAATGATCATTTACCGTTGCTCTCTGCTCGGGTGGTAAGGAGCTCCTGTACTTCATTGTATCCCCAATTGGCAGACACTTTTGGCTACTGTTTTTATTCTTTCAGTTAGCCACTAACTGCTGCTAGGTACTTTTTAAATCTCCTGTCTGAAACAGCAGTGTCAAAGGGGCTTAATTCACAGAATAGCAGCAACAGAAAATGTCCTCAAAGTGGGGAGACGATGAGGTCCAGAAGCTCCTTTCCCTTCGAGCAGAGGATGACATCAACAGGCATAACATAGGGGCACTAAGTGAATGTTGTTCTTTTGCTTCTGAAACGTCAGCATGCTTTTCAAAATCACACACTGGGGCAGCACGATTCCAGTGTTGTTTGGTTCTTTGTAATAAAGTAAAGCTGGCAAAATTAAGGTTCTTTGTTGCAGCAGTATCCTGGCATCTCTGTATAAAAGAGGATTTTAAGAACATCTGTCCCAGAGGACATTTGTAGTGTTGTGTTTGGTTGTTCACATGAAAAGAAGGAGTTGTATTAAGAATATAAGAAAAAAGAAACTAGAGGAAGTTGGTCCGTCAGTCCATGATGTGGGCCTGATTATTGGTTTCGGCTATAGTCAGTCATTCTCGTGTCTCAAAGGTGTGGAGGGGACCGTCCAACAAACACTTCTGATGCCCAAAGGCCAGGCAGACACCAAAACTGCATGAAAAAATGCCTGACCTTTATACATTTGAATGAGGCCACTTCACTGACACAGTCGGGGTTCAGACTCCGAGAGATCCAGGAAGAAAACCCTGTTGGCTGTCCTACAAAATCTGTCTCAACACAGTGTGGTGTCGTCCGGCAAGGGAAGCGCTGGCCAATCGCACATATGCATGAGCACGTTCCTTGTAGAATTACTTGGTAGTGTGAATGCTGTGTGTCTGTGTTAAAATCGTTGCTACTAAATAACATGGTTATTGCTGTGATAACTTTCTAGGTATCCAAAATCTTGTCTCATAGTTTGATGAACCACTGTGCAGAGTTTTAGTGTCTGTTAAGCCTTCAAAATCAGATCCGTCACCCAAACTGGACTTTTTAAAGGCTTCTTTTGGTATTTTTTTTGAACATGATGGTCCTGAGTTTAAATCCAGATGTGCTGCCTTGTTCTTTGTGTGTGAGGTTTGCTTGTTCTCTCGATGTCTTGTGTGGGTTTCCTCCAGCTCTGTTTATTTTTTGGGTTACCCGGTGACCCTGCATGGTCTACAAGGAACATTAGCAACCTGGTTATTAATCTCTCTGTATAAATATCTCTAAGATCCTCCTGGTCTGTGCTCATCTGTGCAGAGAATGTGCATCTGACTCCTCCACATTCAGCCATTAAGCTGTAGGAAGTCGCACCAGAACCAATTTTTTGGGGGGGTGGCAGGGTTGTGTCTCGGTGCAACCAATCAGAAAGTCTGCTTTTTTTGTGCTGTCAGTGAAAACCTTCCCTTGATTTTAATTAGACTCCCATTTCATGCTGCCAGCGGGACATCTGCGCACACAGCAGCACGTAAACCTCTACAGGTCAGAGGTCAGCAGTTGAGGCAAACTGAAGGCAACATACATAATGAACAGGAACATGATAGGATCAAACTGTGTGTGTGTATTTCTGTCTTTCTAAGGACCATTTTGAGGGCATGTTTGGAAAGTGAAGACATGTTTGTCCAATCCTCACCTTCTATAAAGCTGTTGGTGGCTAAGACCTGGTTTTAGGGTCCGTGTCAGAGCTTGTTTGAAGGTCTGGGGAATGCACTCTGGCAATGAGGGTCTTCACAAGTCTGTAATTACAAACGTGTGTGTGTGGATGGGTTGTTGGGGTACAGTCACTGCTAATAAGCATGGCACACTTTTTATAACACACACACACACACACACACACACACACACACACACACACACACACACACACACACAGTAGGGAGTCTGTCTGATTAGGTTCAGGTGTGTGTCTGTGGTTGTTGTGTGTGACCACAGTCTGACACCTCTGTAACAAGGTGGAGAAAGAGAAAGAGTGTGTGTGTGTTTCAGTGTGTGTGTGTGTGCAGCAGGGCAACATGAAAACAAGGTCAAAGCTGTAAAACTGCTCTGCTGTAACACACCTCATGAGAATCCACGTCTTTGTGCAGGGACACAGAGGAAGGGATTCTGTGGCTCAGGAGGGAGTCGACGTTCACACCTTGGCTTATCTCACCAGTCATCGTGTGTCACTGTATCTGCCGTTCTTTGTGTTAAATAGAGCTGCTGGGTGGAGCTTGGACCGTTATTCAGCAGAACCAAACAACTCAAGTAGTGTCTTTGTATTTTGGTGACAAATTTTACTCTAGAAATACCCAATCCAGATGATTTTACTGGACAATTTCAAGTATTGACGCCATCTAATGGAGCCTGGCAGGTGTCTTATTACAGTTAAGTTACTGCAGCAGCAGGAACTGAAGTCACAGGTTTTTGTTCCTACTCTGGTCAGTTAGAGACGAGCACCTGAAGTGTTAGCAACAGGCTAGTTGCTGTGTTTTGGTACTGCTTATAAATACTGAATTTATTCCTTCATATTTACATTGTCAGGTTACTACATTCATTCATTTTGCTGTGAAGCTTCATTGAATTTAGTTTCAGCAAGTCTGGTCACCTTTGGCTGCTATCTGCATGTGTATGACTGTGAACGATAAGATTAGATAAGATATAATGTAAGTTTTTGTTGTGACGCTGTTGCAGCACAAAGAGGGAAATAGTGCAAATAAAACAAAGTAGAAACAATGAAGATTATCAGTAACGTGCTAAATCCAAATGAAGACAATGCCAAAGGTGTAAACAGGTTAACAGCCTGATGCAATACAAAAGTGAGAGTTGTCAGATCAAGGGCTGCCCTTTTAAAAATTGTTATTAATATTTATTCAGCCTTTTGCTTTTATCAGATAGGACACATTGAGAGTAAAAGAGGGAGAGGAGGGGGAGGATGACGAGCAGCAAAGGGCCACAGGTTTGGAATCAAATCCACGGCCGCTGTGGCAAGGACAAAGCCTTTTTATATGGGGTGTCTGCTAGGGGTGTAACGGTACACAGAAATCACGGTTCGGTACGTACCTCGGTACACAAGTCACGGTTCGTTTTTTTTGGTACAGTAATGAAAAAAATAGACAACTATTAAATATCTTTTACTTATTGGTAACCTTATTAAAACATACCACCACAGCAGTTAACTCTTTTTCACATTTTTTGAATGAAAAATATAAATATAAATTTCTGCTTTTACTCAAATAAAATAAAAAGTATAGTGCAGCTGGTCAGCTTTAAAGCCTGCTCAGATTCAGTTTTACTAGGAACTTATTTAGCTTTCCCACTTTGTTAAAGTGCAGTAAACAAAACATGCTTATATCTAAAGTGCAGCTTAAACAATTTTAGTCAACTCCAATGGCGTTGGTTATTTCTTTAGCGCGATCAGAATGGTCAGGGAAACGCTCTTTCTTTTTAAATGACGACGATATCGTAGTTTGCACCAGATTGCTCTTTCTAGTCGTGCCGGTTAACATTCAAACTCGGGTGGTGTTAGATGCGTTAGCATGTTAGACGTGTTTCCAAGTACATACCCGACTGCTGTTCTGCAGTGTCGGCACACTGCTTTTGTCTTGTCCACTTGTTTATTTCCATCTTCGTATTTAACCCTGAAACCAAAGTGTTCCCAAACGGAGGACTTAAGGTTTGCGGGTGGGTCTTCAGGTTCGTCAGGCTCACTTGCCATGTTGTCAAAATGCGAGAATAGGCTGCACAAAGTGAAGGCGGAGATTTACAGTCGGACTCGGTCCGTCACTCAATTATGTCCGTCGGGGAACTAGATATTTTAAATGGTTCGGCTCGCAAAAATGGAATTAAAATAAAACAAAATAAAATAAAATAATATCCTGTGCCCAATAATTCGGTACAGGGTCGTGCCGAACCGAAAGTCGCGTACCGAACGGTTCGACGCAAATACACGTACCGTTACGGCCCTAGTGTCTGCTCTACTAGGTGAGCTAGTGGGTGCCCTGATCAGTGACTCTTTTTTTTTTTTTTTTTTTTTGCTGTTGTTGTTGGTTGGTGTGCAGTATGCTTTAAGGGACATTTCTTTGCCCAGATGTGGCTGCAGAGTCAGCACTCCTTTCTATCACACTGCTCTCTGGCACAGGCAGCTGCAGACCCAGACCCAAGGTGAGTCTGAGTGAGACAGAGGACGCTGCCTGGATGAAGAGAGGCTTTGCCACTGCTTAGAAGTGGTGAATTTACAGCTCACAGCAACTTCATACGATATAGTTTCTGGCTTTTGTTTAATATCTAGTGTTGGCAAAAATGTAGTTACACATTTCCAATATATTGTTAGCATTGTTAGCACCCAGGGCTAACTTGGCTTGTTTACTATATAACATGAACATCACTGTCACCCTTGACATCCCACTGAACCCAGTTCAAACTCTTAAACTCAATAGGTAAAAATAGGAACAAGTAGTAGAATATTTGTATTCAAGAGCCAAATCTGATTCGAGTGACATAATTCTGAAGCGCGTTCAGCCCTTGTCAGATCATGAACACTTGAATCTAAAATAGCTGCTTGGATTTAATGCAGTTTGAAATAAGAACTACAGGGAACTACTTTGGTTTTAGCCTATTTACCTGTTGTGTTATCCTTGACATCCTTTAAACATAATGTATGTCACAATGTCCAGTCGACTGTTCTGTACGTTTGTGCACACAAGATTAACTTAAGATTTTCTTGATAGCCTGATCATCAGACTGAACGTCCATTTTCTTCCACTTCGTCCTTTCAGTCTGACGTCATGTTCATGTTTGCCATTTTCTGACTGAGAGAGTGGGTCATGCTCTAAACCAGTGGTTTCAAACTGGTCCAGCCACAGGGTCCAGATTTCTCCTTAGTCATTAGTTCAAGGTCCACATGGTTTAATATAATCAGCGTCATACTTGTGTTTGGCCATGTCATTGAGCTAGTTTGCTGTCTCTATCAAGTAGCTGTCCATTAGGCACTCACTCTACAACAGGAGACGACCCTTCAAAATAAAAGTTCTGTGCTAGGAAATTCACTGTACTTAAAAATAAAGTGTGTAAAGTTTATATGTTAGCAAGTCACTTGCGGTCCATTCAGAATGGACCTGCAACCCACCAGTTCAGAACCACTGCTTTAAACCAATCAGTGATGACTGATGTGTCTGTGCTACAAGCTGACACAGCGGCTGTGGCAGCAGTTACTTGCAGCAGTTGGTTGAACATTGATCATCGACCCTGTACAGCTGCTCGCACTGGTTGTTTTATTTTGCCTAAGGCCATTTTTCTGGCTCTGGCACAGGAAGATGACGCCCCCATTCTTAATCCCACCTACAAAGATCTGATTGTTCGAGTGTTTGTCCCACCTTGGAGTCAGCTGTCAATGAGCACTACAACAGACCTGTTTGAATCACCGATGATATAATCAGAGATTGAATTACAGGACCAGATCTGTTGCATCCTAACGGCAAAAATCAGATCCAGTATTCTTATTCTTTTAATGATTTTAAGTAGCCTAAATACTGTAACAGCCTTTAATGTGTTGTGTCTTTGTCTCTCTCTCAGGTGCAGTCTGGTGCAGATGGAGGTCGGAGGTTGGCCGTCACCTTCAGAGCTGACAGTGAGTTAATCTATAATCCTGTGAATGTGTACAATGACTTTGGTTTATCTTGAATTCCCAGGGGTTCCCAACACCTTCTTACTTTAAGTAACTGTCCAGGTGGTGGCACAGTTCCAAGCAACCTAATATTTTGGCATCAAACTCTCAACAGTAAAACATAAATTTAACCTCACACAGGCTGTGGGGATTCAGTCCCGATGTTTTAACATTTAGATTCCCGTCAGTTTCTCCAGAAACTACAGTAAGTTGCTGTATCGGAAAATTTTCCTCTGAGGGTACATCCTTCTTTTAAACTTAAAAATCAATCACTGAATTTAATCGGAGCCTAAAGTCAGTTTTTATTTCCCATTATGTTACCCAGTGTGAAAATCTGAAGCCCCCTCACCCCCTGCATCTCCACCCCCTTCATCCTCTTCCTCCTCCACCATCCTCCTCCTCCTCCTCTTCGTCTTTTGTTCTTTTCTCTGTAAAAGTCAAGTTCCTGAGCCGTAGCCGATCCCTGCCTGCTGCCTTTGTCCGTGACCATGAGCGAGAAGCACTTTGAGATTACGCTTTGTGTGTGTGTGTGTGTGTGTGTGTGTGTGTGTGTGTGTGTGTGTGTGTGTGTGTGTGTGCGCAGTTTTCAAGCAGTCCCTATATAAAACTGCAAATTAACCATTTTAGACTTTTGGATGAGTTTGTATCACTTAAGAGTTTTCTTCCTGAGAATGGAGACAGAGAAGAAAATAGAAATCAAAACAAAATAAAATAAGTGTATAAAAAAGTGTCATGATAATCAACAGGTTAATTCATCGCACATCTTGTCTTCAGGGCTTCTGAGTTGTTTCACGTTAACATTGTTAATAACATTAATTGACTGGGAGAAGTGGACATATTATGAATCAAACCGTTGCACCAAGAATTAGAATCAAACCCAATTGAGAAATTCACAAATCCCCCCCCCCTCTGGACGTAGGCAAGTTAGCAGTTTCCCTCTGTTTCCAGTCTTAATGCTAAGGTAAGATAGCCAGTTACAGGCTTGAGTTACCTGTATAGACATGAAAGTGGTGTCAGTTTTCTCAATAAACTGCAAGATAGAAAGTAAGCATACTTCCCAAAATGTCAAACTGTTCATCTTATAAAAGACGTTACTGTTCTTTCAGCTGCCTCCATAAGGTCTTCTTTCAAGATGAGTGATTAATTTAATCTATTCCTAATGCATATTAGGTCACCAGTAATGTGGAGGTCAGGGGTCAGAAGGTCATGTGACTTTTAAAATGACGATGCATCCGCTTCTTACTAACAAGGAAATGTGTGAAAACCCACACACTTTGAGCCAAAGTAAAAGCACTGAGGTGTTTTAGCATGACAATCACAATCAGCTTATTGTGTGTGCGTGTGTGTGTGAGGGAGTGACACACCTCACTGCTTCCTTTCCTCTGAATCTTCAGCTCTATGAGGATGAAGGAGGATGAAGGAAAATCAGAGGCCTCTTCTTCCTCTTTTCACTGACTCTGTTTGCAGTGATGTCATGGGAAATATAAATCAGGGTGACCTTTGACCTCCAGGTCACTGATGGAAGGTGCTGAAATCAGCAAATCTTAACTTTTCTGTAAAAAGACCAAAACCAACCATGAATGTATCTAATAACTAATAATTATCTTTGTATCCAAACCCATGTATATCCTCTTCCTCTGTGCCACAGAGCTCCATTGTCGTCCACAAAATGTTTAAAAAAAAAACACACACCAATGAGCCACACTGTTGCACTGGGTGACATGTCCTTTCATTGCCATGTAGTTTATTTTGACTGAATCCCAAATACACTGCTGCCAACTCCGTCAAACACACCACGTTCAACTTCATCACATCACTGTATAGATTGTAGCTGCTTCGTGTGGGGGACACTAGGTGAGAGTCCGCCGGGCCACACACACACAGTTGTTATCGGGTTTAATGGCAGATTTGGGCCCTTTTGGTATTGTTAGTTTGTTTGGACTGTTGAACGGCTCAGTTTCAGATGTTAGCCTCTGCTGTGTTAGCTTGTGCTAACCAGGCAGTCTTTTATATTGACTATTGTATTGTTTTATGTGATGTGGTGTTTCTATACAACGTGGCACTGAGTTATGTGGGCCAACACCTTAAAGGTATCAGGTACCAATACCCAGCCCTACATGACCTGCTGCCCATAATACTCACTAGAGCATCATGTGGATTAATCCGCTGCTGAAAATAGTCCTAAAAACTATTTCCTCCTGTTTGTGTAATGTTGAAACTTCATATTTGTGATTCGTTTTTAAGGAGTTACATCTTGAGTAGAAACCATTGGGTTTTGGGCTGAAATTAATTACAGATTGAATGGCATATTGTTGGTTTTGGTCTTTACATGGAATACGTTGACATTAGAAAAAATCCAGAAAAATCTGAAATAACAGCAGGTGTATTTTCAATAAGGAACACCCAATCAGAGAGCTTCAAATAAGGTTGTGTGCTCCACTAACAGCAAACTGAAGCTAAAGATTGTGCTAGAATCCAATAAAACACATTCTGGGTCAGGTTTTGCTCCAAACTGCACCAACGAAACTTTTTGAGTTTGAGTTTTGCCTCAAACTGTCCTTTGCTTTGTAACAACAGCAGCTGAGCCTCATGGGTATCGTAGTATTCAGCACATTATACCATACCACAAAGGCATAACAGATTACTAAGCTTTTCATCCACAAAGAGTTTTATTATAAAAGGAGATAAAAACACAAGGACGAAGGGTATGTGAAGGCTCTAACCTCCATCTCCTCCTCTTAATTTCTTTAAACTGGAGTGAGCACGGGAGGAAGAGGAGCAGGGAGGTGAAAACCAAATACGAAGCTTTCATCCTCCTCTTCCTCCTCTCCTTTGTCTTTTAAATAAACTCTGAATACAAAGAGGAGGAAAGGAGGAAGAGGAGGCACAAGCTCCAACCTTCCCCTCCTTTTACTATCCAATAGAGAAGCTTTATGATTGAGGAAGAGGAAGAAGAGGAGCGTCCAGCTGTGACCTTCTCCTTTAGCCCTGAACATGACCCCGCTTTGAGGAGGGCGAGAGGAAGAGGAGCAGTGACTCGTGTCGCATCCCATGCTCTCCCAGCCTCCTCCCAGTCATCTCTATCCTTTTTTTTTTAAGCTCTTCTCCTCTGTCCTCTCCGCCTCCTCCTCTTCCTCACCTCAATCCTCTCCCTCAATAGGTGGCTGGCAGGAGGAAAGAGGAGCAGTGAGTCGTGTCTGAGCTCACGCCCCCTTTTCTTTCTACATCCTAAGTCCATCTTTTCTCCTCCGATCTCTCGGTTCATGGCTGGCTGCTCCTCCTCCTCCTCCTCCTCCTCCTCCTCCTCTGGCCCTCCATCTTTATCCCTCATGAGATAAAACAAGAGAAACTTTGGGAACAGGCATAGGCGTATACATGGTGACTGAATGAGTGAAGGTGTGGTTTGTAAAAATATCAATGACAGTTCTTTGTTGATGATGCTGTGACAGCTGGGAGACATGATGGATACGCTAAGCCTCCTGTTCCTATTTTAATTTTCAAAATATTCAATTTTGAGGTACTTTAACCTCCATTTTCTGCTTCTCCATACTTCTACTTCACTGCATTTTAAAGAGACAAATACTTTCTACTGTTTATTTAACATCAGTAGTTACTAGTTACTTTGCAGATTCATCATCATCATCATCATCATCAAATTATTGTTTATTCAGGGAAAATTGACATAGCATTAGGCTCTTTTTCAGCAATGCCCTGAGTTCACATTCAATGGGCTGGAAGGATACAAATATATAATGGCAATCTCAATAAAATGATGAAAAAAGTCCATAAAAACAAATAAGTAGTAGCAACTTATACCAAGAATTATAAACAGCAATAAAATAAACAGAAAAAGATGAAAAAGTCCCTAAATGACAGATACATAACAGCAACAACAATAAAAATAGTATTAATATATAATAAAAATCAATGAATACATTATATTTTTATGGAGTAAGATACTCAGCAATATTGAAAGTAATTAAAATGAACTCCACCTTTACCAGCTGCTACAGATGTTTCAATACCCTTTTTTCCTGTCCGATACAGATTCCAGTACCTGAACATGAGTATTGGGCGATTTGATACCACCATACTAAAAAACAACAACAAAAACTTGCGGTATACGACAACACAACACTTTATGGGAGTAACATTATTACTATTATTGTTGTATGGCATGGCTCACCCCTTGAAACTGAAGCCATGCATACTGAACATGTTGCCTTTTTACTGGTGCCACTTTCCGGTGTAAAATATTGCCAAATTGCAGACATTTTGCTAATGGCTAATGAAACACGATTTACCGTAAATCATTTCTTCTTTACCAGTCTGAAACAGTTATTGTCAGTGGCTGCACAGAGCAGCCTGCTGGTTAGGCTACAGTTTCAGAGCCATGAAGAAGAACTGCCTTTTTATCTGGGTGTGAAACTGCCTATAAGTTTATTAATAAATTAGCTGGTATCAGATCGGTGCATAGACTCACATACTCGCCAATACTGGAGTCAACATTTTCAGGCAGAGGCATTTACAGTGCTGGACATCAGCTTCAGAATAACTCTCATAATTATAAACCAATTCTGTAAAAAGTAGGATGAGAAAATAGGATGAGTTTTTTTTACTTTAAAAATATTTTGATGCTCTAACTTTTGTATTTTCATTTCAGTAAAATATTGAATGCACTTTTATTAGTAACAAAGAATTTCTAGACTGTAGTGTTGCTTAGTATTGTAAAAAATAGCGATTTATTGTAACATATTACCTCTGAATATAAAGAAGCTGTCATTGTCGTTGTCTGTTATAGTCTTGTTATATTTGTCTTTTAATACAAATTTTAACTTAATGCCCAATGTCAAGTTTCCTTGTGGTATTGAAAATGGTAGCAAGTATCAATATTTTGCAAAGTTAAAAGTTCCAGTATCATGACTAATATTGCTACTTTGACTGAAGTAATAAATCGAGTGTTTCTTCCACCACGAGAGGAAGACGGTGATACAGCCACAGTCACCACCTGCACCACAGGGTGACTCGTAGAACTGTGATAAAGAAATGCAGTAATAGTTGTTAAAAAAAACATGTAATAATGATGTGCTGTTGTCGATCTCTCTCTCTCTGTCTCTTGTCCTGCAGATTGTTCGTTAAACTACCCGTTGGGGAAACACGTGATCCATGAGGTCTCCAACGTCTCCTTCAGCCATCTGGCCTGTGAGGATCAGGCTGCTGTGGTCGTCCACTGGTCTGCCAGTCCACTAGGTACCTGTCTGTCTGTTTAGCTGTCCCTCTCTGTTTGTGAACCTATCTGTCCCTTTATTTACACATCCCTCCACTAGTAGCGATTTACAGCCGTCTTACCACCTTTGGCTGCGCCGAGTCAAACCATGCTGTTCCAATTTGCGTTACCTTAATCAGTTTTAAATGTCCAAATGACAGACACGGCATTTCTCTTACAAGCTGCTCAAGTTGCTCAGTTGGCTCGGTGTTTTGAGTCTTCCTCCATGTTGCTTCCGGGTCACAGACTCGACAGGGTGCAGTAGTATGTTTTTAAGGAGACAGTACATGAATACACACAGTGGGGAAAGCATTTACAGAATTTAAAAAGAAATCAAAATTACCGATATTGGCAAGATTACGTCGGTTAGAGGCTCTGAATGTTGGTTTTGAATAATTTTCTATTTATTGCCCAGCCCTAGCAGGAGTCCAGAAAGAACAGCGTTTTTAAAAGTGTCTGTGTGTCCAGCTCTGAGAAGATAAGTTAAGTTTCTGCTAATGAAAACTCAACATTTCCTTATTTTGCTGCTTCACAATAAAAAAAAATCCTTTCCATAACAAAGTAGAGAGAGAAGGGAAAATGAGGGAGGAGGAGCAGGAAAGAATAACCCTTCAAAGTGCTCAAATCTGTAAGATTACCCAGCTCTGTGACAGTGTGTCTGTGTGAGTGTCCCTGTGTCTGTGTGTCCCTCTGTGTGTGTGTGTGTGTGTGTGTGTGTGTCCCTTTGATCAGGCCCGGAGAATAAGAGAGAGGATCACATCTCACACTACAATACCACGATTTGACCGTGAAGGAATGTGTGTGTTCGTGTGTGTGTGTGCGCGCTCAGTGTAAGGTGAACTCTCCCTCGGTGACAATACAGCCTGTTGTTTTCTCACGGAGAGACAGAAATCTTCCAGAAATTTTCCATGTCACAGTCGCATGTGAGAAGCAGCGAGAATCCAGAATCTCTCCGTCAAACGTCTCCTAAAAACCTGCACAGCTTCTTTTCTGCCCGCTGAGGACTCAAAGTTAATAAAACAAATATATGTTTTGTTGTTTGCAAAGTGGATTCTTCAGCTGTCCAGTATGTTTCCAGTGTAAGGTAAACCCTGCTGCAGCCATAGCAGAGGATAAGATCTATATATGTATACGTGTATTTATAAAGCAAAAACTGCATGTTAACAGGTTTAAATTCAGGTCCAGTGTGATTGTTGTTTGTGCTCATCCTTTATCATACTTTTCTCAAGATATCTGCAGATTTTTCATGAATAAAATCAGTGCTTTTACTAACATTAAAGATGCTGAAACACTGAATTTAACTAATAATGTCACAAATATGACAACTTCATGTCACAATAAGTAGTAAGAGTTTCTCTGCAGCAGGTGGAGGAGGCCTGCTTTTGGTTTGTTGAGAATTGAGGATATGACAAGAATTCTATGACTGCCAAAAGTCATGTGATCGTATTATAAAACCATTTCACCTTGTTTTCATTATGAATTAGTTATGAATCAGGATTAGGAATTCATTACATCACAGTCCTCTGAATGTGCTTCAGAAAGGACCAGGGTGCTGCTGAGTGTAGTCTGTCCTGCAGCACCTGGTATTTGCACTTTGGGAATCACATGACGGGCCACATGTGTTTTACACTTCAGCCGTAATACTGCACAGACGTGAACTCTACATCATGTAGAGTTTGATGCGTTGTTTCTAGTCTTATATGATCAGGTAATCTGGGCCTTGGGTTTAGATTTGACATAAAACACATAGTGGAAAAGTGAAATTATGACATCATCGCTTCGATTGTTGCTGATGATTCACGGTGATGGAGCAGACTCTTCAGCTGTTCTTTCTGATTTTTAGTTTGCTGATGTTCAGCAGATATAATGTTTATCATGTTAATCACTTTAGTTTAGCAGGTTAGCATGCTAACATTTGCTTATTAACACTGAACACGAAGTGAAGCTGAGGGAATCTCGTTAGTTTTGCTGGTATTTGGTCATAAAGCAAAATAAAGCTGAAATAATTATTTTAAAGTTTATCGACAGAAAAGTAATCTGAAATCATGTTGGTAATGGATTCATCGTTTAAGTCATTTTTTAAGCAAAAATGCAAAACTAGGGTTGCATCAGTGAAAGATTTTCATGGCATGATCAGAAAATACCACAATTTTACGGTATTACACACTTATGATTATGAACAGATACAGTTTCCCTTAAAAACTGAAAACAGAAGTAATTTATTATTGAAACAGGTGCTTTACTATCACTGAAACTTAAGCAGGTGTAAAAAACTTCCCTTTTGAAAATAAAGGTGAGATTTTCTGTCCAATCTAATTGTTTTTTCTTTAAAAACAATAGATAAGCAAATGTACATGGCATGAATGTAACGAAATAAGACAGAAGACACTTAATTGTCATTATAGATGTGCAAAGAAATTCTTTGTGGTGAATCACAGGCTGAAGGCTGCACACAAATGACATAAAAACGTTACATAAAAGACAGATTTAAAACAGTAAGACAAGATAAGAACGAGGTAAAACCACAGACAATGACGAGACGAAACAGTGACAAACAACTAACTGCATAAATAATAATAAGAGGTGTGTCTGAAATACCAATAAATAGATGCCAGCAGCAGATTCATAGCTCATTATAGATCAAGTTATTGCACAATATAAAGGGCTGGAGCTTAAATCAGCGCGATGTGTGTGTGTGAGCATGTGTAGTGGGTTAGCCCTTAGCCTAGCTTGTAGGCTGCCTTTTTTGTCCTGCTTTTGCTTCCGTTCTCTACGCCGCCTCCGACGTTACCTATGTGGGATGACGATAATTCCACCAGGCTCAACAGTATGCAAGATCTCTTGTGGAATAGAGTCCAGGCTCTTGGATTTATAATCTTGAAATTGACCTTCCATATCAAAAAGTTCGGCTCTTTCATAGTGGATACGATCCTCGAGTGCAAACATAACTCACACAAAGTAACAAAAATGCTAATTTGCTTAGAGTATCGAGCCGATGCAACCACATGCGCCGCCATCAATGTACAAGAGTTCATTATTCCAGCTTCCTCAGTGTATTTTATATCACAGTAAACTGAATATCTTTGAGTTTGGGACAAAACAAGACATTTGATGACGTGATCATTGGCTCTGGGAAACTGTGATGGGCATTTTTTCATTACTTTAAGTAATAGAAGATATTAGATCGCCAGAATCAGTTGGATTCACCTTTTAGGGAACGTGTTCTGTACAAAATGTGTTGATGTTTCAGTCTAGATCAAAGTAGTTAGATATCTTTAATCAAGGTTAAAACATGTAGACACAACCAGACATTATACTGAAGGGGAGAAAAAGACAGACGAGCACAAACCTGCCGTCACACTGCAGCTGTCGTTAAAATGCACAAACATCCTCGTCTGTCCTCGACTCTGCAGGAGACACAGAGAGAGACGGAGATGTTCAGGAATCTGCCTCAAGACAGAAAAACCTGTTCCACCGCTGCTCTCCTCGCTCCCTCCACTCCCCACAGAGCTAATAGGAAAAACATGTCCTGTGGATGTAAAGGTGTAATTACAGGACAGACGTGTTTTCAAAGAGCACAGAGGAAGAGGGGAGGAAGAGAGGAGGACGGGGGCGGCAGGGAAGAAAGGGGACAAGGAGCACAGGGGAGGAGATAAAATGAAATAAGACAGGGGAGGTGTTAGGAAGGGTAAAAGGAAACAAGGAGAAGTGTTGGATCGAACTAGAAAACAAGATGAGAAGAGAAGGAAAGGAAACAAAAAATGGAGAGGAGGGAAAGGAACAAGGAGAGGACAGGTGGTCGTAAAACGAAACAGGAGGGAGGGGAGTGGGGAATAATGAGAGGAGAGGAAACAAGTAGAAAAGAGAGGGGCAGAAAGAAAACAATGAGAGAAGGAAAGGAAATGAAATAAGGAGAGGAGAAAAAATGAACAAGGAGAGAGGATGGGGAGAGGAAATTTGAGAGATGGGTAGGAAACGAGGATAGAAGGACAAAGAAGGGGACAAAAAAAGTAATGGGGGAAAAAAGAACAAGGAGAGGAAAGAAAGGACATTTAGAGAGGAGATGAGATGAGTAGAGGATAGGAAACAAAGAAAGTGAAGGAAAGGAAACATGAAGAGAGGAGAACAGAAGATAAGGGGAGGAAGAAAACAAGAAGAGAAGAGGAAAGGAAACAAGGAGTGTAGGAGAGAAAGGGAAACGGTGAGGAAAGGAAGAAAGAACAGCAAGAGGAGTATAGGATAGAAAATGGGAGTGATGGAAAGGAAATGAGAGGCAAGGAAAGGAAACAAGGAGAGGAGGAAAGAAGAGGGCAGGAGAAAGTAATAAGAAAAGAGGTAATGAAAAAGTAGAAAAGAAGGGGCAGGAATGAAAACAATGAAAAGAAGAAAGGAAATGAAACAATGAGAGGAGGTGAGGACATTAGATGAGGAGGCAGGAAGACAAGAAGAAGAAGAAAGAAGGAAATGAAACAGAATAAGGGTATGGAAATGAAGAGAGGAGAACGGGATGAAAGGGGATGAGGGGAAGAAAATAAATGAAGAGATGAGCAGAGGAAAGGAAACAAGGGGAGTGAAGGGAAGGCGGAGAGGAGAGGAGGAAACAAGGAGAGAAGGATGGATGTGATGAACTTGTTGTTGTGTCTCTGCAGGAATCGAACACATTAAAGGTTTCAGAGTTTATCTGGAGGACAAGAATCCAGAAGGGAAACAGTGTCAACATCTGATCCTCAAAGACCCTCGACAGCTCAACTTCTCCTACAGGAACACGGTAGGACCAAAATTAATGACGCAGCAAACTGACCAACCACAGGGAGGGATGAGGCAGCTGCTTGTTGTAGATTACATTCTTTATAGTGCATCATCCAAAGTCCTAAATAAACTCTAATACATCCAGAACTCTGCTGCCCGTCTGCTCACCCATTCCCGCTCCTGCAATCCCCTGTCCCCCAGAACCTCCACTGGCTTCCTGTTCCACAACACATCCAATTCAAAGTCCTCCTCCTCACTCACAAAGCCCTCCATAACCAGGCCCCTTCCTACCTCACTGATGGAGACTGCACCGACTTCCACCGATTCAAATCAGTCATCTCATCTTTTCAAAACGGCTTTTAATGTGTGAATAATGTCATTTGTATTTTATATTGTGTACTCTATATTATGATCGTTTTTAACCAATGAAAAGTGTCTTTGAGTACTATGAAAAGTAGTAGTGGTAGTATGTTTTGAGGTGGGGTTGTGTGATGTAGATGTCCCTCAGCATGTTCCCAGTTTGATAAAGCAGGACGAGTGCTGACACTGAAGCTAAGTAATGTACTGCTGTCGACGGTAAAATGTATTTTAGCCACCTAGAAAAAGTCTCACTTAAAAAAATCGGTATTATTTGGTAAGTTAAGTGTATGCTATATGCCGCTTCACCTTGCTGTCAGACAGCAATTTCTGTAGGGTAACTTAAGCCTTTTTAAAGCCAAACTCCATTAAAAAACAACTGTAGTTTAACATCCGTGAACACAGGAGCTGCCGATCTACTCCTCTAAACTGGGGGCATGCTGACAAACAGCTACTGTAGGTAATACACTGACTATGGATAAATACTTCATAACACCCCACTTCAGAAAATCTGAACTATCGCTTTAAAACAGACTTCAAGAAAATAGGGTGCTGTTAATTCAAACTGCAAATACAAATAAGTCATTTGGCCAAATCTGTAACATTGCACCGGAGTTATTTCAATGAATGTGCAGCACTTTGTAGACTTGTGTTTTGCTCTATGAACATATATACTTATCATTATTGACTGAATATACTTACTGAGACTGTGAGTATACAGTGGGGATTTTTCCATCTGAATTGTAACCTCATGCTGCTCATTGCTCTCTGACCTTTGATGTTCACCGCAATGACCAAAGATGCTCCAGTGAACCTGTTCCTGTCTCCATATTACTGACTATTTGTAATATTAATTTTTGACTTATCATTATTTCACTGATACAGAAGCTGAGCAGTCAGCCGTTCAGCGGTTTGTCCTTTGACACCGACTACATGGTTCGTGTTGTTCCTTTCCCGACTCTGATGAACGAGAGCTTCTTCCCACCGTCCTTCCTCAGGACCAACTGTGAGTACAGAAATCTCCTCGTTCAAACACAATTGATTTCTTAACTGATGCTCATTTATTGTCTTAGAACATCTTGCATGTGTTTAGCTTAGCTTAAACACTGGAGGCGGGAGGAAACTGTCAGCCCAGCTCTGCAAAATTGATGTGGCTTGACAAGGTTTACTGGACTGCAGCAGCTACAGCACGCAGCATCTTAAAAGTCTTCATACAGTCCTCATAGTATAATTTTTGTTTTATGTTTTCAAAGGTGTTGATTTGTGCGGACTGTAATGTTAAATGTACGTTTTTAAAGGTGGACCCCAGGAAGGTTTGGTTCAATCAAACTCAAGTTTGTTTGCCCCCTAAATGCGGTTTGTTTGGGCTGGTGTGAACACAGCACTTAGCACTTGACACGTATACTGTAGATGAAACTTGTATCTGTTGGGGGAAGACAGAGAAAAGAAGTTTACATGTGTTGCCCAAAATGTGAAGGCTGATTTGTCGGATCACTGAAGTCAAGTTGAGGCTGCATCAGAACAAAAACAGATTGTCTCACCACTTCTCTGTGTCTGTTTTTCTGTGTGTGTTCATCTTCCAGCGTGTGAAGTCCTCCTGGGATCAGACAACCTGGTCTGCAAACCATGTAAGTTCCTCAGTGTCGTCGTCATAACCAGAGCCACATGTAGACAGAGTTAGTCCAGAGTTTAACTTGTCTTGTTTTCAAGACAAGTTAAACATCAGTAACAGATTTACACAAACACGTTTTAATTTTTCATTTACGAAAGGTTTTAACGTGATCACTACTATGTTATGTAAGATATAAAGTTGTATGACATATAGTTATGGTGCAGATGTTTCATATTAAAAGCCTTCCTGGAAAGAGAGGAGTTATGTTGTGTCATCTTTGCCACATCTTTGGAGGAAGTTTTGAGTTTAAAAGTCGCCCAACAACGATTGAAACACGTAATTAGTTACTGAAAATAAGTGTTAACAAGAACAACTGACATGGCTGTGGCTGCACTGATTTAGAGCTGTAGTAATTTACATTTTACCGAATTTATCAAGACAAAATGGAAACAGAGAGAAAGTTGCATGAGCAGTTAACTAAAACAGGAGCAGGACAGATAACAGAGAGGCTTCTAAAATAAGGTATACTTCTAAAATGGGGAATTTATGAAAAAAGATCTGGCCAAATGATCTGTAATTATATCATTAAACGGTACGTGTCAAAGTGATTGGAGGTTAAGTTCTGTTTCTGTCTGTGCAGTCTGGAAGCCGAAGACCCTGAACGTGTCTCAGCTGGGGTCGAACCTCCATGTGACGTTCGACCAGGCGCCACCTTCATTCGGATTCCACTTTTACTACCTGTACTACAAACTGCGACAGGACGGACCCTTCAGACAGCAGCGCTGCAAACCTGTAAGTACTGTCAGGTTATTAGCCACAAAACTTTTCTGACTCTGCCGATGGAAAGGGAGGGTTCAGGGTGTTTGGCTGTGACCAGGCCATCAATTTCAGGATTCAGTGTCTTGCCCAAGGAATTCTAATGTGTGCAGGAGGAGCTGAGGATCAACCACAGTGATAAGAGGTGAAGGGTGGAGATTTAGGTTTTGTTGTATTAGTTGTTATTCATTGAAAGGAAGGACTCCATTTGCACCGAAAAAGAACATTGTGACTGTTGGTTGCTCTGATGTCGCAGCCCTTGTCGTTTCTAAATTGTTTAAATATTTTTTTGTTTTTATTACTCTTTAAAGTATTTTTAATTGTTTACACCGCGTTCCAAATTATTATGCAAATGATATTTTTCTCTGATTTTCCTAAATAGTCGATGCAAATAACAGTCAGCATAATTTTCAAGTCATCAGCTGTTAAAGTTTAATTCAAATATTATTGAACAAACCTCCCAATGAAAACAGTATTTTTTTCAAAAATAGAAAACTTAAAATGCACTGTTCCAAATTATTATGCACAACAGAGTTTCAAGACATTTTATAGGTTGT
>NC_065529.1:43631273-43670611 GCF_006386435.1 Epinephelus moara | reverse complement strand
GGTGGCCGAATAGAAGGTTTATGCATAACTGCAAGCCTCTGGAGGATCCTACACCTTGATGTTCGCGGGACTCTAGAGGCACCAGCAGCTTCAAATACCTGTTTGCTGCTTTGTAATGGCATTTTAGCAGCTGCTCTCTTAATCCGATGTATTTGTCTGGCAGAAACCTTCCTCATTGTGCCTTCATCTGCACAAACCCGTGTGTGCTCTGAATCAGCCACAAATCTCTTAATAGTACGATGATCACGCTTAAGTTTTCGTGAAATATCTAAGGTTTTCATACCTTGTCCAAGGCATTCAACTATTTCACGCTTTTCAGCAGCAGAGAGATCCTTTTTCTTTCCCATATTGCTTGAAAATGGTGGTCTGCTTAATAATGTGGAACATTATCCAAAGAACCCTGAGACACAATACCATCCATGAGTTTAATTGAAAAACAAAAAATGTAATCTTTATGACACTTAAATACAATTTGCATAATAATTTGGAACGCGGTGTAGACAAAAACAAACACCATGTGGGGGCACACCAGTTAAGTGATCATGCATCCATGCGTTAAATGTCCTTTTATTGTCCAGACATTCACGATGAAGCTGCGTCCATGTCTTTTGAAATGGAAACAGTCCACTTCTCCAATTTTCTGAGGATTATTGCTCCTCTAAACCTCAGGGAAAAAGTCATATTTTCCATTATAAATTTCTCTTTAGGGAATTCATTTCTTTCTCTGTTGATTTTGTCCTTTTTTCAGGACATGAACCAGCCCAGAACTACATGCATCCTCCAGGACGTCACTCCAGGGACCTACACTATAGAGGTACATAAACGCAGCACCTGTCAGCTATCAGATCTGAACTGGATTCTCCTTCTTACCTGTATTTATGGATTAAAACGCAATGATTTTCAAACAAAAAAATCTTGATCGAAGAATTCAAATCCATGTCCTAACATGTTGACTTGATAAAATTTCTCTCCTCTGCTCCATCCTCTTTTCTGTCAGCTGAGAGACGACAGTAACACAACCAGAAGGCAGAGTCAGTACCATGTCAGCCAGGGTGAGACACTTACACACACACGCACACACACACACACACACACACACACAGTGTTACATGCTGCTGCTTTAAAGGCGTTTCAATTAGCTGATTGTTTTGTCTCATCCTGGGTGCTTTTGTTTCAACTCCAGTCCACTCACCCTGGGCGGGGCCTATCCGTGCCATGGCCATCACCGTGCCTCTGGTCATCATGTCTGCCTTCGCCACTCTCTTCACCGTCATGTGCCGCAAGAAACAGCAAGGTGAGAGCACTGAGCACAGGTGACAGTGCTTGTTTTAATTAACATCATAGCTTTACGGATCTTTGAGATTCGTAAACACTCTGCAGGGACTCTGAAACTCTAACTGTTGGTGCATTCAAGGATGCTCTGTATGTGAACATTATTGCAATGCATTTGTCTCCTCTCCTCTCAGAAAACATCTACAGCCAGCTGGACGAGGAGAGCAGCGAGTCGTCCAATCACAGTGCAGCACTGAACACAGAGCGTCCGTGGCCCCGCCCCAAAGTCTTCATCTGTTACTCCAACAGAGACTGTCCCAAACACACCAGCGTCATCCAGAGCTTTGCCTACTTCCTGCAGGACTTCTGCAACTGTGAGGTGAGACAATTAGAGGCTGAATGATATGGAGGAAACATTAAATCATAGATAGTATCATTGTTAAATCCGTGTTCACTCGTGTTTAGGTTGTGTTGGACCTGTGGGAGCACCTGGAGATGTGCAAAGAGGGTCAGATGTCGTGGCTCAGCAGACAGCTGGATGAAGCCAACTTCATCATCACCGTCTGTTCCAAAGGCCTACGGTACTCTATCTCTCTACTGTGTCCAAACCACTGGTGATGTTTTTAAAAATGCACCAGCTGCTGTTTGTCCAGTGGCCACTAGAGGCTGCTAAAACAATATGTAGAGAATATCTAAAAACGTCTCCACAGGAAAAAAAAGTAATATTTTACCAATGAGTTATTTACTCACAAGTTATTGATTGTTTTATTAGATATCCTTTCATTAAAAGGAGTTAAGGAAGTTAAGAAAAAAAACGAATGGGGGTGATAGGTGAAGACACCTGTAAATCAAGTTATCAAAAACCCTTTACATGCAGCTGTTTAACATGTCTTATTTAGTTTCCTATTTCTTATCTTTTCTTTCCTTTGCCCTTCTATACTTTCTTCATACTGACCCAGTCTGCTTCCCTCTCTCCTTCCTCTCACACATTTTAATTAAGCTTTCTCAAAAACAAAAAACAGGGGTTTAAGATTCTGCTGAAAAGTAGTGGTATCCTCAGTTTTCTAAATATCTTTCCTTACTTATGTAAAGAAAATAATAGTATTTATTATTATCACTATTACTATTAGTAAGTGTATATTAGCCAGAATGTTTCATTAAATACATTTTCATGCAAAGTATGCCACATCAGGCATCTCAGGATGTAAATCAGTGATACTCAACTTGTGGCCTGCCTACAAGTCAGCCTACATAGGGTGCACACTCTACCCAGTGAGCTAGAGGGTGCCCCTGGACTAATTATTAATACACTTATTATTAATGTTTATTTATCAACTGGCTGCTGGCCTCCTGCCATTTTTCAAAAGTGGCCCCCTGGCAAAGCAGGTTGAGTATCCAGATGTAAATCAACAAATCTGTGTTATGTAATTAAATACAAATGCTTGTCCATAGGCACTTTATAATAGTTAATCTCAAACATATACTTACACACAGCATGCATACATACATAGATACACACGTATTTACCCATAAACACATGCACACATACAAACAGTATATTGTGAGTGTAACCGTTCAACTGTGTAACCAAGGAAACAGTAGTTTAAACTCGTAATAACTGCTTTTTTGCCACTTGGGGGCAGCAGAAACACACAACACTGACATATCAACAGCTTTTAAGTTTATATGACAAACTTGTTAGCGAACAGTTGTTTATTTACACACCCAGCAGTTACAAAAACATTATTTTTATTCGGAGTTGTGTTTGTGAGTTTATATCTTTTTAGCTCTGGTTTTGGTCTCTACTGATTCCTGGTGTCTATTTAGCTGCTAAATGCTTTGTTGTGTTCACCAGCTACAGAGGGTTTTTAGAGCTTTCATGTCAAAAACAGCTGCCTGTTGTGGCTAAAAACAACTTTATGAGAGTGGTGAGAGTGAACCAAAAGAGTGAAGACACAGACAGACAGATCGGCAATGAACTGAACCTCTCTTTCATGCTCTGTTAAGTTGAGGGGAGCTTCACATTCAGTTTTTATAAATATAAAAATATCGATTATAGCTCCTTAAACAGAATAATCTCAACTGAAGGATAGGCTCACCCACACCTTATAAAATGTATTGGGTGATCCACAGATTTAGGATTCAGTCTTCTCCAGACTAAGACATCAATTGGCTGATCCATCATCTTCCCTTATGTGTTTCCTCTTCTGTCCTTCCTGCCATCTCTCCTTGTGTTGTACTTCCTTGTGTTGTATTCTCTTCTAACCGGCTCCGTTTTCTTCCTGCAGCTACTACGTGGAGAAGAAGAGCCGAAGAGGGAAGACACCAGTCAGCCGCCGCAGTAACAGCAGCAGCAGCAGCAGCAGCTCTCCGATCAGTGGATCAGGTGGTGACCTGTTCATTGTGGGCGTGGCTATGATCGCTGAGAAGCTGCGGCTGGCGAAGCAGAGCGAAGGGGGTGGAGCTCAGGAGCTGAACCGCTACATGACGATTTACTTCGACTATTCCACAGAAAATGACATCCCCACCATGTTGAGTCTGGCTCCCAGGTAACCATAACGACTCAGGACAAAATAACAGAAACACCTTCAACAAAAAAAAAACCCCAGCCCTAAACATACATGTCACCATTTTTGACAGCGATAGATCTGTTAAGAAATTGGAAGATTACACAATAATGAAAATAATTTTTAGTTGCAGCGATAGAGAAAACATAATTTAACAAAGATCTTCTTTCTTACAGTTTGTATGATAAGGAGATGCAGTGAATTTGTTTACTTAAATCTTTATTTTATTACATACCATAAAAGCATCACATTATTTAAAAATGTTTTACATTTCACATATTTTCTCCACAATGTTCAGACCTGCTGCAGCAGAAAAACTGGTATTTAATTTTGACATAATTTGAGCCTGTAGCCTGATCAGTCAGTCATTTTCTGTCCTGTGTTCAGGTTCAAGTTGATGGACCAGCTGCCCCAGCTCTTCAGTCGGCTCCATTCCAGTCAGTCCAGTTTGTCAGATCGAGAGTCGCAGCCTCTGATGGTCTCCAGGAGGAACTACTTCAGAAGTCGGTCCGGACGCTCACTCTACGTTTCCATCTGCAACATGCACCAGCACATCAGCCAGAACCCCGACTGGTTTGAGAAGCAGTTGGCTCCCTCAGGAGGTTCATCTGCCTCCTCCTCAAAACATTCTCCTCTCCCTGCTGTCCCGGCTCCAAGTCCTCCTCCAAAGCCCTCCTGCCCGTCGTCCTCATCTCTACCCGAGCAGAGGTTTGACTCTGGCTTGGTGCTGAATGAGGTGGTGGTGAATACGCCATCCCTAGAGGGTGGGGAGGCAGCGCCGAGGAGGAACATGCTCCTGCTGGCCCCTGGCTCCAGTCCCAGCCTTAACCTAGGCCACAGTCCTAGTCCCAGTCCAGGTTCCTGTCCCAGTCCTGGTCTCTGTCCTAGTCCAGACCTACCACACTGCACTCTGTCAATGCTGGGACCCACTTCAAGGTAAATTTAAGGTGTAATACCACTGACGTGTTTCATAGTTTTATTAAAGCTAATTGTGAGTCATATTTTGGTTTTTAAAGGAGAGGTTCAGATTTTTTTCAGGTTTTATCTTGATGCAGTCCTCACATCCCTGTAAGTACACTGGAGGAGTTAGGCGGGATTTAAACTTCTATGTTGACTCGATGCCGTACCCTACACCATAGCCTGACGTGCACCTCCCCAAAAATGTAACCACATGTCCCGGTGACACAGACCTCCTGTCTATTTTTATAAGCTGAAACCATTTCGTAGGCTCTGCATAGAGCTGGTGCACAAATTTAAATCCCGCTTTATTGATCACTGTTATCATTCCTCCTCCTCCTGGACATAGTGTGATCCCTTTATGGGGCAACTCCAATATAAAAGCAACACTTGAATGTCTATTTTTTTTATACCATGCCATGAAGCCCCACCTTGAGTCACATCCTGGTTAGAGTCAAAATAGTTTGGACTCCACAGCAGATAATATGAGACCACATGTCAGTCTGACTACTGCTGTTTTTTTGCTCCTGAAGGTCCACCTCTGGAATATCTGGACTGTTACCTGAAGAGTCGTCCTCGTCCTCCGCTCCCTCCATCCTCCAGGATGGGGTGTGCCCTGTCCTCACCCAGGCGGAAGAAGGTCGCCATTCCCCTCCAGAGCTCCCGCCCCCTCGTGATTCGGGCATCTATGATTCATCTGTCCCTTCCTCAGAGCTCTCCATTCCTCTAATGGAGGGACTGTCACATGACCAGGCGGACTCCTCCTCCCTGGCAGACAGCGAATCATCTTCTTCTGGGCTCGGTAAGGCCGGCTGTACTTACATGTCATGTGACAAATTCAGATCTCATTTCCTCATGTGACTTTTAAAGAAAGGCAAAATAAATGATGTCACTCACACCTGGCCGTGTAACTTTCAGGTGACGAGGAGCCGCCCGCTGTGACGTCGCTCCGCTGCAGTGCTGCCACAGTTTGTAAAGCTGAGCTTCACCACCATCACCACCTGGAGCACAGTGACGGACTCACACCTGTGGCATCATTGTAGGGGTGACACCTCCTGTCGATCAAAGGAGGACCAGCCCAGTGATGTCATCACAGGGCCAAAACTGTATTGGTCATGGACCTGAATCATCTCTTAATAGTGCTGTCATCCCATCGCCACGGAAATGAAACTGGACATTTAATGGCACTGCAGTGGTTCACCTATGGCAATGACTGTGCTCTAGACCACTGGTCTGTAGTAACTATGGCAACCACTGAGTTAGAGGACACTGGCAAGTATTGGTACCACTGAGTTCTAGAACACGAGTCGCTGGTGACTATGGTAACCACTAGGGGTGTAGTGATCCATCCATCATGATCGATGTATCAATTCAATGGTCAGCGATCCCTAATCACTGATGCAAAGTGAAAACATTAATTTTTATAGCTGTGGGGAGAGGCTTGCCTTCAGGGCTTCAGGCCAGATGGCTCAATAGTTTTAGGAAAGAGATAATGGTTTGGGTGAAAATGAAAACATTTCTTCCAGAACGGGCTCTCTGGCAGAAAGCCCTGACGACTAACTTATCCCATGTGCTGTTTTATGTGTGTTAGTGGAGTCAATTCAAAGAAAACTAAACTCAACCAGAAACAAGTTTTTACAATTATCTGTGTTGTTTTTATCTTTTATAGACATAAGCAAAAACAGACAAATGGTGGCAGCTTCGGCTGGAGCTGAGTGTGATAAATCAGCATATGATATCGTCTCGTATCGATCACAGGCCCATGAATCATGTTGCATGGCATCAAAATTGTATCTTGGCAGACTAGGTAACTACTGTGTCATAGAACTCTAGGCCCAGGTAACTAAGGTAACCACTCACTACTCCCTGGTAATCATGGTAACTACTCTGTCTAGAACACTAGTCCTTGATAACTATGGTAACCACTGAGTTTTAGAAAACTACTTTCTAGTAACTATGGTTGCCACTGCATTAAGAACATTAGTTCCTGGTAAATATTGCGTTGTAGAACCCTGATCCTTGGTAACTACATTAACCACTGAGTTCTAGGACACCACTCCCTGGTAATCATTGTAACGACTGTGTCCAGAACACTAGTCCTTGGTGACTACAGTAACCACTGAGTTGTAGGACACTACGTTTGAGTAACTATGGTACTGCATCTAGACCACTTGTCCCCTGGTAACTAAGGTACTTTGTTCGCCCCGCTGGTCGCCCTGCCTGGATGAGTTTTGAAGGACTGGATCTCCAGACGCTGGCAGAGCGGACCAGCTCAAACCAAAGACTGCCTCAGCACTGCGTCTTGATTTACTGATGGACAGCTGACTTGTGTATGAGTCGATGTTCAGGCACTTTCTGATGCAGAAAAGCAGGAAGACAAACATGTTAAGATGCTCCCCGGCAACAACATCCAGTGAGATCAAAGATTCTTCAACAAAAGCTGCTGAATGTATCAACACCTAACGACGTCGACAATGAGGCAACATTCCAACAGAGAGGATATTTTTTGTATTATTCCCAACATTTAGGACCAAAACCAAGTATACATGAAATACTTTGGGGGGCAAAATGCAGACCTGTTAATGAATGCTGTCCCTTAAAAAGTTTTCATATTAGGAAGAGCAGTTTTAAAAGAACATTTTATTAACATGCATTGGATTTTAATGAGCAGGTTTTTCCTTCTAAGTGTTTTAATAGCAAACTCTATTTAAAAGGTTTCAAACATAGAAATGTCCTCTAAATATTTGTTGACTCGTCCTCAAAGCAGCAAGTAACATGACGACCATGGCCTAATCCTAAATCATTGAAGTGTAAAAGAATATTGACAACTGTTAAAGAACTGTCGAACATGTACTAAAACCTGCTAATGTGATGTAATATGATGAAAGAGTTGTGTGAAGTATGTGTTAAATTGGAATTTAGTTTTTTATTGAATTTGATAACATACAAGTCAAACGCATTCAGCTGGTGCCGCCACTCGTACACCACGACGTATTGAATACTGTGGTTACATTGTTAATCTTGTGGTTACATATTTTAAAGTATTGAATATTAATGTTACATTTATAGTCGTGTATTCATTTGTAATCCTTTTCTAACATTGTTGCAGGAAGCAGCGATGATGAGGGCATTATGAAAAGTTGTAAAAAATACTAAATCACTTTAAAGATGCAGCCGTGGAAGCCCATTTCTGCCAGAACAAATTAAATACATGAAATGTTGTCAATAAAATGAAGTCACATTTTTGATTTACTGTGTGAAAATTATGAGATACAAAGTTAATGTCATAAGATAATATTTTAGTCTCCCCAAAAGTAAGTAAATATTCTCAACTTTGATTATAAAATTAAGATGAATTAAAAATAAGTTTGATTTACTAGAAAAATTTTGGCCTAAAAATTTCTAATTGTCTCAAAATTGTGACTTAGTAATTATTTTAACTAAAGCTGAGAATTCTTATTTTATTAATTCCTTTTTTTGGTGCAAATGAGCTTCCCTACGCTTCTCAATTATTGACCCCATGAACTTATTTAATATCTGACACATGTAGAACACTATGACTGTCAGTTATTGATTGTTTTTATCATCGGCAGCTGCAGTCATTTTGTTTCTTAATCTGGATCCAACTGTGTTAAAGGTTTTATAAAGTCTTTTTTTATGTCCCTACGTTAATGTTTGAGTCTCTGCTGAAGGCAGAGTGACGGCTCCTGGTTTATCTGCAGTTGTTGGAAGGGAAGATTCAGCATTTCCAACTTGTAAATAGTATTTTTATTTTTCCTGGAAATGTCTGTTCTGCTTCAGTTTTGTATAGTTAGACTGTTGTTTCATTATTCTTTCTACATTTTATAGAAATGTACTGTTTTATAGTACCTTAATGTAGGAAATAGATAAATCCATCTAATAAAACGTTTGTTTTTTTGCCCTTGTTTTTTTCATTAACTCTCTGACTGTTCAGCCTTCATGATAAAAATAACAAGCATGCTTTATGCAGATACTTAATCCAGATGACTAGAATAGAATAGAAAGCCTTGTCATTGCATAGGAATACAACAACATTAGTTGTGACACTCAAATGATGCCAACAAACAACATGAAACAAATGACACAGGGTGTTCAGTGAGAGATAAAACTGCAATATGTACTAATTTATTTGTTTTATTTAGTGTGTTGATGGCTGTGGGAAAGAAACTGTCTCTGAGTCTGGTGGTTCATGTTTTGGCAGCTCTGTAGCGTCTGCCAGACGGCAACAGTTCAAAGAGTAGGTGACCAGGGTGAGAGGGATCTTTGGTGATGTTTGATGATTCTTTGCAGAGCCTTTTAATCTGCAGCAGTGCAGCCTGTACACCACCAACATGCAGTATGTGAGGACGCACTCTGAGGAAGTGAACTCTCTGCTGTGCTCTTTTTATTGTCACTGTGGTGTTGGGTGACCAGGGGAGATCCTCAGAAACATGGAATCCCAGGAATTTAAAAGTCTTCACTCTTTCCACATATACTCTGTTAAAGCAGAGGGGGGTAGATCTGTTTCACGCCTCTTCCTGAAGTCCAGTATCATCTCCTTTGGTTCTGTGGTGTTCAGTATTAGGTTATTCACTGAGCACCACTACGACAACCTCCATACCTCGTACTAACAAAATTACTCGCAATATGAAGCATAAACATAAACTCATGCACATATTGTAAATTGCTGCAAGCTACAAAGCTGTTTCTAAAAGTAGTTTGTCAGGTAACCAGAAATACTCCACTACACTATATATATTGCTTTACGACTGGTAATAGTCTCTCATCTGCTTCAAGCTGACAAGCAAGTTTTAGTTTCTTGTAGTAGAATACACACACACACACACACACACACACTTCAGTGACACAGAAAGCAGCAGACAGCTCTATAGTGTGTGAGCTGCGAAGCGATAATGCCTAAAACAACAGAAGCCTCTAAAACTCACAGACCTTCAGGCTCAAAGGCACAAGTCAGCTCAGCATGGGTCTGCCTTCAAAATAAAAGCACAGGTCTTGTCACTGTTTGGAGTGCAGCTGCAACTAATCATTTATCAATTCTTTTGGCAGAGAGTGAAAACTGTGCCAACCACCCCTAGTCTTCCATTTACTCAAGTATTGTAAGATTTAGACTTGGAGTTGAGTTAAATTTCATTAAAATTCTCTGCGATTTATTAACAAGTGATGAAAACAGATTAATATAGTGCTGGGGAGGGACTTTGGCTTGAGGGAGGGGCATACAATGGTTTCTTTAAAATAGCCAAAATTACAACATTTGTCATAACCAGAAACGTATGCTTTTTATACTTCAGGATTTCATCTCCAACTTTTAACATTTAACTTCCAAACATCAAAGGGTAAGTTTTAAAAATCTAATATCTCCGGACTATAGTTGATAACAAACTGAAGTTTAATTGGCACACTGAGGCTTCCTGCAGAAAGGCCTGCAATGTCTTTCTTGCTGAAGGAAACTGTCGTAACTTTTGCATCCATAAGTCTCTTATGATCCCATTTTACAGATGTTACATTGAGTCTGTCTCGACCTTCTCTCTTCTCTGCTGGTTTGGGAATCTCAACATCAGGTCCAAAAATGCACTAAGTAGCACAGTGAAATCAAGTAGCAAGATCTTGGGAGTACAACAGAGTACTTTATCTGTCCTGTTTTATAAACAGATAGGAAGGAAGGCTAAAGCCATCCTTTCTGACAGCTCCTGCCCCTTATCCTCTGAGTTCAGTTTTTGCCTTCTGGCTCTTGGCTCAGGTTTCCCCTTGTTAGGAGTAACAGATTCAAGTGCTCCTTCATTCCGACTACCATTTCTGTTTTGGATGCAGGACAGGGGACGAGTCAAACTTAGTACTGAGGCTGCTCTTTTAGCTGGTTGTTGCTCTTGTTATGATCATGAGTGATGGTGATGATGATGACAGTGTTGTTGATACTGATGGTTGTTGTCGATGAGCATTGTTATTGAGTATATATATGTTCTCTGGTGTCTTTTTTTATGTATGTTTTTACCTGCTGTGCAACTAAAGCCCCGTTTCCACCAAACTCTTTCAGTATGGTACCTCTAGAACCAAAGTAACCCTTCAGACATGGTACCTAGACCCCAGCAGAGTTGGGGTTGTTGGGGCGGAGTTATTGTCACTCACTGCTCCGTCCAGCACTCACTGTATTTCCTCATTACCGGTGACACAGATGGAAGTCTGCACCTCATTTTTTGTCCACAGAACGAGGCTGAACACTGACATTTTCAGAACAAAATAAAACAGGCTGCAGTGAGAGTCTCTCTCCATGGGATATTTAAAAATAGCAGGTTTGTCGGGGCGTTGGTGGCTTAGTGGATAGAGCAGGCGCCCCTTGTACAAGGCTGTTGCCGCAGTGGCCCAGGTTCGAATCCAGCCTGTGGCCTTTGCTGCATGTCATCCCCTCTCTCTCTCCCGTGGCCTTTGCTGCATGTCATCCCCTCTCTCTCTCCCACCCTCATGTTTATCTGGCCTGTCCATTAACGGCAAAATGGCCCAAAAAATATCTTTAAAAAAAAAAAAAAATAGCAGGTTTGTGCATTTAGTCCTTCTCAGGCAAGCTCACAGGTTTAGTGTTGCCAAAGCCCACAGGAACAACGCCCCACAACACTTTTTATTTCTCCAAGTGAGGATTAGAATATGCAGTTGACATAACCAGGTCGAAATTAATACATAGGAACAACTGAAGATCCACTCATTGCTAAAAGTGTATGTCATATAAAAACTAAAGTGATGGTCAAAGTTGTTACATCGAAATTCAAGGTGAGCTGATGGAATCACATTGTCACCTCATTCATTGAGTAACATTACAAGTTAACGTTCCACCTTAAAAGTCACCAGCAGTCGGCCCAGTGAAGTTATTTTTTTCTCAGACTCCAGCTGCTGTGAGAGGCAGCAAAACATCCTTTCATTTATAGTTAGGCCTACATTTTACTAATAAAACTCTCCACAGTATGAACAGTGGTTACATGAGCCTCAAAACCAGACACAACTCAGCCCTGAGCAGAGTGACCGTCCTCTACTGACCAATCAGACTGCAGTGTTCACAGCTCCACCTTTTAGTACCAGATCTGTGTGCTAGGTACCCCAACAGAGGGGGGACCAAACATGGGGACGGTATACAGAACGGTTCTATTGGTACCATCCACAACTTTTCACAGTGGAAACAAAAAAGCATACGGAAATGAACTGTACTGTACTTGACTGCTGTGTGGAAACGGGGAGCCCACAGCCAGTCACTCAGGCAGACTCAAGGAAAAATATGCCACCACCTCCTCTGATAAATAAAGAACAGTCCCTTATATACTGTTAAAGGAGCCATTCTGCATAGTGAGTAATTTTACTTTTGATACTTAGAGTACATTTTGCTCACAATTCTTATGTAATACTTCTCTTCTTATGTATTTCTATTGCTTTAACAAAAAAAAAATCTGAGACCTCAAAAATGAACAGTAACTCAACGGCTCTTATTTTGAAGGCGTCGCCGGAAGACAGCCAAACCGCTCTTCCTCGCGCTTGACGGTTACATGAAAGGAAGATTTTCTCAGCGGCTCACAGTTTGTTTTTCAGCCTCAATCTCTGCACTCAAGTTTGTCTCTGGACTCATTACAGAAGAGGAAAAGTTTATTTGTTTTCTGACACCGGAAGAGTGACAGCAGCCGGAAACAGTTTTGTGTCAGTGTTTGTTGTTTAGAAGTGAGTTGGTTGTGGATCTGTTTGTGATCGTCGGGAGGAGCTGCAGCCCGATGCAGGCAGGTGATGGATGTCAGCGGGGTCCAAGGTGAGCAGCTGCTCTGGGAAACATCAGGTCTCTGCAGGTTTATGGTGAAGAAAAGGGAAAATATGTAATTAAAAATGGGCGTTTTCTGTTAGAGTAAGAGAAGAAGAATGTGAGGAGGACAGACAGGGAGTTAACTCTTCCACCGCCTGCCTGTCTGTCTGTCTGACTGTCTGACTGTGTGTCTGTCTGTTACTTTCTATAAGTTGTGTGTAGAAGTTTAACCCTGACACATATTGTGTCCTAGACAGAGAAGAAAAAAGGTTTTACTGCTGCTCTGTGAGTCACAAGTTTGCCCGAGAGTGACTTGTAGTCTCCACACACACACACACACACACACACACACACACACACACACACACACACACAGAGAGCTGTAAACAGTTTCAACATGGCAGCTTGGTGTGGAAAATCATGTTTATTTATTGGTTTTTGCATACTGATCCTACCAGTGAATGGAAGTAACTAAGTACATTTACTCAAGTACTTTACTGAAGCACAATTTTGAGATACTTGTACTTGAGTATTTTCATTTTCATCTACTTTATACTTCTCCACTACAGTTTGGAGGGAATTATTGCACTTTTTACATTACTACATTTACTTGATAACTTAAGTTACTTTTAGGAATGCATAATGTTGGATTTTTTTTTCCAATATCCGATATGCTGATGTGTAACAAATTTTTAGACAGATGACTGATACCGATATACCGTAAAACTTCAATTAGTAGCCCAGGCTATTATTTGCTTCAATTATGAAGTCAACAGGCTTGTAATAGGGACAGGCGTCTATATGGGACAGGCCTTTATTTCCTTTTGCGCAAAACCATTGCTCAGTATGAATCAGTCTGAATATTACTTATATAAATTAGGCTTTGGATAACATATCAATTACAAATCTTTAATTTGATCCAGCTCTGACAGGGATCAGAGAGAGCGTTATGAGGATTACGGCACCCAGCATACTGGGTAATTAAGAATGGACGCATATTCTGAGTTAATGACAGCTTCAGAGAAAGGGAGCCATCATTTTGTTTTCGTCACGCCAGTAAATCTGAATGAATTACGGTCTTCTCTGGTGCTCACAGTAAAATAAACTGGACTATTGAATTATGGAAAACCTAAATGAGCTAACGGTGTGTAGCATCTCCATATTGACAAAAGTTTAAACATTTATATTTTTATGTGCGTTCTAAACAGCTAACTAACGTTCGCTCAAGTGGGTAGCCAACAACCTGTCTTACACATCCAAAGAACTTCCATATAAATGAACAGCTCGGCAACCAAACCAGGCGTCTAATTGAGACAGACCTTTATTTGTCAAAATAAAGGTCATGCAAACAATGTGAAGCCACACTGAGCTAGTGAAAGGGACTAGGTGTTTAATTTGAACTAGGCTGTTAATTGAAGTTTTTTTACGGTATCCACTTTTTCCCTTCCTAATTTTAGTGATCATTAAGTCTCTTCTGTTGTGGAATTAACATCATATTATGCATGTATACTCTTATCATGATTGCCCACTAGCAGATGGAGACATGGAACAGAATGCTTTTCAATGCATTTAATATTCATTTATTATGCAAAAAAAGAAAAAAGCAAGTTGGCTGATTAGTTTTAAAGCCGATATTTGCCAATCCCAATGACGTACTGATATTATCAGCATGTTGGCAGATTCCAATATTTCCTCCAAGTAGTTGCTTTTTATTGAAACTAGGGCTGCCACGATTAGTCGACTAATCGATGACTAATCGACTATTAAAATAATCGTTGACTATTTTAGTAGTCAACTAATCGGTTTGAGTCATTTTTCATAGAAAAGCACTATAAAAGTACCCAAAATACTCTTACTGCAGCTTCTTACGTTCAGATATTGGCAGCTTTACACACTCTCCCGTGACAGTGAACTAAAACCCTTTGGTGTGAGTATGAAACAAGACATTAGATGACGTAATTTTGGAGTTTGGGAGAGACAGACCGACATTTTTCAACATTTTAACACATTTTTTGATGAAATGATTAGTCGACTAATCGAAGAATTAATCGACAGATTAGTCGACAATGAAAATAATCGTTAGTGGCGGCCCTAATTGAAACCCAGGTTTTAACTCTGTACCTTGAAAATGGAACAATCTTCAAAAGGATCTCAAATTAAATATACTTATATTCATTGATCAATTTAAGAGCATCATAAAGAATGTGGTGACAGAGACATGTGCTTGTTTTCCTTGAGAGGCCACTATGTTTGAATAGTTGTTGTTTTATTGTGGATTTTTTAAAATTATATGTTGTATTTGTTGCAAATGTGTTTTGATCGGCTGCTACCTTGGCCAGGTCTCTCCTGTAAAAGAGATTCTCAGTCTCAGTGGGATTTCCTGGTTAATTCAAGGTTAAATAAATAAATGATAAAAATTTTAAAGTCAAATTCTGAGCATTATCAACGGTGTGCCAATATTATTGTGCATCCCCAGTAACTTTCATTCAGATTAATGATACAAATTAATTATGATGCATTATTGTAGATAATGATAAGACTTTATTGATTAACACATTATTGCATCATCAATTAAAATCCAGTAATATATATTCATTCTGAAATGGGCCATACTGCACAATGAGCACTTTTACTTTCAGGCTGAAACTTCGGTAAAGATTTGAATGCAGGACCTTTACATGTATTTTTACACTGTAACGTTGCTATTTTTGCTTAAGTAGAAGATCTGAGTAATTCTTCCACTGAAGTCAAGTTAGTGTAGAAATACCATTGTCTGAAGACAAGTTAAAGTCACAGTTCAAAATGTTAGAAAGTTAAAAAACAGTGTTACCAAAATTAACTAAAAGTATCAAAAGTAAAAGTACTTATTGTGCAGACTGGCTCTTTTCACAGTGTTACAGACATCTACACGGGATACTTGCCTTCAGGCTTTGTTTAGTGTAATGTAACTCACTCAGTTACATTCTCTGTGTATTCAAGCATGTGTCAAGTGACCCTCAAGTTTCTGGACACATTTCAACAACTACACAAAGCTGACTGTCACATGCCTCACTTCCAACTTTGACTTGGTTTGATTTATTTTTCACTCAATATCAGTATAATGTTCATTGTATATCTGTCCATATTTTCAGATTAATAGATATCTACTGCTGCATCTGAACAAAAAGATATAAAAAAAGATGAAACAATAATTATATTGCCAACATGTAACAATAAAAGCTCCCATTAGGCCTGGACAGTCCCTGAATGGGTAAGACTCATGAGATGTTGTATCACAATATAAATATTTACTACTGTAAATGTACTGTAACGTACTGTAAATCCAATAATTTGCTATAAACCTAACCTGCTCATCAGAACCAGAATCCATCACAATAGTAAGTAAAAGATTACAGAGTTGTTAAAGGAGCTGTGTGTGATATTCAGAACTTATCTGCGATTCAGAATCTGGGATGAGATTGTCTGCACACAGTTCTCAAAATGGAGGTGGCTGAGTCAGTTGCTAACAACAGCAACAGTGCTGACAGAGCTAATGGTGTCAATTACGCTTCTATGCTGCAGCCATCCTGTTATCGGCGTTAACTGCAGTATGGTCGTAAGCCAAAATATACTGTTTACTATCATTTATGTCACGTTTGAGAGGCAGGAACATCCAAATATTTTGTATTTTTGCGTTAAAAAAAGACTACAACTGTTATTTAATCATCAGAATTGTTGCATATTAATTTCATGTCAATCAACTTATTCATTAATTGACTAATTGTTGAAACTAGTGTTTTTTACCCACTTTTTAAAGCCACATTAAATAAATTGTTTTTGCCACTAGGGGGCATAAGGCCGCTTCAACAGTATGACCAAAACACGTACAGTATTATAACTTACTATCATTTATATCAAACTACTTTTACATCCAGCAGTTACGGAGCAGGTTTATCATTTGTTTAGAGTCGTGTTTGTGTCCAGCTGATGATTTTAAGTGTAATAGTCTCTCTCTTTTATCTCTGTTTTTGGTCTCTACCAACTCCTGAAAGAGATATCTGTTTCTTTAGCTGGTAAATTCTCCACTGTGTTCACCAGTTAGTCTCTAACTGTGTCTGTCTGCTCTAGAGTACAGTGGGTTTTTAAAGCTTGTTTAATGAAAACATCTGTAAATAATAAATGGTAAATGTGCCAGAAAACCAAACAAAACTGGAAGTTAGAAAAGGCTAAAAGCTCGACCAGGGACACAGATTCCTTTGATTTATTATTAATATAAAAATAGTAACAAGTGGTGTTTTTACTTTACAATAACCTTAATAAAGTCCCAACATTTAAAATAAAAGCTGAAGTAAAATGTCCGACGTGTGAACACTTCCATACAGTCATAATAACAGTTGAGGAGTCGTGTGTTGATCTTTACAGGAATGTGGTTCTGCTGCTGTTGGGGGACAATGAAGATGTTTGTTCTGCTGCTTTGTTAATCGTCATGTTTCTACCAGCAGTATGCTGCACTGCTGGTTCAGAAGGTGTGTGTGTGTGTGTGTGTGTGTGTGTGTGTGTGTGTGTGTGTGTGTGTGTGTGTCTCTGTGTGTGTGGTTATATACAGTTTTGATCGATTGAAATATCAGCAGCATTCCAGAGCGTTACAATATTTTCATTACAAGAAACTGAAGACAAAACTGTTTTTGGATTTTGCTTATGTGTTTGCACTTAAGCCTTTTTGGACGTTATTCAGTCTCAGATCATTAAAATTAATTCTGACAGACTTTGGGAAGAAAATAACATTAATACCCAGATTCAGTCCATTCTCCACAGTCTGAATGTGAAAGTTCTGTGTGTAGAAATAAACCCAGCAAGAATTGATAGCTTATGTCAAACCCCATGATTTATTACAGTGTAATAAAAACACAGAACAATGTAAAAGTGAGTTTTCGGCTGGGAAACTGAAAGAAGCTACCAAGATATATGCAGGGTGGTGGTCATGATCGGCTCTGTGCTGGCCAGTTTCTTTGTCTTTAGGGTCCACTGTTGGAGGATTTTAAGGTCTAGTGTGTAGGATTTAAGGGGGATATTTTGGCATAAATGGAATATAATACAATAAATATGTTTCTCTAGTGTATAATCACCTGAAAATAAGAATCATGTTTTTGTTACCTTAGAATGAGCCATTTATTTCTACTCGGGGAGCAGTCTATGGAGTCTGCCATGTTGCATTGCTTTGTTTCTACGGTAGCTAGAAACAGCTAACAGCTAACTAAATACTGGCTCTAGATAGTCATTTTCACATCAGCCACCTTAGTTAGCGGCCCTTCCGTGACGATAGCATCAGAAAAACACTGAGTTGTTTCTTTTTTAATGTGAAACTGCTTTATTCAGTGTTTTTACTGGTTTAGATAACGGATCTGTTTGATTTGGAGAGAAAGAGACCTCTGCAGATAATTTGGCCCCTGGTAAAAAACCTCCAGAATGTCTGGATCTTAACTTATCAGAGAGCACAAATTAATTTAATTCAGTTGTATTTATAAAGCCCAGTATCACAAATCACAATTGGCCTCAGAGAGCTTTACAGCATATGACATCCGTCTGTCCTTGGACCCTCACAGCGGATAAAGAAAAGCTCCCCAAAAAAACCCTTTATAATATAATAATAATCCTTATTTATAAAGCGCTTTTCAAGTTACAAAGTGTTTGTACTTTTAGGAGAACTGATAAAAAGACTTTGGTGTATAAAAACTGAGGAAATATAAGACAGTCTGAATGAATTCAAAACTATAGTAAAAATCAGGAAAGGCTCTAAGATAACAGTATGTTTTAAGAAGGGACTTAAAAGAGATCACCAACTCGGCCGACCTGATTTTCTCAGGCAGATTGTTCAAGAGCCTCAGGGCCCTGACAGCAAACGCTCTGTTCCCTTTAGTTTTCAGCCGGGCCTCTGGAACAGACAAGAACCTCTGCCTAAGGACCTTTAAAGTATAGATGTGTACGGCACTGAGAGGTAAGCCATATAGCTGGGAGAGAGACCATGAAGAGCCTTCAAAGGAATCAGTAAAAACTTAAAACCTATTCTAAAACATACTGGGAGCTAATGTAAAGAGGCTGAAACTGGAATGATGTGATCATAAGGGCTGCAACGATTAGTCGACTAATCGATGACTAATCAACTATTAAAATAATCTGTGACTATTTTAGTAGTCGACTAATCGGTTTGAGTCATTTTTCATAGAAAAGTACTATAAAAGTACCCCAAAATACTCTTACTGCAGCTTCTTACGTTCAGATATCGACAGCTTTACACACTCTCCCATGACAGTGAACTAAAACCCTTTGGCGTGAGTACAAAACAAGACATTAGATGACATAATTTTGGGGTTTGGGAGAGACAGACCGACATTTAACAACATTTTAACACATTTTTTGAGATACAGACATTAGATATTAGGAGGTGCTATGCTAATGGCCCGTCTGCGACATGCCAGTGTCAGACAAACACTGATTTGTAACATCAAACTGCTTTATTCAGTGTTTTTACCGGTTTTAATCACCTGGTGCGTTTGTTTTGGAGAGGAGGAGACCTCTGCGGACAATTAGGCTCCTGGTAAAAACCTCCTGAACAATGAATAAATTAACACTGAAGGAAATCTAATCAGGAGAAGTTCCAGCTGGTTGCAGTCTTCAATCCTTACCGCTAGACGCCATCAGATCTCCCTAAATCTTACACACTGTTCCTTAAATGTAGAGTTATGCAAGTATAATTGATTTCATTAATCAGAGGTTAGCTCGGCCTTTATACCATTTATGTTATTATTTCTTTTTGTTCTTGAATGTTTGCGTGTGTTCAGACAACATTTGAGAACATTCTGTCAAATGGGAAAAAAAAGCAAAAACATATTCAGTTTACAAAGATGTAAACAAAGGAAAGTATTTGGAACCAGAGAATAATGATAATTTCTGAAAACTGTTGATTTATTTTCTGACAATCGTGTAATTGATTATTCAACCACTCAATTTCAGACCTAATTGTTAATGTGAAATGATTTTAAACACTTAATGACACTTAGAAATATAAAATTATAATATAATGAGGAATAATCATGTAGCTTTTCATTTGGAAAATTTAACCTATTTCATTTTGTTGGAGCAGGTTCAGTTGTGAGCTGAGATTTGTAGCTCTGACCTGGGATCAGCAGGTCAGGGTCGTGTTTCCTCTGCTGTTTCCTGAACGATGTCACCACATCATGTTCAGCTTTTTCCTCAGCAGGAAATGTCGTCACCCCACCTGCCTGAAATATAAGACGATGCTCTGAAAGTCACATTATTTTTTACATCTGTTCAGCTATTCGTGTTTTATATCAGAATCTTAGAAAATTATAAACTAATAATCACAGAATAATTGAGCTTGACAGTTCACTCTTGACTTTGGGAACAGCGGTGCATAAAACATACTCTACCCACGGTCCAATTACTCACTTGTTCTGGAGCTTTTGATCAGACCAAAGACCAAAATCAACAATGTGCTAGCTCTTCTCTCCAAGTTCATTGGTTCCTCCTGAAGATGTAAATCTATAAACATTCACAAATGTATACTTTCATTTTTTAAAAAGTCTCAGTAGTTTCCTAAAACAGCTGGTCACTGTATTTTGTAGCAAATGTTACTCAAACAGGAGGAAGTAGAGCATTTGTTGGGGACTATTTTTAGCAGCGGATTAATCCACATATGGTGCTCTAGTGAGTGTTTGTCGCAGCAGGAGGGTGTATGTGGGACTGAGTCAAAATAATTACAGTGTATGTGTTTGTGGTGATGAAGGATCATGTCACACAGTGCAGCAGTGCAGCTCAGATGCGTTTTTAGTCGTTTTTTGGACAACAATGGAGCTCTGAGGCACAGAGAAAAAAAGATACATATCAGGTTTTGATACACACGCAATACTTGTTAGTAGGTCGGTTTTGGTCGCGTATAAAACTTTTACTAAAGTTCAGCTCTTCATAAAAGCTTGAGTCTGAGAACTGAATGTTTGCTGAGAGATTAAAAACAGATGGGGGGTAAAAGATTCAGCAAGAGAGAAGAGAGACTACGAGAGAGAAGCAGGAGCCTGCAGCCAAACACACCTCTGATCTGGATTATAACAGTGTGTGCGTGTGTGCGTGCGTGTGCCCGTGCCTGTGTGGGTGCGTGTGTGTGTGTGGGTGTGTGTGTGCATCCAGGGTGGGATGATTTGTGCTATTGGAAAAGGCACTGCAACTCCCAGGAATGAATGAGTCACGCACTTAAACACACTCATATTTAAACACTTGTAATGTACACACACACACACACACACACACACACACACACACACAGGAACACAGGAACACACACACACAGGAACAGACTATAAAAGCTTTGATCAGATACAAATGTTGAACAAGTTTCTGTTTGGTTTCAGGCTTGTTGATAAAGTAGCGCTGACGTTCTGTTAGCATGTGTTAGCATCTGTAATGCCTTATATGGTGGACTCACATTACCTTACAATGCAGCACATTGAACTCTGTTGAGGTTGTTAGCTGTGTGTGTGTGTGTGTGTGTGTTTCCTGTAGGTAAGGTGACCGAGGGCAGGAAACAGAACAGGACTGTGGTGCACCAGCAATTCATAAATCCTTCACTAAGTCCTTTCTAAGTTCTTCTTGACTACTTGCTAGTTTCAGACCAGTGATTTACTAAATCAGGGTGCATCAGTAACACTTAGATTTCCCCTCCACTCAAAAATAAGCTTTCCTTATGCTTTTGTCCCCTAAAACGTCTGACCTTAATTTGTGTCTGTGCCAAGCTTGTCACCAGAGATGTGTTTTCACATTCTTCTATAGAAGGGGGCGTGTCTGTGTGTTTCCCTAAACTAAATGTACGCTGGACAATCTAGATTAGGTGTGTCACTAATACAAAAGCCAAATGCTGTCTAATATGGGAAACACCAGGCTGTTGTCATGCACTATTTGTACGTTTCCCTATGAAAAGCGATGCACCTAATTCGTACATATCCAGTGTAATCATGTGCTGGTAATTTGTGTTTAACCCTCATGTTTGGGAAAGCTGCGATCACGTTAACAATGGGCTGAGGTTGGGGTGGTGGATGGGTCACAAAACACAAGACTCTCGGTCCGTCGTCACCATTTTTCTTTCCCCAAACCTAACCACAGTAACTTAACTTGCATAAACGTAGCCTTCGTAACTATATGTCAAGTATGTAATGCCATTTCTGGGGCGCTAATTTGTTCATACAAACCGCATTGTATGAGGATACGTTTAGAAACACATAACGACGGGGAAGCAGACTTTGACGCACCATCGGCACTACCTGAGTTTGCATTGCTGTGTCTAGCTCAGCGAGTAGAGTGTCTGCCCCATGTAGGCTGAGTCCTTTGCAGTGGCCTGGGTTCAATTTTTAGACTGTGGCCCTTTGCTTCGTGTCACTCTCTAGCTGCACTGTATTAAAGGCAATGAAAGCCCAAAAAAATCTTTAAATATAGGAACATGCTGTGTCTGCCCCTGTCAGTTACAAGCTAACAAACAAGAACAAATAAAAGATGCTAACCACACTTGCCATTTTGATACATCTGCTAGGAGCAAATTTTGGTGCACAACCAAGCAGCAGCCTGCAGGGCTGAAAAATGAAGCCAAGGCTGAAGTGCCAAAAACTGCAGTTCCTTGAATGGCCTGTTGAGGCTGGCTACAGAAGCGAGGAAATCCCCAAAGATCCCCCATGCTAAAATGCCCAACTTTATTCTAGAAATAAACAAATTTACAGCCTGGTACAAAAATCAGTTTTGGTCTCTATAGCTAATTTAAACATTCATAACAACTGTACAGGGTGTGAATCTTTTTATAACTCACCCATTTACATTTTATTAAGGCTTAAAGTTATGCATATTTAAGGGCGAGGCCGCCTCAGTGACTGAGGCGTTGCTACAGTCTGTGAGTCAGATCCACTCCTCGTCCAAATATGATCACATCTGGTTCTAAAACACCAAGATTGCGACAACCGAAATGGCAAACTCCAGGTTTCAGAATGGGAGTCCACAACCCAATGGGTGACGTCCTGGTAGTTATGTCCATTGTTTTTCCACTCTGTGCACAACAGACTCCTCATCTGAGTCTAGGTCTCACTGAGGCACAAATATATTTGGCTGAATCTCTCCAGTGTTTCCTCTGTTGCTAACACAAGCCATGTTGATCCGCACTGCTGTGTCACCCGGCAGCCGAGCAGCAGCAGTCAACCATAGCCTGACCTTTCTCTGCACCTCATTTTAGTGCTGTGCCAGCCCTGTGTTGGAGAGAGTGGAAGCAAAACCTACTGCAAGCAGCGGTGGTGGGCAGGGCAGAGGCCAGATCCAGAATTTCTCATTGACAGAGAGAGAAGATCTGCTATTATTGAATTAACTAGTGTTTTTATTTACTTTAAAACATGCCTGGAGGAGGACTTTAGTGAATGTCCCAGATAGGGTTGCAATGGCATGAGATTTTCATGGTACAATAAACTTTTAGATATTTTAACTATTATCAGTAACAATGCTACAGTTTACAGTTCCACAGTGTAATATTAAAGACTTAGGTACTGTGTAAATCTGTTGCCAGGAAACACCTGTAGCACTGTCCAGTCAAATTCAAGTTATTTATTGTCATATGCACGACAACTAGAAGCAGTCACTGGCAATAACATTTTAGATCATTTAGATCTAGAGCTCCCTCCAACAATGAAAATAAAATAATGCAAGTAAAGATTAAGAATCTGAAACAGAAAATGCAGAGTTAAAATATAGCAATAAAATATTAGATATTAAATACAACAATATTTATGTGTGGTAGTCAAATGCTATAAACTATGTAATCAGGAAGATACTGTAGCATCATGAGCTGCAATATAACCTTCAAAACTACCATTTAGGAGGCCAAGTGATGTATTAAACTGAACTGCCAGTCCTTTGTAAATGTGGGCATGACTTTGCTTTATTTATATTTGTATCCATGTAGAAATCTGTGAGTGGGAAATATCTGAATAAGCTAACGGAGTGTTTGTGGTCATTAAATCTACATTATTAGCATAACGTTTGAGGTGTATTATGTTCATGTTTTCTCAGTTTACATCATTATTAGCAAGCATTTTTAAAGCATATTGTCAGAAAGATGCCATGTAAATATTAATTAATGGTGTTTCAAGACTGCTCTGTCTGAATCATGTGTTCACTCTGTCTCACACAGACAGACGAGGGTGTGTGTGATGATGTAATGTGTTTGGGTTGAGCAAGACTCGCAACCTCAGTTTATTTATTTTTTTTATCTTGGTTTGTATTTCCTCTTTCTCAGTGTTGTCCAATGAAACCAACTCAGACATAAATAAACTGTCAGTGTAATACGTCAAGTCTCTCCAGACCTTTTAGTTTGTCTACAGTTTACATGTTGTGACTAACTGATACCACCAGGGGGCGCTGTGGTTAAACTGTAAAACACTGACTACAATGTATAAGTGATAGGGTTGCTTGTTCTCTGCTGGTTTCAAAAGAGTCAAACCTCCTTGTGTTGGATTTATACACATTAGAGACTCAGTTTGGTTCTGTTGAAGTCTGTCTTGATAGAATACTCCCATGCCTTTATGTACAGTGAAAGAATTATTAATTGCTGCACTCATTTCTGTCCACGTGGAATCAAACAGAGTTAACACTATGTTAAGATGTGTGTGTAGTCTTAGAGCTGCAAATAGTGATTATTTTGATTATTGACCAATCTGCTTTGTTCCTAGTTTAATTGATCAATTGTTTGGTCTTTGAAATTAAAAAAAAAAAGTATTATAAATACCCAAATCTTGAAAATGTAGTTAGTTAACGCTCACATAAGTACGGTGCCCCTAAAGTCCCAGAAGTTGATATTTTTTCATCTTGTTAATGATCTTGTTTCAAGATAAGAAGATAAGACAAGATAATAGAAAATAATAACTTGTGTGCACAAAAAAAAGAATATTACCTTTTGGGACTTAGATACTATACATGTTTTTTTTTTATTATTATTATTTGTTTTGTTTAATTAAAGATTATATTTTGAATACCCAAATCCCAAATATATTTTGTTAACTTTCATACAAGTATGGTGCCCCTCAAGTCCCAAAAGGTGATTTTATTTTATTTCTTAACCAAGTGCACACTAGTTGATTATTTTGTTCCTACAAGATGGTAACCTGTGCACACAAAACAAAAAATATCAGCTTTCTGGACCTATACAAACTATAAAATTTAGAAAAAAATAAAAATGTATTTTAAATACCCAGATCCACAATATATTTAGTTAACTGTCATATCAGTACGGTGCCACTTAAGTCCCAAATGGTGATGTTATTTTTATTCTGTGCGCATAAGTTAATTATGTTGTTCCTATAACTACCTATAACTTGTCCACAGAACATAAAAACAAATCTCCTTTCAGGACTTTAGGGACTCTGTAGTACAAAGAAAAACCACAAAAATGGACAGCTGAGAAGCTACTTTTCTTATATTAAGTGTTAATCTATTATCAAAACAGTTTTCAATTAATTTTCTGTCAGTCAACTAATTGATGGATCAAGTACTTGTTGCAGCTCTTAAAACTTTATATCAATGTATGTATCACATGATAAAACTGTAGTACATATACCAGCTTGCCCACACACATAAAAACACATGTGCAAACAAATTACCCAAATTAAATGAAGTTATAAAACAGCCAATTAGCTTTTTAAAATGAAACAGATTTAATCTGATTTCGACATAACCAGGTTTCATTCCAAAATAAGTTTTCATTTGTCTTTGATCACAATAAAATGTGTGTCATTACTCTCAATTTGAAGTTGACAATATTAGAAACTATGTAGGAGGATCTTTATATTTTTCTTTATATTCTTTTGAAATGAAATAAATATTACTCCTTTGTTTATGCAGCGCACACAGAGGTATTCTGTATTTGGATTTCTCAGTCTTTCCTTATTAGCATCTTATCAAAATAAAGTTCCTATGTTTGTTATTTTAGCAGCAATCTGATAAAATGTCTTTATGTTGTGAGTCCATTAAAGTTTGGTTGAAGTTTAGAGTGAAGGCTGACAAATTAATCATCTTTCCTTCTGTCCCCCCTTTCCTGTCTCCTTTTCCTTCCCCTCCTTGTTTCCTTCCTTCAGGTCGAAGCTGCAGAAGAAAACTTCCTCCTTCTCTCTCCTCTCTCCTGACAGCTGGTCCCTCAGAGGGGTGAGAACAAATCTGACTCACATTGTTCACTGAACCTTGACAACTGTACACTTCATTAAGACATAATACACAACAAGGTGACTCCATTACAGATAATAAAGGACGAGATTAAAGTGAAGAACCTTAATTCAAAACCTGGCACAACAACAAGTCCTTTATCACAATGTATCCCGTGGAGAACATGATTGTACAATTTCTTTTGGAGTTTCATCCAATAGTTATGATGAATTGATCTCTATATGTATATATAGATATTTCTAGATATTTCTGGACCAAAGTGGTGCATCAGCCAACCAACATTGTCATCCTTAAGGCCTTTACACACCAGCAGCTTTTTTAGTGCCATAAATTTTCATGTCATTGTATTTTTCAAACTGTTGTTTTTGTCATGAGTACTTTTACACAGAACACAAATATCATGCAACATAATTTGGTTGGTTGTTTTTTTTTCCTTTGAGCTTTCACACTACGAATTAAGGCATCAACCAGTCTGGTTGGCGTATACTTATGAGTTTACAATTCAAACCAAGACAGCAAACTTAATTACTACTTTCAGACAAAGGCAGCAGACCACATCCACTCCTTTCGTTCTTGCCTTTCAAAATAAAAGTCTGAGACATATACGCTGCCCAGTTGTTCAGCAGAGGGAACACAAAGTCACTCAGAGCATTTCACTCAAAGAAAACTCAATAAAACAGCATACAGTGGCGAGGTTATATAACAACTGCGTCAGACAGACTGTCAGACGCTGCTTTGGGTCAATAGGATCCCTGTGGTTGTCACAACTTGCATCACAGCCAGAGAATGTGTTTGATTGATTTGATTGCACTTTATTGTCAGAAAAAGATCTGAAATTTGACTCCAAATCTTCTGTGTGATGGCAAAAGCTGATAATCTTCAAATAACGTGTGAGAGGTGTCCGACATGATATTACCAGCCAGACACAACATTCTTTCGGTACACACAGTTCGGAAATTTCACTCAAACACTTGACCCACAATCTTTGAGCAGTTAAGCGGTCGAGCCAGATTAGCTTTGAGATGCACAGAGAGAAAACTGTACCATGCACTGATTACATACTGCATAACACTGTGTATTATAGATTAGAAAAACAATAACAGGATCTGTTTGTTTACTCCAAATGACCTCAGTCTCTTGAGAACATAAAGTCTTTGTTGTACCTCACCACAAGTGTGATGTATATGTGCACTCCAGGACAAAGTAGGTCGACATAGATGCCCAGATATTTATAGGGGGGGACTTGTTTAATCTGTGTGTTATGGACAGTTACTGGTGGAGGATACAAGTTCCCTGGAAGACCAGAAGTTACCTCCTGTGTCTTCTTTGGACTAATAATGAATTAATTCCTCTCACAGCACTCCACTAGTCTGTTCGTTCAATACTGATGAATACTGGGATCATCTTTAGTGCCCAACAAAGACAACAGTGTCGTAGCAGGTGCTGCACTGGACCGTTGCGGTGAAGAGGGAGCTTAGCTGGAAGGCAAAGCTTTCAATTTACTGGTCCATATATGTCCCAACCCTCACCTATGGTCATGAGCTCTGGGTAGTGACCTAAAGAATGAGATAGGCCGAAATGAGTTTCCTCCATGGGGTGTCTGGGCTCAGCCTTAGAGATAGGGTGAGGAGCTTGGACATCTGGAAGGAGCTCTGAGTAGAGCCGCTGCTCCTTCACACCGAAAGGGGTCAGTTGAGGTGGTTCGGGCATCTGTTTAGGATCCCCCTGGGTGCCTGGAGGTGTTTCAGGCATGTCCCACTGGTATGAGGCCCCGGGGGAGACCCATAACAGGTTGGAGGGATTATCTCATCTGGCCTGGGAACGCCTCAGGTCCCCCAGGAGGAGCTGGGAAGCATTGCTGGGGAGAGGGACGTCTGGGGTGCTTTGCTTGGCCTGCTGCCCCCGTGACCTGGCCCCAGATAAGCGGATGACAATGGATGGATGGACAATCGGCTGAGAGACTGAGGAGTAGAGGAGAGCTCACACAAGGGATGGGGTGGAGTGAGAAACAATGGAAGTTGAATATGCCTGATTAACTTTAACTTTCTGTACTTTATTTGTAAGAAATGGATAGTACCACTGAATCAGGTGAGGGTTAACCTCTAGTTGAATCGTCTTTGCATAAAAACCTGCAGCTGTCGCAAATTCACATTGCTGTCGATATGAATAATTTTGACAAGAAGTATTTGTAGACATTAATTTCAATTTTGTGTTTTCATCACGTCCTCTGATGTGTCAAGGCCTTTAGGGCTGATAGAGGAGCTAAAACCATTAACAAACTAAGAGGAGACACTGGTTTTAAAACATGTTTCTTTATCTAATCAGGTTATGTAGCATTTCATACCTGCAGCAATAAAGTAAACTTATCACTTTTTATAAGATGTTTTTTTCTTTGCATGATTTTTATAAAGCAGAGTTAGAGTTCTTTGTGTGCGTGTCTCTGCTGCTGGTGTCTCCGTGTCTCCTGTACCTCCTAATTATAGACGGCCTGTTTCCCCCGACGGCCGTCACTTCCTGTTTGTCCAATGGGAACTGAGAGGACACACACACACATTGTGAAGGGTTCCTGTTCCTGAGGGTCTGTAGATCCACTCAGAGAGGTAGTGAAGCTGAGGAGGTTCAGATTGTCACTGAGGAGGTGAAGGAGGACAAGAGAAGGACAGACGTAGGTAGAAAACAGGAGAAGGAGCGAGAGAAGAGCTTTTGAAAGTCCGACCGAGGAAGAGAATAAGGCGGAGAAGGAGAAGTGTCTCTTGGACAGAGGGACAAACTGGAGGAGGAAGAGAAAAAGAAGTGTGAAGTTCAGAAAAGGACAGAAGAAGACAGGGGGAAAGAAGTGAATTAAAATGTGACTGTGAAGGAGGCGATTTAAAGGAGGAGAGAGGCAAAAAAGAGAAACGGGGAAAAAAGCGACAGCTGATGTGACTTTGGGGTGAAAGCAAAGTGACCTGGAGGAAGAGGAGGAGGAAAAGAAGAGAGAAGAGGAAGAGGAGCAGCAGATGACTGTTTGCAGAGAGAGTTAATTAAAACTTGAACTGTTTGAGGAGCAGATCTAATCTGATGATGGGCTGCTGTCTGTTTGTTTACTATCGGGTGAGTCAACGCGTCGGTGTCAGTGAGTTTATCCCAGAATGCCTTTGAACAATTGCCAGAAAAGGATTGATGAGGGTTTACTTACATGTGACACGTCGATCACATATGCATATGCGTCTTTTTTTCCTTATGATGTGTTTGTTGCTTTGTGTTTTATTTGCATGAAGTTTCTTCCTTTGTTGAAACATTCTCATCATCATCACACACAGTTTAAACAGTTTAAGGTGCAGTGATATTCTTGCTAACACACCACTCTGTGTTTTTGGGGCGAACACGTTCTTGGCAACGTGACACACGCCACAGCCATGCTTTATGCAACGCCTGCATCCATCCATGTTTAAGTCTGTGTGTCTGCACCAGTGGTGGAAGAAGTTTTCAGATCCTTTATGAAGTAAAACTACTAATACTAAACTGTAAAAACACTACACTACTAGTCATAGCCCTGCAATAGTAGGAAAGTAGGTCTATGTAAGTATTATCAGCCAGATTTACTTCAAGTATCAAAGTAAAAGTACTCAGTGTGCAGTAAAATGTTTCCTGTCAATGCTTACTATTATATCTGATGTTTTGGGATTAATGTAACTACTGCATTGTGTTGCATTTTACAGCTGCAGATGTTTAAGGTTGTGCTGATCTATGCTGAACTCTTTGGGCAGTTTAATCTACAGCATTGCACCATATTCTATAAGACCATTATATGTTTAGCAGAAATATGAAGTTGCATCAAATGGAAATACTCAAGCTAGTATTACAGTACAAGTACCTTGAATCTGTACTTGAGTAAATGTACTTAGTTACTTCCCACCACTGGTCTACACATGATTCATACTGTAATTATGTGCAAGTTCTTTTTTGACACTGAACATCTTGATGTACACGTTGTGCAGAGAGCATGATGTAATAATTATATCACTCACAATCAAAACCACAGTGTGCAGGTCTCCCTTCATATTACTGCCATTTTTAATAATCATAATAATAATAATAATAATCATAATCACATTTCAAGCTTTTGCACAAAGTGCTTTCCAGATTAAAAGATTTAGAGAATAAAAAACTAAAATTGAACATGAGAGCATGAGAGCTAGATACATGAACAGATGGAGGTGTTGGTGCAAAAATACATTTTCATATATAAACAAGTCAAATGTGGATAAGAGAAAGAAGCTCATATAAGCAGGTAAAATTTGAATAAAATCGATAACCATATATAAACAAATAAGGCAAATAAATGAGATGATCTCATAGAGAGCAGGTAGAGTGTCAATAAAAGAACAAAGTCTTGAATTTAAAGCAGATAAAAGCACAAAATATAAGTGAGTGCATATAAAATACTAAAATAAGCACACTATAAAATGTAACGAAAATAAAGTGAAAGTATAACACCATTAAAAAAAATCTTGTAGAAGTCAGTTTTAAAGAGGTGCTTAAAAGCTTTGGTGGAGTCTGCCGATCTCACACTGAGGAGAAGGCTGTTTTAAAGGTGAGGGGTCGTCACTGAAAAACACACGGTCAACCTTGGTTTTCAGTGTGGAACTGCTAAAAGGTTTTGATCAGCTGGCCTTAGGGGCCTTGCTGTGGTGTAAGGGGTTAACAGTTGTTTAATATAATCTGGAGCCAGACCATGGATGGCCCTGTAGGTGATTGATACAGTTTTAACAAAGTAATGGGCAACCAGTGCAGTGATGCCAAAATTGGAGTTATGTGATCATGCTACTGTCATACTATTGAATAAAAGATACTGTTGAGGTAAAGAAACAGATTGCAGTGCAGGTAAATGTAGCATCGTGACATTGTCCCTTTATCCCCAGTGTGCAGAGGTGGTGGGAATGTGACATGATCTTTTTATCGATAACACTCTCCTCCCCTAACTAAAGGTCATTAAAGCTACATTAGAAGTAACAGATTCTGGATTTAAGTGCTGCTTAGTTCCGCAGTTGGTCACAGTTCATGAGCCGTGATTAACAGCTGCGTTAGAGATTGCTCAGCTCTGATTGGTTGTTTTCTTTCAGCTGTGGTAATGCCATTGGAGGCACTTCATCTGCCTCATGTACTTTTGTCAAGATGTAGTGACAGTTTCAGCAAATATGGCAACAAGTTAGTTTTTATAAAAGTTACTAACTACAACCCCAGGTGTCCCGTTGTCATGACACATTTTGGGAGCATTAAAGCAAAAGTTACACTCTCTGAGCATTACAAGTCACAGCCAAGAAATAGATTGGCACTTAAACCCTGTCATAAAATGGCAAATTGTTGTTTTTACAGATTAAATAGATGGGTTATACCATGTTAATTTGTGAGATTAAAAGGTGCTAGGAGGTGAATGTTGTTACCGTAGCTTCATATTTAGCACACATACATGACACTGGTATCAAGTTTCTCATTTAACTCTCTGCAAGAAAGCAAATAAGCAAAATGTCAAATGATTTGGAAATAATTCACTTACTTAAAAGCTGATGTTTGTATGAAAAATGACACAGTGGTAGATGGAACGCATGCCATTGGTAATTTTTGCTGTAATATTAAGTTATAGTTGATTGAGTCTGGTTTCAGTCAGTTCACAGGTAGCTTTGATATTTAAGGACTGACCTTATAAGGACTGGTTGACCAGACTCCTCCCCCCACCTTGGTTTCTATAGCGACAGTGAGTTAAAGGTAAATTCTGCCAGGTTATATAACATCCGGCCAACAACAAAGTCTCAATACAATACTGAACAAACAGCAGACTTCCTGCTATTGTTACACTCCGCTGCACTGATCCCAACATCCTCCTCTCCTCAACTCCTCGTCTCCTCTCCTCTCGTGTTCTTGCCTAATCTCTCTGAACCTTTCCTTTCTTCCTTTGTTGTTTTTCTCTCCTATCCTCCCTTCCTCCTTCTCTCCTCTTCTACTCTTTCTATTACTCTGCTTCCCCCTATTCTCCCTTCTCCTGTCCTCTTATCTCCTCCCTTTGTCCACTTGTCTCCTTTTGCCTCCCCTCCTCTCCTTTCTTTTCATTATCTCCTTTCCTCTCCTCCTCTCTCTTTATTTCCTCTCTCCTTGTCTCCTCATCTTGGTTAAAGGTAAAGATTGTCTCCTCCTCCCTCTCTCCTTTTTATCTTCACCTATCCTCCCTCTTCTCCTCTCCTCCCATTTCCTCCCCTAATCTCTCTGAACCTCCCCTTTCTTCCCTTTTTCTTTCCTCTCCTATATTCTCTTCCTCCTTCTCTCCGCTTATCCTTTTGTTGACTCCTCTCCTTCCCCCCTCTCTCCCTTTATCTGCTCTCATCACTTTCTTATGTCTGCTCCTTGTCTCCTTTTCCCTCCTTTCTGTCGTTGTCTTGTTTCGTCGCCTCCTCTCCTCTCATTGCCTTTCTTCTTGTCTTCTCATCTCGGTTGATTCATTCTCTCCTCCTTCATCTCCTCTTTTTATCTCCTCCTATCGTCCCTCATCTCCTCTGCTCTTATATCCTCCCCTAATGCCTCTGACCCTTCCCTTTTCTCCCTGCCTCCTTCTCTCCTCTTCACCCCTTGTCTGCTCCTTTTCTTACCTCTCTCATCTCTCTTTGTCTCCTTTTCCCTTATCTCCCTTCCTCTCATTGTCTCCTTTCTTCTCCTCATCTCCTTTTATTTCCTCTCTGCTTGTCTCCTTGTCTTGGTTAGAGATAATGATTGTCTCGTCCTCCTTCTGCTCTTTTTATATCCACCTCTCCTCCCTCTTCTCCTTTCCTCTCCTCCCACGCCCTCCCCTAATCTCGCTGAACCTCCCCTTCCCTTTCTTCCTTTGTTCTTTTCCTCCTGTATTCTCTTCCTCTTTCTCACGTCTTCGCCTCTTGCTCATTCCTCTTCTTCCTCCTCATCTCCCTTCTTCTTCCCTGTCATCCCATCCCTATGTCCTCTCCTCTCCTCTCCTCTCCTCTCCTCTCCTCTCCTCTACTCTACTCTACTCTACTCCTCCTCTCCTCCTCATCTCACTCGTACAGCTGTTTGCACCCAGTGACCTGTCTCATGAGGTGTTTGTGTGTTTTCTTCCTGTTTTTTGTCGCCATGGCAACATTCAGGAAGTGTCTGGTTCATGCTCACGTACAGCTGCACACTTGACAATGAAATTTACTGAGAAATAAAACTGAAAAGCAACATGATGCAAAGTAAATGTCTTCACCATATCGTCATCGGTATCATCATCATCATCATCATCGTCACAGCTTGCCAGTTTACTGAGGGTTTTGTTTTTAGATTTCATGATATTTATTGACATATTTCAGCACCAGTAAAGAGAGTTCTGTGAATCAAACTTGAAGAGCTTGTACAAATAAACCTCACAGTAAAAGTAAGAGAAGTTTAAGATAAGAAAATTTTTGGGCCTTCTCGCATTTGCACCTGCCTGTAGCTGCTAAGTCAGCAGCAGTTGTAGCATGGCTAGGTGGGTTAGCCTCTCCCTCTGCAGTCTTGCCAGTGGTTTCTGAGGTGGACGTTGTTTCAGAGTCTCTTGCTTGAAAAGTTACGATACGATCCACTGCTGCTAACAAAAATGTCCGTACACTTGGAATGATAATGCAGCCACCTGGTCAACATGTTTCAACATAACTGTTAGCTAACTAGTTCACCTTACGGTCATGGATAACTGCCGCACAGTGATTTAGCACTCGAGATTGCACAAGGATTCATGGGTAACAGTTAGCTTATCATTAATGTTTTGTATTTAAAATAGGGTTTTTCAGAATAGGCTGACTTAATTTCATATAATAATAATAATAATAATAATAATTAATAATGGATGCATTTTATTTATAGGCACCTTTCAAAGCACTCAAGGACACCTTATAAGACACAGTTAAAAAAACAAACAACTGCAATGGATCCATCGATCATGAAAGCAAACAATTCTGTAATATATAATAAAAGTTAATAAAATGACTAGACAAAAATCATAATTATAAATATAAGGTATAAAATCACCATGTTTAAATTCATAATGTATGTTTATTTCTTAATGGATTCACGATAATGTGTGTTTTCAAATATATTTTAATGTTTGGGAGAAAAAAAAAAGTGAAACTTATTTAATTTTGTGACCACTCAGATTTATCTTGCAACCCAGAGGAAGACAGTAAATAAGTACCTTTACTCAAGTTCTCAGGTTCTGGTGATTTATTTGAATAAATTATATTATTATAATTATTATTATTATATTACTCCACTACATTTATCTGATGGCTGCAGTTACTAACTATGAGATACAATCATAAAATATTGCTGTTGTTGGGCAAAAATCTTTTTTTTTTTTTTTTTGCCCTATCTGCCTTATCATATTTCTCTAAAACACTAAACATGATTTTTTATTTAAACCAGAATGTAAAACAGTAATTGCTTTTACTTTGGATACTTGAGTATGTTTTACTGCTGGTGAGCTAAAAGCTGCACAGAGCTGCAGGTTTGGTGTGTGAAGTTTTCTCATTTTCAACTAAATCTTCACATTATATTGGAGTCAGTGTGAAACGGAAACATAATTTAACAGACGGATGAATCAGAGCATGATTCTACTGATGTCCATCTATCATAATGATTGCTGTGTTGTTGTGTGTTGCAGAAGAAGAGGAAGCAGGCCAGCAGAGATGCAGATTCTCTCAGTCTCTGCAGTCTGGACATCAACGTAAGTTCAGCTCCTCTAAACAAACTTCTGTTGTAGCTCAGAGCTGCTCTAAAGTGGTGACATGTATCAGAGATGCTTTGGTGTCCTCAAGAGCTGTTGACCTTTACTTAAATGAGGTGGAATCCTTCCTGATTGTGTGGTGACAGCACGTCCACACTTTAAATTTGTTGCAGTTGTGTGTATGTGCTGTCTGTCATGATCACTGCAGCTGAGGAAGTGATGCTGCTCTGTCACTTTATGTCCAGTACATTTTTGTATAGAGCTTTAATGAGTAAACCAACTTTTTCAAGTTAATCAATTACATAAATGTGCTATCATTTAAACATACTGTGAAGTGTTTGAACTTTTTTCAACCAGGGGGTCATATTCTGCTACAGACCAGCAGGGGCAGATTAATGAACCTGGGGTATTTGACACTCTATTGTTTCTCCACTGTTACGCCCTGCAGCTCAGTGAGTCACACACAGTCAGCTGGAGGTCATAAAAAGTTTCTAGAGAGCTGCTCAATTTAAACAAGAATTAATCTCTCAAGACAGAAAGAAAACAAAAAGGTTTTTTTTTTGTTTTATTTTTGTTTTTTTTACCGATGGATTTCCAGACTGAACAAGAATAGATATTCATTCATTACTTACTAATCACTGAAAACCTACACCATATACACTCAGTGCCCACTTTATTAGATACGCTTGTACAGTGTAATATGTAAAGTTTACATTAACGATGTCTATATTATTATTGTTATTATTATTATTACATGCTTATATATTTTTTTCTGTTCCACGGGTTGGAATTGAAGCCAGGCCCATAATATGTGTTCTTTAACAGCAGTTATTTGCCTTTATATTGCCTTTTGATTGTGACTTAAAGCTGCTCTGTGGTAGCCTGCTGAGACCATCCTGATGACATGAGCTCAACATTCTGTTTCGCTCTCTGTATCAGTCTGGACTTGGTGCTGCCTTTGAGGTCTGACGAATATGTTTAAGGCAATTTCTTTCTCATAAAACATTTGCAATGACGATTATTTGAAACATTTGAAACCTGCATTGTTGAGTTTACCACACCAATCTGTTTATAGAGATGACCACCTCCATCAGTGAGACAGCGTAAAACCATTGGCAGGAATATGTATTTATGAAGGACACTAATGTAATTTAATTCATTATTACAGTTAAGTATATTTTAGAGTTGGTCTTTGGAGCAGCTGTGGCTCAGGAGGTAGTGCAGGTCATCCACTAATCCAGTCTGCATATCGGAGTATCATTTGGCAAGACCCTGAACCCTAAATTGCTCCTGATGGCTGCACCATCGGTGTGTGACCGCGTGTGAATGGTTACTGAGTAGTAGGTGGTGCCATGTATATGGCTTATTTTAATCATTACTTTTGAGCGAGGGAGAGAAAGTAAAATCAGATGTGAATATTTCATACTGAGGCGCAGGGTGTAGTTTGTTGTATTGTTTGTTTATTTATCTAATTATATATAGGCGTAAGTCTTTATAATTGTGATTTATTAAGCCCTGTGATATTCTGGTGACCTGTCCAGGGTGTACCCCGTGTAAGACAATGGGCTAATAAGCCGTTAAATTCATTGTAGATAACTGTGAATTCTGATGTTGTACTTTGTTATGTCCACCTGTGACTATGGATTATTGTATATCAAACCCCCGGGGGCCCACAACCCTCATGTTGGGCCCCTCCCTCGTGCAGGTGTCTGTATTTTTAGCCCTCTGCCAGTGAACCATTCCCTCCCTGGAGTTTCCCTCCCTGCTCTGTCTAACACAGGATGTCCACCCTGTTCAATATAAACTTCAGTTTAACTCAAACACAGCATCAGTATTATTCTGTTACACACCAGCAGGGGATTAATGAACCTGGAATAATTGACACTCTATTGTTTCTCTATGTTACACCCTGCAGCTCAGTGAGTAACTCACAGTCGACTGGGGGTCATAATAAGGTTCTTAATAATGGATTAATGAATTAATTATGGAATTTGGTACTCATTCTTGAGAAAGTTATTTTACTTAAATTAGTTTTGTTCTAAATTCATTTTAGTTGATTATTTGGAAGTGTAGACTACCAATTAGAAATAAAGAAATTAAGATCACAGTCAGTGAATTTATAGTTTGTGTATTATCAGACCTTTTGTAGGAAAACATGAGACCTGTAAAACAAAGAGTGACCAGATCAAACAGTCCACATGACAGTGGAATTTACTGCTAAAAAGAGTTGTGTCGCATTTACTGTGGAGGTTTCTGTTTGGCACCAGAGTGGTTATAGATGTTTCACTAGTTAATTAATATCTACTGAGGCCCTCAGGCTCACATGGTAGATGAACAATTATCGATGTGGTTTAGTAAACCGAGGGGGTTAGTGAACTGAGAGGGTTTTTGTGGCATCTTTACCTTTTAACAATCAGGCCTTCAGAATAAGAACAGGATGTTTTATTTAGTCAGTGCACATGCATCAGTGCCAACAATAGCCGTTGTCTGTTCATCCCATTCTCTTGAACGTGATATCTCAAGAACACCTTTACGTCATTTCTTTAAATTTGACATAAACCTCCACGCGGACTCAGTGATGACCTGATTATTATTTAGTGGTCAAAGGTCACCGTAACCTTGCCATAACTCATGAATTCATACACTAATTTTGACAAAATTCCACACAAATGTCTGATAGGATAAAAAGATGCAGTGAAGACCTTTTCTATCCACAAAGGTCAAAGGTCAGTTCCACTGTGACATCATAATATTCTGCATAAATCACTTTCCTGGCCATTATTGAGTGTCATATCTCAGGAACAGAAGGGGAGACATTTGGTCAGACACTGAACTGGTGACACTAATCTTAGGTGTCCACTTTAAACTGTGCTGATTGTATAGATCATCTGTGCTGACAGGGGGGAAGATGAGTGTGAAGCGTCCATGTTTTCACAGACATAGATGTAAACTGTGGGTGCATTCCAAATCACATACTTTTTTTTGTACTTTTAGTAGGTACTGCAGCTCCCTTAAAAAGTGCGTACAGTTGCATGCAGTATGCGCACAATCAGAACCGACTACTGTCTCATGACATGACGCCCTTAACTTTGACCCTCTTGCTTTTATATCCGTTACATTGTTTGGAGATAAACAAACACCACTTACCAACCCGGAGAGCTCTGCTGTTGTTACTTTGCACTGTGTGAAGCTTAAAGTTATAACTGCTCAGATTGTAGATTGTAACATATTATTTTTTGCGACAGTGAAATTACATCTGCAGTTCTCTGTCATTGTTATTTTTATAGTTATGTCCTTTTGTTGTTTATGATATTTGTGATTATTTTGTTCACTTAAACAATCGACATTCCTTTTATTACTATACGACTGGTCATCAGTTACTTGAATGCGCTGTCATCCATCATTGCGACTTCTGACAGCTGTCAACCAGCTGTCATTTGATGATTCAATCAGCTGATGTGACATATCGTCCACTGCGCAGAGGATTGTGAGTCAGAATAGCCAGAAAAGCATGCTGGCTTGCATACTGCAAAATCAGACTGGATGTAGTAGAACATCCTGGTATTTTTGGCATACTGCATTACTATGTATTGGGACATACTAAATATTTTTCTGGCATAAAAGTATTGGAATGTACAGTCTGACTGCAACTTGACTGGTTCGTGGAGGCATACGACCCTGAGGCGGTAATTCTAGTTTAAGTAATCTGATTTTGGTATTTTAAGGAAGCGTATTTCCACCTCTTAAATCATTAAGGGTTTTTTGCTCATAATAATGAGGTATTTTAATTATGTGATGCTGAGTCAAAATTCTGACTTATCTATAACAAGCTATTCATAATTAGGAGATATCATAATTGTGACAAAATAATAACATGAAAAAATGTTTTACAAGTTGCTTTACAGGAAGTTGTGTATCGTTAGTGAGAGATACAGTATTTTCTATTTTGGTTGGTGAGATTTGAGGTCAGTGCCACAATTAAGATGAAGTCACTTAATTGTTTTCTACTCCTCTAACTGTCTCTGCAGTTCAAGGTCTTTGCTGTCCTCCTCTCGTTTTCATAATCTCATCCAAATGTTGTATGTGTTTATTTCCTCAGTTTCTTTCATTTTTCTGCTAAATTTGCAGAATAAACCAGAAAGACAATATGCAAGATGGATGTTCCTGTTTTAGTGCAGTCACATGAAATAATTTGTTGTGTGTGTTTTTAATGCAGAATTTCAAAATTGACTTTAATCCTTGTCTGCCTGAAACACCCTAAAATGCTCTTTGGAGCATCTTGTCTTGTTCCAGTTTAGGCAATTTAGAGAAAATTCATGTATTTTTCAAACTCAGTAAAATGCAGTTTACCAAACTAGTATATTATATATTTATATATATTATCAGTGTATTCTATTTATTGTTTCCTTAAATATTATCTTAGGCAAAGGGCATTTGTGTACGACGGAGTATTAGGGCCACATTGAAGAAAAAAACATCGGAGATTTCGAGAATAAAGTCTAAATATTACGAGAAAAAAACTCGTAATATTTCGAGAATAAAGTCATAACTGAGAAAAAGTAATAATATTACAGAGGAAATAACGGGATGTGACTTAAATGGGGTGAAAATATCGTTAGTGAAACAGAAACAAGCGTTAGTTAGGGGACAAGAGTCAAGAGTCACAAAGACTCATGTTAAAAGTTACTTAGGCTACAACCGGTGTATTTACTGTAGGCTATGTGTCCGGGGTCCTTCGCCTGTGGAACGAGTAACGTGACCACTAACTTGTCCCCAAACGAACGCATGTTTCTGT
>NC_065529.1:43570587-43630503 GCF_006386435.1 Epinephelus moara | reverse complement strand
GACTTTAATCTCGTAATATTTCGACTTTATTCTTGTAATATTATGACTTTATTCTCAAAATATTACGACTTTAATCTCGTTAAATTACGACTTTATTCTCGTAATATTTCGACTTTATTCTTGTAATATTATGACTTTATTCTCGAAATATTACGACTTTAATCTCGTTAAATTACGACTTTAATCTCGTAATATTTCAACTTTATTCTTGTAATATTATGACTTTATTCTCGAAATATTACGACTTTAATCTTGTTAAATTACGACTTTAATCTCGTAATATTTCGACTTTATTCTTGTAATATTATGACTTTATTCTCAAAATATTACGACTTTAATCTCGTTAAATTACGACTTTATTCTTGTAATATTATGACTTTATTCTCGAAATATTACGACTTTAATCTCGTAATATTTCAACTTTATTCTCGTAATATTATGACTTTTTCTCAGTTATGACTTTATTCTCGAAATATTACGATTTTTTTCTCGTAATATTTCGACGTTATTCTCGAAATCTCCAAAAAAAAAATTCTTCAATGTGCCCGTAATACTCCGTCGTATTTGTGTGGTTTGTTACTCATTCTGTGGGAAAAACCTGGGCGTACTGTTTACATCTGTCCATGTGTTTCAGACATCTCTGTTGAATTTTGGTTGAACACATCTCATGTTAATCCATGTGCCTGCAGCTGATGTCACAGTTCAGATGAAATGAGGAAGATTTGACTAGGCCAGTAGAAAAAGCTTGAATTACTCTTGGTACAGCCAGTGACTCTTTTCCTCTCTGGGCGTTCCCTAACAAGTAGTCAAGGGCAGCTTTTGTTAGCCGAGGTGGGTCTCATGTCAGATCAGACGTTAAGGAAACCAGTCACAGTGTTCAAAGGAAATCACTGAAACGTTTCTAAAAAAAGATACACAATGATCAATTTTGTTTTATTACCTACAGCTGATCAAGGATGTGTCTGTCTTCAAGTTTCTTTATTTTGGCTTCTGCTTTTTATACCCAAATCTTGTTCTCACCACTTTAGTCGACATTACATCAATTTACATTCAATCCCTGGAAATTTACCCGAACCTTAACTATCATTTTGTCTTTAAAATGTCAGGAAATAGTGATTAATGTCCATTCTAATTCCCGAGAGCCAAAGATGACATCTTCATGTCTTCTATTTTGTCCGACCAGCAGTCCAAAACACAAAGATATTTGGTTAACACGTCCATTTGAGAAGCTGGAAACAGAAAAGATAGGAGTTTTTGGTTCATGACTGAAATGATAACTTGATAATCAAAATAGTTGCAGATTAATTACCTGGCAATTGACAAATTGTGTCAGCTCTATAACCACTACATGCCTAACTGTAACCCTTACCAATGTAGACTGCCTCTCTTTTGACCTGAACCAACAACTAGGTCTTGGTTTTAATATGTGATGTTTTTTGTCCCCACAGTTTTGGCTCTGTAAAAAGATAATACAAGTATACACACAAAAACACAACACACAAACACACACACACACACACACACACAAACAGTAATTGACTTGAAACTTGTAGAAAACCAGGGCAGAGCTTCGTCTGCCTGCAGGCAGCTGTCTCTCTTTAGTAATTACAGTTCAGATTAACATCGACTGATGTTGAACAGTCCAGTCCCAGCAACACCAGCAGCTCCAGTATCAGCTCCAGTCAAAGTCATGTTAGTGTGTAAATTTAGGTGATAATAACACAAGATGACAAACTGTTGCATGAAGGTATTAAAGTGAATTATTCCTATCCTATAGGAATTGAATTTTTTTATATGTCTACTTTACTACCCTTAACAGGGAAATGCCACATGTCTGCTACATTTTAAAGGGAAAATTTTACTTTTTATGCAGACTTAATTTCATTTTAACAGGGACATACTGTGCATTTTACGTCTACTGCATTTTACAGGGAAATATTTTCTTTTTATATCTACTTTATTCTATTTTACAGGGAAACACTGTACTTAAGACATCACTTTACAGAGAGATATTTTACTTTTTATATCATTTTGACTTCATTATTACAGGGACATACTGTATGTTTTACGTGTACTGTATTTTACAAGGAATAATTTTAATTTTAAGTGTTTTTTATTTCAATTCTACTTGAAAATACTGTACTTTGTACGCTTACTTCATTTTCCAGGAACATATTTTACTTTTTATATCTACTTTATTATAGAGAAAGACTGCACATTTACAACTACTGTATTTTTCAGGGAGATATTTGATTTTTATGTGTATTTTACCTAATTTTTACAGGGGCATACTGTACTTTATACATTTAGTACATTTTACAGGAAAATGTTATATTTTTTATGTAAACTTTACTTACTTTTAGGAGGGACATACCATACGTTTAAAATCTACTGCATTTTACAGGGAAATATTTTACTTTTTGTATCAGTTTTACTTTATTTTTACAGGGACATACTGTAAGTTTTACGTCTACTGTATTTTACAGGGACATTTTTTACTTTTTATGTGTATTTTACTTCATTCTTACATGAAAATACTGTACTTTATACGTCTAGTACATTTTGCAGGGAGATATTTTATTTTTTATGTCTACTTCATTTTACAGGGAAATACTGTACTTTATATGTCTACTTCATTTTACAGGGAGATATTTTACTTTTTACATCTACTTTACGTCATTTTTAGAAAGAAATATTGTACTTTTTTCTTCACTTCATGTATTGTAAGACTGAAGTGAAATTGTATAATTTGCTTTTAGTTTAGTTTAGTTCATTTTATTTGCCAAAAAATAATATACAGCAGTGAAATGGTGTTTAAGGCATTGTCACGGATATTAGGACAAAGTCTAGGACTTATAGTCATCACAGTCCCTCATGATCCTTCAGTCCCTTTGCTACAAAACAAGATTGAGGCAGTTGTTGGGAATTACTGACTTCTGCATGCGTAAAGGTTGATTGCAGGACTGTTAGATCATTTATAATTCTTCTACTTAATGGATAAGGCTGGTGATCTTTTATATTTTTCTTATTATCAACAAATCTCATGAAAAAAATGAAAACCAACGACGTGTTCTTCAGTCTCGTATTACATTAGTTTTTATCAAACGTTAAACAGGAGAAAATAGAGCATGTGTTGGGGACTATTTTCAGCGGCGGATTAATCCAGATTTGATGCTCAAGTGAGAATCTGGGGCAGCGGGATGTTGTGTGTTGGTAAAAATAAACATCAGTGAATGTGTTCAAGGTAATGAAAGAACATGTCACCCACAGGACTGACACTGTTGGACAACAATGGAGCTCTGTCGCACAGAGGAAGATACACCAGACTTTGGTACACAGACAATACTTGTTAGGAGGACACATTCATTGTTGGCTTTGGGCTTCTCGTGTGATTTGTTGACATGAAGAATAATTGTCAGAGTCAATTTTTGGAAAAAAAATGAAGCTAGGAAGAAAGGACGGAAGGAAGTACAGTGAGTGAGCACGCCCCCGTGAGTAAGTGAGTCAGAGAGGGTGAGAGGAGTATTAATTGTCAGACAGAGAGTCAGGAGGGGACAAGTAAACAGCCATCACTGAGAGTGAGGAGCTTAAACCGCTGTTTAAAAGAGAAGCCTGTCAGAAACCTGGAGTAAAAGATCCAGACGGTCTAAACTGTGAACTCTGGTGAGAACAAACCTTTACTGGACTCTTTCTGCCTGTCCCTGGCTGGATCCAGATACTCTGCTCCTGACAATCCTCTGACAGCACCAGGCTGCCTCAGGGAATCTCCTCTGGTACCAAACTCTATTTGGATGCTTTTCCAGAACATTTTTCTTTGCTAGAAAACTGGTGCCAATTTCTTTCTGGGCTCCCAGTTGGTATCAGGTACTTTTTGGATATTAGAAGCACTAAAGCTTTTGTGGATGCTTTAGAAATATCAGCACATTCTTGGAGCTTTTTTGGTACTAAATTCTTTTTTGAAGCTTTAAAGGAACCGAATACTGAATACCAGACGTATCCTGGACACAAAACCAGGATCAGAATCTTTCTAGACTCCTTGCACATTCTTTATCTCTAGAGTCTGACCAGCACAAAACTCTGTTTGGACACTTGAACGCTGCACTGGTGCTGTGCTCACTCTTGACGTTTTGTCAGTGTCACACTTTCTGTATCCGCCTCTGGAGTAACCACCAGTACCAGACTCTTCCTGAACTTTAGTTCTTGGCATCAGACTATTTCCAGACTTCTTACTGGCATTCCTCCTCAGCTCCACCAGCACCAAAACCTGGACCAGTTTAAATCTATTTTGGGCCACTCTATCTGTACTGGGAAAGGTCCAGATCCTAAGCAGGGCTTTGCGGTGAGCAGTATGGTGGCGGGGCGGATGCCCGTCTTCTTTCTGCTCAGCAAAGAGAAGTACAACATGGGGAAACAGGTGGAGGTAAGATGGAGAACATATTCTTGTGTATGATGCATTTTTTTGCTGTAGATGTCTAAAGTTGTGCTGATTTTAATTCCTTTATAGTGGACTAAAAAGTACAGTATTTACCTCTGAGATGTTGTGGAGTAGAAGTATAAAGCTGCATAAAGTGGAAATACTCATAGTACAAGTGTCTCAAATTTGCACTTGAGCACAGTACTTGAGTAAATGTACTTAGTTACCTATCACCATTGTTAAAACTGAGACTCCTGTCTTCAAACCAGCACAGTGGAGGTGAATGTGGTGCTTAATACTTTGTAACATTACACTTGAAAAGGAAACTGAAACAGTAGAAATATTTTCTACATACACAAGTTTCTTAGTAGCTGTTCTTACGCCACTAATGTCAGCCATTATCATTACTTAATACTATATGGTATTAAGTGAGTTCTTTCATGAGACATATTTATACAGAAGGTCACTTAACACTTTTGTGACGACAACATCTGAGATGGTTGTAAAGATTCTGCTTAAGGCCTCAAAACAGCCTGACGCTGCTGTTTGTCCCCTGGTACTGTTTTATTTATCTTAAACAGAAAAAACATGAAGTGGCAGGCCTCATGCTTGAGGGAATCTCATCTTGTTTTTTCATGATCTGAAGCTGTTCACAGATTCAGATCGAAAGTTCGTGCAGGACTGCTTGAGAAGTTTGTCACTTCCTCAAGCAGTCCTGCACGAGATGCTTTTCCGTTCACTTGTTTTTATGCATATTTCCGATTTGCACATACAAAAACTAGACAAAACAAAAAAAAACAAAAACAGAGAATTAGACTAGCCAAAAAAGTTTTAATGCTTGGCTGAGGTGGGAAAGTTGTTGCATGAGTAAAACCAAAATGCAAGTGCAGTGGAGTAAGATTTTAATTAAGTAGGACGTCCACTGAAGAGACAGAAACATCAGATCTACATGGAGCGATGAGGAGACTGTAACCTTCCTCACATTAATACATTTATTGTAAACAAAAATAAATGCCATATTTTTATCATGTTTTGTGCATGATTTTTCACCAGTTGAGGTTTGACTGGAGGTCTTTGCGTCATCTCGCTGCAGCCTTTATTTCTTCAATGTAAGCCCACAGGAGCACCACCGGACTTTGAAGCCGGTTTGACATAGTGGCTAAATGTGGAATTACAACTTCTACGTTCGTCATGTGGTGCCGTAGGGCTCAACAGGACCTTTCCCTATAGACTTAGATTGTGAAAGAGACATCTGTAAGTCAGTGGATACATTTTTTTGAGTGTCACAACCCCAGTAAAATGAATCGTTCGGTCCGATAACATTTGTAAAGTCCAGAAGAGCTGGACAGTTAAATCATTTTATCCTCTCGTCCAGTAGAGGTCTGTAGTGCGCCTGCTCTAAGGGCCCCAGCCATGCAGAAGCAAAGCTGATCATTGCACATGGAAGTCTAACTTTTTCGGCTTCATGTGCCACTGAGCAACTTTCATAGGGATGCTGTATCCAGTTCTCTTTATACATCCATTCTTCAATGGTATAACGGCACCTCACTGGAGAATTAGCGTCACCAGCTGTTTATCTTGATGAAACCACAACCACAGTTCATAACAGTAGGGGATGGAAACCTACATTAATTCTAATTTTCTCTAGCGATTTTTTTACAATTCTGTTAAAATTAGCACTACATTTGGAGAGAAGTTTGGCTACTGCCCTTTCCTGTTGAGGTGTCACTTGTGTTTCTAATGCTTTTTGTCTAGCCTGGCTTTGTTCGGTTGTCCTCATTGATCAACGACTCCTCTAAATTAAACGCCAAATAAGTGATTGATCCATGTGAGCATTATCTGATCTGATGTCACTATTGACAACACAAGATCTGCATTTCAAGAATTGAACTATTTCCTTATCTACTGCTATGATTAATGTTTGATTTAGGTTTAAGAAACAGTCTTGGTTTGGCTTAAAAATAACTAAAGTTAAGGGACTTTCATCTTCATGGTTACAATAATAACCACTTGGCTACAGTTAGTGAACTGCTGCAGACTCTTGGTAGGAAAGGAGACTGTGTGGAAATCTGAAGTTTTCATACACAGATCATAAGAAGACAATAAAACATGAGTTTAAAAGTTAAAAATTAGACTTGACATGTGGCTGTCTCTGGAGTTATTCTAGCGTGGGTCTAGTTGTTTGTTTTTTATTCAGACTCTTGCTCAGAGAGTCAGTGTGCTGTAAACCTGCTGTAATTAGTCTATAGTTGACCAACTGCGCAGAATTGATCTTTGTCAGACTGAATCAGCTGAAGCACCATCACACACAGAAACCCATTACAGCATGTCCAGTGGAAACTTTACGAGTGCGAAGCAAATAAACGGATTATTCATTACCCTCACTGACGGTTAAATCTTTAATAAATACAACAGTATTGCCTGCTTAACACACTGACTGTAATTACACAGTTTAACTGGTGTTTACATTTGATATTTTACGGACTCATCAGGCAACTTTAGAGGCTGTCGAGTCACAGCTGTTAATTGTCAGTCTCCTTTTTATTGTCTATTCCTATTGATGAGAAGAAAGTTGTTTTTTTTTGATAAAATTATTGAAAACTGGAAAAGTTATTGTCACATTTGAGACATGAACATGAAGCTCTTGTTGAAAATCTTTCTGTGACTTCGGGGCGATCAAGGATAAAACAACAAAAACACTTGAGGTCGATTTATTTTTGGTCGACTGGTTCCTGACTGTGTTGATGGAAACAGAGTTTGATGGTTCCTGTGTTCCAGTGGGTCAGTTCACTGTGACACACACACACACACACACACATAAACACACGCACACACACAGATATTGATTTATTGTACGTCTGTATCCAGGACAAGCAGCCTGGTGGCGTTTTCACACAGAGACAGATCCCGATAATATGGAGACCTGATATCTGTATATGTGTGTGTGTGTGTGTGTGTGTGTGTGTGTGTGTGTGTCTGGCACAGAGGGGAAAGACTCTGAGTCACACTATTGTTTAACCTGCAGTATATTAACAATACAGAGGCAACTTTCCTGCCAATTACGAGAACAGTCTGCACACACACTCACTCACTGTTTATCATCTCAGACAGGATGACGGTGTTCAGACTCAGCGGACAAGTTGTACCAGAAACATTTCTTCAATTTGTTGTTTTAATTTTATAATTTTATTGAATAATTAATTTATAAAGCAAAAACTCTAAAGATCGTCTGGCTGCAGCTTCTCCAAAGTGTGAGTCTGAAGATTTTTTCTGTTTTAGTTCTTTGCAAACTGAATATTTGGAAACTGTGACTGACAGCTACAGAGCCTTTACAGAGTCATGCAGCGATTGTATTCCTTTATTAAGTTAAATGATTTTAGATTCAGTAATTTAAGAAAACTTTAATCTGTTAATAATCCATAACCTCTTAAATAATTTCCATGTCATTCTCTTCTCACTTTGTCTCCGTCCCCAACACCATCTTGTTTCCTTTTCACTTTCTATTTAGTATAATTGTTCTTTGTGTACGGTTTGTACAGTTAAGGTTACCGACTCGCTCCACCTCCCTACACTCATATTTTTAGTTTAAATCATTTGCCAAAAAGAGAAAAACAGACAATAAGCAAAGTTAAGGTTGAATTTTACTGATAGTGTTTCTATTTTATATATTTTTTTAAATATATCACAATAATATGGTCATCATAAAGTCTTTTGGCCATGAAAATCTGATACTGTCATGTACAGCAAGCCAAATGCAATAAGAGTACTGAATGCATATATAGCTCCATATGTCTCTTTATATAAATTAAACTTTGTATCTGGTCTCGTAAGTTCTTTTTTCCAACATCTGTGTCATGCAGTTTCTTGCTATTTGTCTTGCTTTGTTTTTGATGGTGTGTGGTGAAAACAGACATTTGGACTGTTTGTCAGAAAAAAACAAGTCATTTGAAGACGTCATTCTGTGAACTTGGTTGAAGCTTTGTCATTTTTTAGGGGGCTTTGACCCCAACCTGCACTGACCTTTGTAAACTCTGCTAATGGTGTATTGGAGATGAAGATGACCAAGAAATTAAGTGCTGTGATTGTAGATCATATGGACATTTGTGACGTCTTTCTCTGCCACAGTGTCTCTTACAATGTCACCTCTGGACTTCACACTCTGTATTGTGTGAAGTGACTCATGGATCACAGCTGACTATTTTTGTGTGATGACATGAACATAATCTGACTCTGCTCTCTCCTCCAGGAGCCCAGCACCAAGCGCAGTAAACTTGTATCCAGGGTGACGTCCCTGGCCAGCCTGCTGCCGCCCGTCAAGACTGTCCCGCTGAAGAGGATTGGTCAGACACTGCAGGTGAGCCGCCAATCAGATGTCTCCTCAGTTAAGTTTTGAAGTGGCTCACCTGGTTCTGGAGGTGTCTTTTTTTCCTAATACATTTTTACATTTCACTTTTTTTTCCGGGTTGCTAGACACAGAAACACAAAAGCTTCCTGTATAATATTATAATCCTATAGTTTAATATAATGACTTCCAGTTTTAATGATTTCCACATGGTTTCTTCTTTCAGTTCAATAATTCAAAAGTGATTTAAGCTGCAAATTGTTCAATCAGTTTTCCTCAAAACAGTAAACTTTAACTTCCACCTGACATTTTTGGTGCACCTTGGGAGTTGTAGTTGACTTCTCCCCTAAAGTTTTGATGCACATGGCCTTGTACCTTTAATTATTGAATCAAAGAACCAGATATTTTATCACATAGTTGTTCATCTTTGACGATCCAAACAGTCTGTAGAAGAGCTCAAATTGTGAGTCATGAAATATTGTTTATGAAAATAAAGATATTTCTTCTGGAACCAAGGTCACCCAAAGTATCTCCTCCCACTTTACAGCGCTATGCCTGAATTGCAGCAATATCCTAAATACATATTGATAATTTTCTGTATTTATCAGCTGGTTAAACCATCTCTCTGTCTCTGCAGCGCTCCATCAGTTTTCGTAATGACAGTCAGACGGAGAGAGCCGCTCATCCTCCTCCTCCCTCCTCCTCCTCATCCACGGTGAAGACGCGCGTTATCTCAGCAACAGTCTCCAACACCTCCTCCACCATGCCTGCAACACGGGTTTCCACGGCAACAGCCCCAGCCGCCAAGCGCCGTGACAGCAAGCTTTGGAGTGAGACATTTGACGTCCGGCTGGGAGCGACGCAACCTCTGAGCCCAAAAGAGATTAAACGACAAGAGGTGAGAGGCACACTGCTGCTGGACTGAAGGGTTTTAATAACATTTTTTGTGTCTCAACGATTTCTAACTTTGAGAACACAACAAAAATAAAACACAATTCTTCTCCGGTGATTAATTCACCAAATATTTTCGGCTATTTTGAGAATTGTTTTTACAAAATGAAATACTTATTCTCACTGCATAAAGAAATAATGAGAGAAATAGAAATGACAATAATACAAAACTACAAAATATATTCAAATCTTACTCATCTCTTAACAAGCACTGGTAACCCAAATTAATTTCTAAGACAATCTTTTTTCTGAAACTCTCCCTGCAGGCCATATTTGAGTTGGCTCAGGGCGAACAAGACTTGGTGGAGGATCTCAAGTTGGCAAAGAAGGTAAATTAAAACCATTATTTTTCCTTGAAGAACTGTACCGGTATTTTCCGAGCTCATTGCTCATATGTGCATGTGTGTGTGCCGCAGGCCTACCGTGACCCGATGCTGAAGCTGTCAATCATGACTGAGCAGGAACTGAACCAGATCTTCGGCACTCTGGACTCGCTGATTCCCCTGCATGAAGGTAGGAGGGAGCAACTGATGGAACTTTTTCATCAAAGGTCACCTGGTGCAACATGCTTTAAAAGTTTCAAACATGCAGCAGCTGTCTACAGCTGAGTGAAGGGCCCAGAGCACATGTACGTTTATGGAATGGCAGTTTTACATGTCAGTTTCATGTCTGAAAAAGCACCATGGTGAGTTTCACATAAAAGTTAAGATGGTAATCTTACTAGGTTTGATGTCGTAACATTTCCTTATCACTTTCAACACGGAACAAGTCTGAATTGTTGTGTCAGATGAAGCTCAGCTAAGCTCTATTTATAAACTCCTGCAGTATAATCCAAGTCTAATTTATCTAGTCATATGCTCAGTACTTTGAAACACATGCATTTACAGGCTACTGAATATCTGTATTTGGTCTCAATGCAACAAGCAGCGACAATTCCTCAAAAATTGGACAGTGGAGTTGAAGAACTTTGGAGTAAGGTCATTATTGAACACTTTATATTATCTAGACACACATTCTTGTATATTCTCATGTGAGCAAAAGAAGCATCACAAGGAAACAGGATGCTGCTTTGGCTGCTCCTCCAAAAACAACAGGGACTTTTGCCACCAGCAGATGGTGCTCTACTTCATCAGGAGATAACCTTTGCTATAATACAGCTGACAGCATGGCCCCAGTGCTGTGATATATAGTTTTGTTTTGTTCTTTTACGTCCAAGTTGCTCTTTAAACTATGTTAAATCTTAGCTGAAACAAAATGGAGATGATGTCAGTCTGTAATAGAAATTAGACTGTTTGGTATAGGATTGCTCTGCATTATCTGCCCTGGGGTATTCAGGACAATGATGATGCTAGCTCCTGACCTTATACACTTCTTTTCTGGTCTTGTTATTTTTTACATATTTGTATATATGTAAAATGCATAAAAATATAAATAAATAAATATATCAAGTTACATCAGTTGACATCAAATGTCACATCCAAGATTGATAAGTTTCTGATGTAAATAAAAAAAATCTGGCCAGTTATTTTAGACTATATTTTATTCAGGCAATATTTGACATTTGAGAACTTTGGCTTCTTTTTTGAAATGAAAGAAGGGTTATGTAGAAAAACATATTTATGTTTCACAAAAATATTATAAAAATGTTTGGAAACAATCACTTTGTCATGAGGTCAGACATCCCTTCAGGCTTGTGCAGTGCAGCTATTAAAGCTGTTTCGGTATTTTTTGGATGCCACCACATTGTCTTCAGTCTTCCTGTGCTGCTTTGGGTCTCACGTCTTTAAATAAAACCGTTTGTCTCTCATCAGACCTGCTGAGTCATCTCAGAGACGCCAGAAAACCTGACGGGTCCACAGAACATGTGGGACACATCCTGACTGACTGGGTGAGCGAGTGTTTCTCTTCACATAATACAACACACTGAAAATACTTACTGTTATTCTTGTCTCTGACATTGTGTAGTAACCAGGTCTCTGTCTCTGTGTCGCTGCAGCTCCCCTGTCTCTCCTCCTACACCGCGTACTGCAGTAACCAGGTGAAGGCCAAGGCCTTGTTGGACCAGAAGAAGCAGGATCGGCGGGTCCAGGACTTCTTGCAGCGCTGTCTCCAGTCACCATTCAGCAGGAAGTTGGACTTGTGGAACTTCCTGGACATCCCCCGCAGCCGACTGGTGAAATACCCGCTGCTGCTCAGGGAGATCCTGAAGCACACGCCCAACGATCACCCAGACCGGCAGCACCTGGATGAGGCGGTGAGGAAAACCTGCATTAAAATACTGTTTGTACATCTTCATCCTGCAAGTCTGGTTCACCTTGCTGTCAGACTGAGGTAGTAGAATATAAAATGATTTGTGTTTGAATTTTTAGAGCCAATCAGAACTGTCAAGCACAAACCACAAACATAATGCTAAAAATTCAAAGACAACCTGAAAAAGTTTGAGGACGTGATATTAACCCTGACAAGTCGGAATAACCCTGAAAATTAGGGAATAATGGCTGAAAATCTACCTGAAAAAATTGCAGTTCAACTTTGATTTGTGACTTTGATTAGATGACAAATAGGAGCCATCTGTTTCGGCCTCCCGTTGTTTTGGAAATCCTAATCATTTTCTCAAACTACAGTAGGACTACGTCAGCTCTTGAGTGTCCATGAATATAAAAAGAGAAGGTACGATCCTGTGGATGTAAAAACTGAAGGACATAATTCAACTACGACTCTGAAGGTGTATTTCAGTGAGAAACATCCAATCACCATCTTAAGACTCTGTTACTTGCACTGGTCATGGTGTCAGAAAAAAAATGTTATATACAGAAAAAGGAGAAATAACTCTTAAGTAGTCTGAACATTTTAAAATATCTTTGAAAGCAGGGGGATTACTTTATTTTGTATGTGAAAAACTCAATAAATCAGATCAACCTAGAGGAAAATCAATTATATAAATACATTCAGAAGCTTCGTTAATTATTTATTTTTTAATGTGAGACATTGGGGTCCTCTGCAGAAGCCTTCTCTCTGCACAATTAAACTTTTTTGATCATTTGCATGTAATTTATTTAGCTGCATCGACAGGTTGTTGTTAATTCTCAATAAAAAAAGAAGCAGTCAGAGTCAAACAGTCACTTCACGCTGAATAATGAGGAAACAGATCAGGTGATATAAAATGTGTCTGAGGTTGGATGTTGCCTGTTTGTTCCACAGATGCTGATGGTGCAGAGCGTGGTGGCGGACATCAACAAGCGGACAGGGGAGTCGGAGTGTCAGTACTACAAGGACCGCCTGTTGTACACGGAGGACGGACAGAGGGACGAACTCATCCAGCGGTCCAGGACCCTCTGCTGCCACGGAGAGCTGAAGAACAACAGAGGACTGGTTAGTAGACTTCTACTATTTTATAGTCACCAACACCCCATGTGGTCTGTAGAGTCCATGAATCCAGAGGTTTAACATTGTGCTTTGAATTCTGTGGACGCCGCTTTATTGTTGTGTCCTTCTCCTGCCGAATGTGTTGTCCATAAGATACAGATATAATATATAACTATACAATTATGTACAGCGTATAACAATAACTTCAAAACAAGTTCACGTGTGTAACTGTGATTGTTTAATTTTGGTTTATATCTTTGCCATACAGAACCTGCTCCTGTTGCTTTGATTATTTTACTGATGTTTTAACCAGAATTAAAAGATCTAAATATTTCAACTGTTATCTGTGGAAAACAAAAGTACTTAAATGTACACAAAAACACCTGATAAAGGAATCACTAAGTGAAGAGATATTTAAGTATTTTTCCTCTCTTTCTCTATTTCCAGAAACTCCATGTGTTCCTGTTCCAGGACGTCCTTGTCATCACCAGGTCTGTCTCCCTCAACGACCAGCCAGTCAGGTACCAGCTCTGCCGCCAGTCAATCCCCATCCGGCAGCTGGATCTGGAGGACCTATCAGATGGAGAGATGAGAGTGGGCGGGTCCATCAGAGGAGCCTTCAGCAACAACGAGCGCAGTCAGTACCTCACATATACCACAGAATGATACCACAAACACAGATGTATTTAATGTTGTCGTTCCACAAGAGGTTGTTTGTTTGTTGTTTCTTTCTTTTGTACGTTGTAAAACAGTTGCTTTGTGCAACTTAGAGAACACTCTGAGGCCAAAATTAATTTGATTTACATTTGGTTTGAGGCTGTTTTGGGCCCTTAGTTTCAGTTAAGGGAAATCTTAATGCTACAGCATACAGTGATATTTTAGATAACAGTGAGCTTCTAACTTTGTGGAAACTGTTTCCTGTTTTGACATGACACAAAGTTAGGTCCATGAAGAAATGTGCTGTGTCCAAAAGTGCATACTATTCACCACGTACCTAATATGTGTACTACTGTTCAACATTTGCGTGTCGTATGCACTGAGCTGTAATCACCACACCACTTCCTGAGAGCCTCCTTGCTGGTTAGAGAAGTGTAATCATGGTAACCCATGCCAACCTCAGTTCTTCCAGCATCGTTTGGTCACATGACTGTCTGTGCACACACTTGTTTTAACTGAGTTAATAAGGAGTGAGCTGACGTTAATTAAGAGCGTTAGTAACAGTATGTGACATAAATGAAAGGAGACAGGGAACTGTAGCTAACTTAAAAAATATTTTACAGCCATCAAAGTAACATTTTTGCATTATTGACATTACAGAGCTGCCTTGGTTACTGTCTGTTATATGAGGTAGTAATCGCTGCTCTGTTATGTCTGTCTGCTATGAACGTTGTTGTCACTACCACATTGCTGGTGTTTGCATGCTGTAATATTTCACCAGAAAAAGTTTGCAGTTCACCACTGTTTGTTTCATACTAAGGTTTTTTACACACTAAAAAAAATCTCACTTACTGTTCTAGAGTACTAAATAACACTCGAGTATAGAGTTTCTAGTATGGTTTTCTCAATTTGGTGTGAAAAACTTGACTGGCCTGCACAGAACTCTGACCTCAACCCCATCCAGCACCTTCAAGATGAACTATAATAATCATAGTCTCTCTCACTCTCTCTTCCTCACAGCAAAGAACTTCTTCCGGGTTTCGGACCGTACTGGCGGTCAGCTGCAGAGCCACTGCTTCCAGGCCAGCGACGCCTTCAACAAACAGCAGTGGATCAACTGCATCAAACAAGCCAAGGAAGCAGCAGCACTGACTGGAGACCAGCCACCACAGACAGGACAATGTCTGGAGACAGGGCTGGGTGGACAGATAGGGCCGGTTAGTGAGACAGGTCTGAGTTTAAGTGGTGATTCTGGGCTTGAAGATGAAAAGGGGGTGTGGGGGGAGGCGGAAACAGGGCTGAGTGTGGAAGGAGAGGAAGGAGAGAAAGATGTTGGTTTGGATAAAGAGGCTGAGGTAGGTTTGACTCAAGAGACAACGACAGGTCGGGAGATGGAGACAGATTTGGGTTTGAATGGTAGGACGGGTTTGGAATTGAATGGAGAAACAGGGATGGACAGTGAGACGAGGCTGACGACCAGTGAGACAGAGACAGGTGAGATGGAGACGGGGCAGGGTGTCGGTGGAGAGACGGGGGCGGAGCCAGGAACCGCAGCAGACTGGGGTATGGATGGAGGAGGAGAAGGAGAGACTCTGAGCGGAGGTGCTGATGATGTTCTCACCTCCCTTCTCTCCTCTGCTGCTCCATGTCAAGAGGAGGGCGAGAAGGAGGTGATGGAGGAGGAGGAGGAGCGGGATGTGATGGAGGAGGAGCAGAGGGGCACTGAGGAGGGAGAGGAGGTCGGCATGGACACCAGCGAGGATGACTCGCTGGAGTGCGAGGAGCTGGACCTCAGGTGCTGATGCTGGGAACTGAGAGACTGACAGCCAATCAAATCATGGACTTGATGATGATGTCACTGACTGACAAAGTCAATAGAACATCAGATAAACTTGTCAATGGACCGTTTAAAACTTGACAACATGAACATTATGGGTTCCTTTGTATTTCCTGTTTGAATGTTTTGCAGTGTACGTGAATGACATCAGCTGACAGGAAGTAAACATGGACCCAAGCTGTTGCCTAGCAATGCAATCCCAGTGAAACGGTCTATACACTTTAATCAGTGTCTTCTGGGAGGCTGTAACTGCTGTATCCTGACTGCTGGTAACCACAGCAACCACTTTGTCCCAGAATGCTACAACAATGGACACCACTACCCTGGAAGACTGGCCCTGTTAACTGCACTGATGGTGCGTTCCAGTTGTACTGGAAAGTTGAGACTTTCAGAGTTCCAAGTTGGAAATTTCAACTGGAACACCCCCTGAAGTCAGATTAACAACCCCAAAATTCAACATGGCTGCCCTGCCCCTCAACTGTAGTGTCTGTTAGCACTTCTGTCCTATTTGTGTCTCATTAAAACAGTCACACACAGAGCCCTGTCCAACTTCTACCTGCGGACATGTTGCTACAGTGTTAGTATGCACAAAAAGCAGCGTAATACATTGTTATCAACTCATATTGCTAACAATGGCTAACCCGGCTTGAGCTAGTGTTGCTAACAACACCTTGGTTTTCCAATTTGTTGTACTACAACACAATCAACTCGGTTGTGATATCATTCTCTGCTCCGACATCCAACTTCCAAATTAAATGGAATGCAACATAACTGCATGGATGTATTGAGAGAACAGGACACCATGTTCAAAGATGGTGCCCTACTCATTCCAGTGAAAGTTGCTCACCAGGCACACACTGCAAAAATGTTTTCAAGGTTCCTCAGGCTTTCTTTTGTTTTTCGTTTTTTTACCAACTTCTTGCTGACTCGCCTCACACATGAATGGCACACTCTTCAAGACTTCAATTTTTATTGAACCCAATGGCTCAAATTCTTATAGTGCAAAGACTTGAACGTACAATATGTAACTTTCTGCCACTAGGCCTCCAATGAAAACGATAACAAAAGACGAAGTAATGTCATCATTGGGGTCAGTTTCTCCTGGTTAGAATTCCTTGTTCGGGATATTTTTACCAGGGGCTAAATTATCCACAGTGGTCTCCTCTTCTCCAGAACAAACAGATCATGTGATTAAGACTGGTGGAAACACTGAATAGAGCTGGCTCACAACAAGCTGCAATCAGCTGTTTCGCTCATTGTGGAGGGGCTGCTAGCCCAGCTCCTGCCAATGTGTGCTCACCTTTTTTCTCTGAAAACTTAAAATCCAGTTGTTTAGGAGGTTTTCACCAGGGGCCAAATCATCCTCAGAGGTCTCCTCCTCTCCGAAACAAAGCGAGCATGTGATTAAAACCGCCAATAACACTAAATAAAGCAGTTTCATATTAAAAATCAATGTTTGTCCAATGCTGTTTGGCATAGCATTGGCTAGAGCCAAGCTGCTGCTAATGGTTGCTCAGCTTGTTTCTCTGAAAACTTAAAATCCAGATGTTTAGGAGGTTTTCTTCAGGGGCCGAATTATCTGCAGAGGTCTCCCCCTCTCCAAAACAACAAGACCAGGTGATTAAGACCGGCAAAAACACTGAATACAGCAGTTTAATATTAAAAATCAGCATTTTCCAATGCTGTTTGGCATAGCATTGGGTGGAGTGGAGCTGCCGTTACCGTTTGCTCAGCTTGTTTCTCTGATACCTTAAAATCCAGACGTCAAGCACTAAAATCCTTCATCTGGTCAAAACATGTAGTTTAAATACCGAAGATTTAAAAAGTCTGTCATAGAAATGTGGCTTAAAACTGGATATATAAAGTCAATTTATGACAGCTCCTGGCAGACAGGGGATATGATGCCACTGACAGGTGATGGCGGCCAAATGACACAGGCTATGTCCTCTAGTGGAATTACAGATTTCCCTAAGTTTAAACATTGTTGGAAACATTTTGGATAATGTTAGCACACAATACAATAAAATATCTAACATTGGTCTGGCCATTTTTAGACATTTTGATGCAGTAAAGTTACATAATAATTCGTGAAGTTGGAGTGTTTGTGTGTGTGATTTGTGTCATGTTTTTTATTCATGGGAGACACCGTTACTGATACAGTATTGTAAATTTAGCATGAAGTCTACTTAAAGCATTCCCAATGAATTATACACACGTTAAGTGGATTTTCAGCTTTGACTATCTATCCCGACAGTTTTGCCTCAATATGTTGTACAACTGAAACAGGTGCTGGACGTGTCACTACAGAGCTGAAATATTCAGTGTTTCTTCATGACAATCAGAGGAGCCTGTTGTGTATGTACTGTATGTATGTAAAGAATGTATATTAAGTCTATATGTATATGAATGTAGGAACAAAGCCAAGCATGTCTGTTTGTTATATATGTGCTTACAGATTACATGTAAGATGTGACTTACAATGTCAAGACAATCAGTTTGATATTATAAATGACAATCGTCAGGATAGTTGTGATGCTGTCAGTTGTTCTTTTGAGGAATTAACTGATGTGTGGATTGTCACAAGACCAAAGCATCAATAAACTGTTGTGAAAGAAGCTCGTCACTGACTGTGTGGTTACTGGGGGTCGCAAAGAAAATGTTATCATGTTAGAAATGAAGGCTAAAATAAATGTGCTTTAAAACAAATGCAAATTCAAAACACACAGCCCCAGGATATTAATGTGGATTGTGAGGAGAAAACCTATGAAAACCTATGATTGAACCCTGAGGAACACCTCTTTAACGGTGAAAAATGGGTCTAAAAGTTCAGCTACTACTTCCTCCTGATTTAGTTTGCTTATTGCATCTAGTAACAGTAGTAACAGGGCAGGTTTGTTCTCATGTTTCAACCCAATTGCCAGAAAAATTGTTGGCATTGTACGTTTCTGCAAACCACAGATGTGTTGGTGTTATGTTGAGGATATGATGAAACTATGTTTCATTAATGCTGTGGTTAATGTGGTTAGGTTCAGACAAAAAAAACATTTGGTTATAGTTAAGAAAAGATCATTTTTGGCTTAAAATACTTGTTTAGTTTAGTTTTGGGGGCACAATCCTGGTTGGAAGAGCAGCAATGTCTCAGTAACAAACAACTGCTTTTTTTTAGTGATGGGTTGCCAAAAAAAAAAAAAAACATGTTTGAGGGTGAAAAGCCACTACAAACACAGCAATGACTCACTAAAACCCACTGGAAAAAGACCCAAGGGTCCTTAAAACCCATCCCATTTGGTGCCTTCATGGGAATGGTTGACATTAATTGCCCCACATCTTCTCCCACATAGTTGTGCTCTAGACAGTGTTCTCTCAAAGTACATGAGGATGTGATTTACAGTATTTTCACCGATTCTGTCTCACCATCCAATATGAGGTCTTACTCAACATCTCACTCATGACAAGGTTACACTCCTACACTCTGTCTCCTTAGATTCAGATTCAGATTCAGATTCAGAATACTTTATTAATCCCCGGGGGGAAATTGTTTTTGTTCTTAGTCTTCTGCTTTTAGTTTGTGTGAAAGAGAGAGGAACACAGGGACGAAAGAAGGACACAGAGAGAATTAGTATAAGTACAATATGTGCGTGATGAGGAAAATGAGCAAGATAAACAAGAAGCTCACTCTGTCTGTAGGATTTTCTACTGGAAGTAAAAGCTGTAGTGGAGCTGGAGGATTCTGAAGAATAAGAGTTTTCAATCATGTCAGTTGAGGACCGCGGCTGAGGATTCAGGCCGAGAGAAAGAGTCAACATGGGCACAAATACATCAAAACGTATCTTGTTACAGATATCAAATGCTTTCTTATCAAGTGTTTCACAATAAAATACTGGTATAAGGAAATATATTTAATTAAAATAAAAGTAATTTGAAAATGGAGTGGTGGTGCACTGTTCTACTGTGCAGCCACACCTGCACAGTAGAACAGTCATCAGAGGAAAACCTTTCCTGTGTCCTCACTGCAAAATTCAGTGTTAGATGTTTGCAAAGGAACATCTAAACAAGCTGATGGCTTTTGGAAACAAGACTTGTGGGCTGATGAAGTGAGAAAAAATAAGACTCTATTAAGTAGCCTACCTGCAGGGTGCCCGAACTTTTGCTTCAGGTCCTTCTACCTTTTTGTTATTTAAAACAGGAAATGGTCAACTCAAAAAGTAATCTTGCTTAAAATATTGAAGTAATGTGCCATCTATAACTTCGCGCCTCTTGGAGACCAGTACATTTCCTACTCACTTACAGAGGTGGGTAGAGTAGCCAAATATTGTACTCAAGTAAGAGTACTGATACTTTAGAACAATATTACTCAAGTAAAAGTAAAAAGTAGTCATCCAAATAATTACTTGAGTAAGAGTAAAAGAGTATTTGGTGAAAAAACTACTCAAGTACTGAGTAACTGTTGAGTAACGTCTGATTTATTTGTAAAATAAGAACATGAACGTAATCAGTCAATCAAAAATAATAATCTGCAAATTCATGTATTTTAAACGATACCCCTTTAACTAAAACAAAAATAAATTAAATCTTTACAAACATAACATAAACCAAGGCACAAGAAACACAAATATATTCTTATATATACTGTACATGTGTATATATATATATATATATGTAATTATGTACTCAGAGGTGGGTAGAGTAGCCAAATATTGTACTCAAGTAAGAGTATTGTTGCTTTAAAACAATATAACTCAAGTAAAAGTAAAAAGTATTTTGTATTAAAACTACACTGAAAAGTACATTTTATCCAAAAAGTTACTCAAGTAAATGTAACTGAGTAAATGTAACTAGTTACTACCCACCTCTGCTCACTTAACTATTCACAGTAAACAGAATTTTGATTTGGGGTACCGAAACGTTTGCATACCACTGTAAATATGATATACACAACAGGTTCTCTAAATACATGAGGCAGATGGATACAGTGTGCTGTGTGTAAAAAACATAATTTACTGGTAGGGTGGCTGCTTGGTGTTAATGCACAGGGATTGTTCCTGACACTATGGGCTGGTTTTAAACATCTTCATGTAAGGTGAAGACCCCATGAGGTTAATATGATAATTAACTGCTAACAGATCAGAAGCTGAGACATGACCTTTCACAGGGTCACAGGCAGACACACATGGTAATTTACATTAGGCCAATGATGTTTCAGGTTCACCCTTTGCATGCCACTGCAGCACCATGCACTCATATCTGACTCTTTACAGTTTGTATGTGAATGATTCTGACTGTGATTCTAGATCTCCAATAATAATCAAACTGACGCTGTAAGTGGTGATTATATCCCGAAGATGGCAGTAGAGCAACATCACTACCAGCTGCAGTGAAATCTCAGTGAAGAAGACCTGTGTTTCCAGGAAGAGCATGGCGCGGGTTGTGTGTTGGTTCGTCTCCCTGCGCTGTGGGATCAGGAGGTAACAGCGGTGTCACCGCAGGACTGCAGCCGACAAACAGTGTCACACTGACCGTTGCAAAGAGACGCGTCGGTTTGGTCGAGAAGCCGACTCAATGGACAACCACCCGGCTCGGAGGGGCGCAGCGCGTCCGCCGAGGAGGGTGTCTGCTGCCGCGGAGGTGGGAGCTAACGCTAGCCTGCAAGATGGCGAGGTAATCGAGGTACACCCAGCCAGGGAGGCTCAATCTGGACCGGAGAGACTGAGCGGTGCTGGCGGGAGGATGCAGAGGAGGAACTCGGCTCCGCAAGTGCTCCATCAGAGGCATATGCCCAGGGAGCCCCTCAAGTTCCACATACCGAGGAAAACCAAGGAAAAGAGAGGTGGGCTGGTCTTAATGCAATCCAAGAAATCATAATATAGTAACCAGAAGTTGTGTATTTTCCCTTACCTTTATATTTAAACTAATTGTATGTGTTTTAAAATCGTCGCCCTGAAGTTATCCTTACCATTAACGTGCGGGAGTAACGGAAAGAATCCACTATCGGACAACATTGCAAGTCCATTCCTGATTTTGCTGTTAGCTTAGTCAGAGAGCATAAACGACACATAACTTAACATGTATAACATACAATGTCACATATTTAACTGTGCTGTTGTGTATATTCACTCATTATTACACATTAAAGAAACTAACGTCATAGAGGTGTAGTAGAAGCTTTAATGCGTGTTAAAGTTAGCGGCTAACGTCAGGTCAGAAAGGATGCTAGGTAGCTAGCAGTTAGCCGAAAGCTAACGTGCTTGTTTACGTTTGTTTTCAGTCGCCAGCTAACTGTAGATTTGTTTGCGAGTGACATGCACATTTCACAAACTCAGTTCGGCGTCTAAACGTTTGATTTCAGCTTCATGTTGGCATTATTTAAGGATTAAAGTAACAGTCTTCTCGATTTGTTTACATCCAAGTTAGTTGGGTGTGTGTGCACATGACAGTGTGAGTGCTCCTGTATGTTGTCACAAAGACAAAGGGAAAACTTCTTAAATGAGGACATTAATGTTGATTAAGTTGGGAGAGTTTAAGGTGGAGGTTAAGGTTAGGTTTGGTCTGTTAATGCACAGGTTTGAGGTTAAGTGTGTCCCATTGTTTTTGGGGGACTGCAGATACTGAAGAGGTGTGTTTCCCCACTGATTTGAGTTTCTTCTATCCCCAACCAGTCGTTGACAGTGAACTGCAATCAGTAGTGAGTTAAAAAGCCCTGGTTTGAACCAAACTGGCAGTTTTTAGGGAGGTCTGTTGCAATTGTAGTACATGCTATTTTAAATCATCCATCAGCTTGTTTTGGAAGTATGTGAAAGCTTTGATATTTGCTCAAAGTGACTTTTGTCTTTGCTGTTTTTCATCCAGCTTTGGGTGGAAACACATGGTGTGAATTTTTATTGTTGTTTTGAGTTGCATAAATATTTTCTTATTGCATAGTAAAATACATGTTGCTGTATTCAGTTCAATTCAGTTTTATTTATAAAGCGCAATATTACCAATCACAGTTTTCCTCAGAGGGCATTACAGTATACAACATCCCTTTGTCCTCGGACTCTCACAGTGGATGCGCAAAAAACTCCCCCAAAAAACCCTTTAACAGGGAAAAAATGATAGAAACATTAGGAAGAGCAACTGAGGAGGGATCCCTCTTTCAGGACACACAGACATGCAATAGATGTTGTGTGTACACAGCAGGTGAACATTATAAAATTACAGTAATCCATATGACAAAATGATGCATAGAAAGACAGAGAGTGAGAGATGCACAGCTAGTTAGTGCAGTAACCGGACAAGAATGTGTACAAATGAGGAGAGAAGGGGCTCTCACAGCTGTACTTTAAGAAGCCACATTATAAGGGCTTTTGAACACCACAAATGTCTTTTGCCTTATGTGTGACCTATGATGTAAATGGGAAAGCTGTGGGTTACTTTGATGCTTCAGGCACTGACAAACAAATCACTGATCCTTATCAAAGTGGAACCAGCTGTTGATGCAAAGTGTTTTTGCCTTCCAATGCAACACTTGTGGCACACAAAAATGTTTTCCGCGTTAATATTACCGTAAATCATCTTTTGTTGAATTTCTGTCATGAGTGGATGTATTTGCAAACCGCCCCCACCTCTCTCAGGTGTTTGATGCTCCAGCTGAGCCCCCTTTTCCACACTGATGGAGGCAGCTGCTGCAGGTAGTCTCCTGAGAATTTGGCACAAAGAAGCCTACAATAGTCTTGTTATAATTGAGGGGGCTACTACTTGTTTTTGACGGCTCCCCAGATGCCCAAACCTTTCATTTGGGTGTGGGTGAGGCTCACCTGAAAGATCCTGAAAGCTACATAAAGGGTTTACATTATTCAAACACTTACAACACATTAATCTGGGAATATTGCTACATGTGAAATTTGTTAATTCAACAACTACAGGAATTAGACAGTGTGAATGAGCTCAGCTTTTTATGAAACAACTTTTTATTTGTCTGGAGGCTGCTGTGGATGAAGGTGGAAGGCTGTAGCATATCACAGTTACTGTCAGTTTATTGGCAAACAGCGTCATGATCCAAATTTAACTCACTTCCTTATGAGCTAAGGTTACACTATTTGGTTAGATAGTGAGGATGTAATGTAAAAAGTATCTTTTGGTGTGTTACTTTGACTGCTGATACTTTACTTTGGTGCACTATTTTTCAAGTTTAGGGCCGAGGAAAATATAAGTGAAGGAACAGTCATGATGACAGTGACAGCAGTCGAGAAGCAAGACTTTGGTGTCAGTTCTATTGGAGTCAACGGGGCGGGCACTGCACATCACATTTAAACACATTATATATTTGTTGTTGTAAGTTTGAAAAATCTTTCCAGCACATCAAAAAACACACATTACGTGATGCTTACTGACTTGTGGTCTCTAAACAGATCATGGCTCTGTCCAGCAGCTGCATCTCAGCCTCTGAGAAGATATGATGGGTTAAAGTGTGATTTGCCGTGCCCGCCCCGTTGACTCCCAATAGAACTGACACCAAACGCCGTCACTGTCATCATGATCGTTCCTTCTTTTATATTTATATTTCCCTGGTTAGGGCTCATTTGTTCATACAAGGACATTTTAGACAATAGTGCATTTCCAACTTTGTGTAAACAGTTCAGCCAAGACCCTTTCCTGTTTCTACATGACAGTGCCCCCTGTGCTCAAAGCCAGATCCATAAAAAAATGTTTTTTCCATTTTGGTGTGGAAGAATTTAACATGCCTGCAAAGAGCCCTGACCTCAGTCGCATCCAAAACTTTGGAATGAACTGGAACTCCGACTGTGAGCCAGACTTTATCACCCAACATCAGTGTTAGAACTCACTAATGCTCTGTTGGCTGAATGGGAGCAAATCCCTGCAGCCAGGTCCATCTTGTGAAAACTGTAAGAATGGAGGCTTTTATATGTGAGGGATAACGTACAGCTGAGGGTGATTTAAGACCTGCATCATTCTGTCAGGGTTAATTTCACATTACTGACCTGCTCCCTGTACATAATCCCGCTGATTACACTGCGATTTACTATTTGCTATTTACTGCTATTTAATGCTGCTTTTAGAGTCTGTGATCAAAACTGTGTCCATAGCAATGGTCTGTTATTTACAGCAGTGGTTTGCTATTGGAATAACAGACTGTAGAATGTCATAATCAACCAATCAGAATCGAGTATTCAACAAAGACATGTAAAGGCATGGTCACACAAAGGTGAAATTACCATTCGCAAATATTCGCCACCTATTCATGTCCATCCTATGCGAGCGAAGGGCCGAACAAAACGCGCTAAATTCCAAATTTTCATCTTGTCATGGAGTTAAACTTTGATGAACTTTGACCGCTGAAGTTGCAGCTTCGACCAACAGCAGAGACGTATTTGTGGAGATATTGATTGTTGATGTGTGTTCACAGCTGATATTGTATGATATTGGCCATGAAAAATAAAAACAGCCACACAGGAGAGATGCTGCCTGGCTGTTCGTGAGTTGCTAAACAACCATGGAACATAAGAAAATGGAAAATGTACCAATAACTTCATATTATGCAGTGTTTATTAGCAAGCTAGCTAACATTCATCTGTGTGTATCACATCCAACACTGCTCACATTCAGTACAAATATCGCCTCAACAGGCGAGGCTCACTCACCTACATTTTTGTGTGAGTGACTGTGACCTAAGAAAAACACTGGGATCGACTCCTGATTGGTTAATCAAGTCATTCTGAGTTGGACATATCGTGGCGTTTGTTTTATATCAATTACTGAATGCATTAATTTAACTAAAGAGAGGAGTAAAGGTGAGGACACACTGATTTTTTTTGTTGTTGTTTATGACTTTGAACTTGTCTGATGGGGCAAGTAAATATCTCTTCCACTGGCCTGACAATAATTGACCAGCCTTAAAGCTGAGCTTCGAGTCAGTTGCATATGACTCCCAACAGTCACATATGGTCATAATGTCCAGGTGTCCATGTACTCTTGGCCATGTTGTGTAAATGTTCGGCTCTGGAATCAGGCTTCTTGGTCAGAAGCTTCTGACAGTTGTTAGCAGATTGAACAGATTGTTGCGCTGTGTAGGTGTAGTCAGTGAATCATGGCTCCTACATCAAACCTGTACACTAATGGTTGTTTTGTCTACACAAGAGCTCAGTGGAAAATATGCTTAAGGATCATAAGTGAGTCCTGGGAGTGTAAATACATGTTGACCTTTGTGTCTGTCTTTCAGCTCTGGAGCAGTATGTCTCCACTGAGTCCAGGGAGTATGAAGACATGATGACCATCCTGACCTCCAGCTACATGGACACGAGCTCTGCTGGCTGCTTCACCTACTGCAAACCTCGGCTCATCTACAGTGAACTGCTGGAGAAAGAGGTGAGAGGTGGACGGAAGGAGGAGCATTACCATTTAAATATGTCCTGTTTAATTTAATTTACTGTGCATGAATGATATACAATCAAAGTTTGGAGAATTACTCTTGTTCGTCCATCATCCAAAATTTGGTGCAGTAGCAAAATGTGTAAAAGTCTCCACTTAGAAATTCTGTTGAGTTTTTTTTCCAATATTGTAGATAAGCAAACGTACAAGGTATGATCACTGTCAACTTTTATATCACGGCATAGCTTGAAACCAGTATATCCGTGCAACCCTAGTCACAATTATAACAACGCTCTTTTGTCAAACTGAGGTGTGGCACTCGATATGTAAATGCACACGTATGATGCAACTAATTATATTCACGTCCAAATGTGAACTGGCTGCAAAAGTTGACTCAAGTAAAAATGCCTTCCTTGTGAACATGCAGTTTTTCATGACAACTTTTTTTTAAACAAGCCTCCATGTTCATGATATTGTTTCAGTCTAAGCATTTGATATTTGGACATATGTACATTATAATAAAGTGTTTCCTGTCTTTTTACAAATGGATGTTAGTATGTCAAGTATTTCCATTTTACCAAAGAAAAGACAAAGGAAGGAGGGCAGCGGCGTTCAAAAAGGTAAAAAATGTTAAAAACTGCAGGTGGTCTTTGGTCCTCGGCGAGGAAGTATAATGAGGAAGAAGAAGAAAAGGCGGTCCAAGGCACTCTGGCAATTAAAAAGCTTTATTAAACAGGCTAGACTCAGGCCGACTCAGGCCGAAACATGTTGGTCCCTGACGAATGTTGGCAATTTTTATCTGTTCTACATGAACTAGCCTGTTTAATAAAGCTTTTTACACTGAACAAAAATATAAATGCAGCACTTTTGTTTTTGCTCCCATTTTTCATGAGCTGAACTCAAAGATCTAAAACAGAAAAGACCATTTATCACAAATATTGTTCACAAATTGTCTAAATCTGTGTTAGTGAGCACTTCTCTTTTGCCGAGATAATCCATCCCACCTCACAGGTGTGGCATATCAAGATGCTGATTAGACAGCATGAATATTGCACAGGTGTGCCTTAGGCTGGCCACAATAAGGCACCTCTGAAATGTGCAGTTTTGCTTTACTGGGGGGGTCTGGGGGGGTCAGAAAACCAGTCAGTATCTGGTGTGACCACCATTTGCCTCACGCAGTGCAACACATCTCCTTCGCATAGAGTTGATCAGGTTGTTGATTGTGGCCTGTGGAATGTTGGTCCACTCCTCTTCAATGGCTGTGTGAAGCTGCTGGATATTGGCAGGAACTGGAACACGCTGTCGTATATGCCGATCCAGAGCATCCCAAACATGCTCAATGGGTGACATGTCGGGTGAGTATGCTGGCCATGCAAGAACTGTGATGTTTTCACCTTCCAGGAATTGTGTACAGATCCTTGCAACATGGGGCCGTGCATTATCATGCTGCAACATGAGGTGATGGTCGTGGATGAATGGCACAACAATGGGCCTCAGGATCTCGTCACGGTATCTCTGTGCATTCAAAATGCCATCAATAAAATGCACCTGTGTTCGTTGTCCATAACATACGCCTGCCCATACCATAACCCCACCGCCACCATGGGCCACTCGATCCACAACGTTGACATCAGCAAACCGCTCACCCACACGACGCCACACACGCTGTCTGCCATCTGCCCTGAACAGTGAAAACCGGGATTCATCCGTGAAGAGAACACCTCTCCAACGTGCCAGACGCCATCGAATGTGAGCATTTGCCCACTCAAGTCGGTTACGACGACGAACTGCAGTCAGGTCGAGACCCCGATGAGGACGACGAGCATGCAGATGAGCTTCCCTGAGACGGTTTCTGACAGTTTGTGCAGAAATTCTTTGGTTATGCAAACCGATTGTTGCAGCAGCTGTCCGGGTGGCTGGTCTCAGACGATCTTGGAGGTGAACATGCTGGATGTGGAGGTCCTGGGCTGGTGTGGTTACACGTGGTCTGCGGTTGTGAGGCCGGTTGGATGTACTGCCAAATTGTCTGAAACGCCTTTGGAGACGGCTTATGGTAGAGAAATGAACATTCAATTCACGGGCAACAGCTCTGGTGGACATTCCTGCAGTCAGCATGCCAATTGCACGCTCCCTCAAAACTTGCGACATCTGTGGCATTGTGCTGTGTGATAAAACTGAACATTTTAGAGTGGCCTTTTATTGTGGCCAGCCTAAGGCACACCTGTGCAATAATCATGCTGTCTAATCAGCATCTTGATATGCCACACCTGTGAGGTGGGATGGATTATCTCGGCAAAGGAGAAGTGTTCACTAACACAGATTTAGACAGATTTGTGAACAATATTTGAGGGAAATGGTCTTTTGTGTGTATAGAAAATGTTTTAGATCTTTGAGTTCAGCTCATGAAAAATGGGAGCAAAAACAAAAGTGTTGCGTTTATATTTTTGTTCAGTGTAATTGCCAGAGTGCCTTGGACCGCCTTTTCTTCTATTTCCATTTTACATTTAACAAATGCACCGCTGAGATGACAAGGCTTCAGCTAGGCACAACCACATTTTGAAACAATTCTTATAGTTTTGGAAATAAATCCAGACTGGACTGTTGGCCTTGTTGGAGGTCTCTACTCTCTGGATCCCTTTCTAGTGTCTTCATGGTGTGTGTGTTTCAGTTTGTGGAGAAGAGGAAGGAGATGAAGGCAGACGGGAGGACAGACAAGGAGCTGGAGGAGAGCTACTGTTTCCTGTTGGCTGATACTGCAAAGGTGAGATTAACAGTGAGCTGACTTGTTGATTGCTGGAGAGGGAGAGGTCTTAATTAGACAAGCACCTGTCTAATCTCATTCCTGATTTTTTTAAAAATAATTTGTGTTGTAGCTGCACTCACTCTGTGAGAAGGGGCTGTTCGTGGGTCAGACCCGGATCACAGTGCTGGGAAACCCCACTAAAGGTAGGAGTGAACAGAGACATGCTGATACAAACAAAGAAAATAACACTACATTATCATTTTTTACCTTTCCCATTAATTTATTGTTTATTCTGAGCTTTTTCCTGCATGCTGAAATTAGAGGTCACAAGACCTGAGTGTGTAATTTCTAGTGGTGAACACAGGCAGCACTAAAATCAACCTACTTTGTCTTTTATCGGCACAAAGAATGAGTGAAGTGTTAGGTGGAAAGAAAATCACCTTTGATCTTAATTTTGTTATTCTTTGTTGGTGTGTGTGTGTGTGTGTGTGTCTGTCTGTCTGTCTGTCTGTAGGAGTGTATCTGTCCAGGTACTCAGACCTGCTTCAGAGTAACCTCATAACTCCTGGATTCACAGGGGAGATCATCATCTTCAAAGTGATGAAGGTAAATCAGCTAGCTGGTGGTGGTCATCATCATCATCACAGTCAGCTCACCTGTCAATGGCAGGAAGCGTGTGATGTAACAAGAGTTTCTGTTTCCTGCTTTGCTGCAAGGCTATTCAAGAGAAGGCTGAGACACGGGGTCAAACATGGGGGGACTGCACATGCACAATGTAACTTGAGCTGCGATTCTGGAGGGTGACAGTGAGTAAGTGACGACCAGATGTTACTGTGCATGTGCAATCCCCCCATGTTTGACCCCGTGTCTCAGCCTTCTCTTGAATAGCCTTGCTTTGCTGTAGTGCAGCTGCTCTTTTCTCCTGCACTCTGCTTTGTTTTCATGTAGCTTTGATTTGAGCTACCTTTATTATTCTTTTAGATACAGGGATTATAAAGTGGCTCCTTGTCACAACTACACATTTGGAGGATTGTTTTTTAAGTTTGAACATTCATTAGGAGCATCATTTATGACAGAAACTCTAGGTTGACATCATCGACTTTCAGTTCCCTAACACCTTCTTAAAGGGGAATACCAACTAAATTAATATTAGTTAATTCAAATATGTTCTTTTTATGGCCTTGGGAAGTTTAATCAATATTTGTGAAGATGCTCTCTCTCAAAGCCAGAAACCAGTGAAGTCAGTCTCAAACTTTTGATGTCATAGGGTATAAAGACTGGAGCTGCTTCATAGACAGTGACTGTGGGCCCACAGAATGATTTTCTTTTTTCCATCCAAATGAGCGTAGTTTTGAAACAGAAAATGTACCCGTATTCTCAGAACATTTCCCTGGCTGCTCTCTGTGTCATCTAGACCATCTTTCACCATTCATTGTCTATGGAGCAGCTCCAGACTTCATAGCTGATGAAAGGACAATTTTGAGTTTTAGTGCTCTAGGTTTTGGATTTAGGAGACAGTTGTTTGTGTTTACTTATGTATTTTAGATTGTGTTAGACTACAGGAATAAGGTATGAGGTTCAGCAAAGGGGCATAAATCCCCAATGGACTAATGACAGCAGTGTCACCATGCCTGTGTGCTCATCCACATCAATGATGTTCACAGACTGCACATTGTACTCCCACAGAGGGCAGAATTTATGGATTCAGTTCAGCCAACTTTGATCCTGGGAGTTTGGCAGCTGACTAAAGGCGGTCACCCCCGATGATACAGCTATAAACCTGATTATAACCATGAACAAATCCCCATCAGACAGAAAGTGAGATGATAAGAAAGGACAAGGACATATGACTGAGACAACTGAAAATGGCAAGAAAGGAACACAAGGGGAAGCAGGGTGTATGCATGTCCCTAAAAATATCTTATAATCTTATAATTTAATTTTAGAAATATTAGCCTTTAAAGGTCATTAAATAGTCTTGAGTTAGATATTTGAGGTTGTATTTGCAACAAGCATTTTATTTGCTTTATATTTTTCCCTCTCTTGTTTTATTTTTTTATCAAAATAAGTCAAACTCTTCTGTGTGAAAGTCCACAAGTCTATAAACCTACCACTAAACCCAAGACTTCATACCTCCATTTACCTGTTAGCAAAATGTAGATTAACTTTACTTCTTCCTATAACCATATTCCTACATAAAGAAAACTCAACTGACACCTGAAGTTAACTAAATCATTCTACGTGTGGGGGCCAGTGATGTTTGCTGAGAGCTTGTTTTATTAGTGGACCACAGCCAGCACTCAGCACGGGGATCTACAGGTTTAGTAGACTCTCTCTGGGATGTCGGCATCTTAAAGAACTGAGTGTGCCACACTTACCGGCCAGACCTGAGATGATGCATCATGACACGCAGCAGCCTCAGCCGCGAAGACAAAACACCACGGCCCCAATGTCAGCGTGCTGATCAGTCTCCTAATTCCTTCACTCTCCTCTCTCCCCTGCCTTACCCCTCTTCAGCTACTGACAAACTGGATGAGCTGGTTAATGTTGGAATTGAACTCACCCCCTTGAGCTCTCATCTGCCTCCACCACAACCGAGCACTTGCTGATGATAAAATCTATAGAATTAGAAAATAGTGTTCTCCTGCCTACGTTTGTGAGACTGATGAGGCCGGCGAGGTCTCCAACAGTTTGCCTCCCACTTTTGGCTCCATAAAACCAAGATGGCGACAGTTGAAATGCTGAACTCGAAGTTTTAAAACGGGAGTTCACAAACCACTTGATGACGTCATGGTAGCTGCGTCCATTATTTTTACAGTCTGTGGGTGGTCACCATCTCCGCGTGGGGAGGAGCAGTTGAAACATTTTCAACTTTCTACCTTTTCCAATCTAATGTGACTTCCTCTCAGTCTGTGCAGCCAAGCATAGATCCAGTGATGTAAAAAGAAGAAGAGGATTTGCATCCTACATCGATATGAAACTAGGGATTGATCAGTGCAGGCTGTAGGTTGAAAATGTAAAGCATTAAACACACAAACACATCTACAATAAAACTAGCCATTACAAATACTACAGTTTTTTTTTGTAGAAGACTGAATAGTTTGTCACTGCTCAGGTCATGCCTTTATTTATCAGTCATTAAAAATGTACATTTTTTCTGTCTTAAGAGTGTATGACTGCAGCTTGTGACCATCAGTTGTACTTGTCATGGTGCCTTTGGGGATAATGGGAATACACAAGTAGGGCGGGGTATCAGTACTCGACACCTTTAAGGTATCAAGAAATAACCCAGTACCGAGTAGTATGAACACCTCTCCCGTCCAATGATACCGACATTCGATCCTTTTTGTGCCAGATTTAGAAAAAACTGGAAATATGTATGGTTTTGCTCACAGCCAACCACCGCAAGCATTTTTCGATTTTATGCACGGTGTGATTGGCCCACTACCACAGCAGCTACAACCCATACCCATATAGGGTACTGGTATTAGTACTGGTCTTTTGATTTTTATCTAGCTCACTACATAACGTCCAAGAGATACACTAGATATGATAATTATCTCAACATTTGAATCATCAGCTGATCCTGCAGTCAGGTGCTTTGTATCAATGACCGTGTTATAAATCTATTTTTCTGTACTTAGTTTGTAGTGATAGAAATAGTAAAATATTTTTGTTGTGTCTGTTTTTGGTTTCAGGGAAAAGTAAAGAGCATCTATGAAAACATGAAGAACCTTTTAGATCCAACGCCTCGCTTTGACAGCCACATCTCCAAGAACTCCAGCAAAGTCACATCGCTCACCTCCTTCCGCGCCTTCGAACTCACGCAGGTAAATACACACACACATACATACACACACACACCAACACACACAGTAAGGGAATAACATCTTTGCAACTGTGAGCTCAGAACAAGTCTCATAGAAACCGTTATTAAATACACAGTTATCCCCCCTGGACATTATTACATTTGGACAGAAATAATGATGCAGTGTTGCATCAGATTTGATCTGTAGAACATAAAGTCATTAAAATGGTTTAACAGTTATCAACAGCACTTTTTCTGTTGTTATTATTAGGCTTTGGATATAAAGTTTGTGTTGTGTGATTTCAAAGAAGTAAAGCAGGTCTTTCAACACTGTCTGCCCTCTTGTTTATTTCAGCAATACTTCTACGAGTATTCATTCGACGAGCTGCGGGAGCGGCCTCGCCAGGTTTGCCCGTATGCTGTTGTCTCCTTCCAGTTTAAAGGAAAAGACTCCTCACTCCCCAGCAAACCTCTGGCCCCCATCAGGTATGAAGATCTAGTTAAAGTTTAAAATGAATCTCGAGAACCACTCATCCAAGCAAGTCTTGCAGGATAATATCAGTGTTTATGTATGTTTTGGCCAATTATTGTAAAGGCATTGTTAAAGGCAAAAATTGCCCAAAAAAATATCTTTAAAAAAAAAGAAATAGATTTATTGGATTGCTTCTGTGTGGCATTGCAGTGCAAACATTTTAATATAATTGCTGTTAGAAATGCTATGCTGAGGTAAAATAAATTATTTAGAAGGAGATCATGATGATGTGCTTTGTAAAACAGCAGTAATGTAAATGACAGAGTTTGTTGGAAATCGGCTCAAACTTCCTTTACATGGTTCTTCAGATTTAAATTAAAGGTTGTGGACAAACTAAATGCTGCATGAGTTACAATCTTGATTTCATCACGCAGTATCTGAACTGACGTTTTCTTTGCTGTGTTTGATGGACAGGTTGAACAGCCAGTCAGCAGAGGGGAGTAAAGGTGAGTCTCCTTTTTTTTTTCTATTTAATCACAACAGACCTTAAATAAGATGGTTCACACTTACAGCTCAAATATAGGACATTATAGGGAAGTGCTGTTTTTCCCTTCTTGCCCTGAACCTGACACCAGTGCTGATGAGCTGTCGTCTCTCTCTCTTTGTGTCAGAGCGTGCTCAGTTCACAGTGTGGACCGGAGATTTGGTGAAAGGTGACCGGGTTCTCTTCCAGATCTCCCTTCGCTCCTTCTCTCCTCCACTCCTGCCCCACAGACTGTGAGTACTGAAATGACCTTCCCGACTTGTTAAATTTGTAATACTGTAGAATATGACTGTTTGCTGTGATCCATAGTCACACATGACATGGTTAAATCAAACTTACCTGTGTCCAGTACAGAGGTAGGAATGGGTTGTATTTTCAGAATCAGAAAGCTAGCATTGCTCCGTCAGAAATGAAAAGTTCAGCCTTATTTAGCTGGGTAAGTACCTACTGAATTAAGTCTTCTCTGTGTGAGGCTTTTATTGTGAAGCAGCTGCAGGAAGTGTTGATGAGAACAGTTGCTTTGTTTCCCTGATTCCACTCAAGGCTCATTTTTTTAGTTTATTAATAATAATAATAATAATACATTATACTTACATAGCACTTTTTATGGCAGTCAAAGACACTTTACAAATTAAGGGACACGACACACACACAAAAAAAAACAGACAAGCAAGAGAACAAATAGGGGATGTGAGAAGAAACTGTCAGTGATTGTAAGCAGCAACAGGTGAGTCTTGAGTGATTTTTTTGAATACGGAGAGAGAGGGGGAGTCTGGGGTGTGAGTTCCAGAGGGTGGGAGCAGCGATGTAGAAGGCCCTGTCCCCCTAGGATTTGTGCTTGGTCCGGGTGGGGTGGGACAGGAGGTTGGCATCGGCAGAGCGGAGTGTGCGGGTGGGAGAGTGATGATGGAGGAGCTCAGACAGGTAGAGTGGGGCCTGGTTATTGAGTGCTTTGTATGTTAGGAGGAGGATTTTGAAGTGGATTCTCTTGGGGATGGGGAGTCAGTGGAGCTTATGGTGAACGGTGGTGATGTGGTCACGGGTGCGAGGGTGGGTGAGTAGCCGAGCAGCAGAGTTTTGGATACACTGGATCTTATTGAGGGTTTTTGAAGATGTGCCATAGAGTAGACTGTTGCAGTAGTCCAGACGGGAGCTGATGAAGGCGTGGATGATAGTTTCTGCAGCTGAGAAGGTGAGGGATGGACGGAGTTTAGTTTAATTGATATGGACATCACAGTAACATTAGAATTGCACATTTATGCACAAGACATAGATTTCCTGGGTTTCGTGTTAGTAGCAAATCACTCATTGGCAACACCTGTCAACAGGAGGCTTTTTAAAAGTTAAATTGTGAAAGTAAAAGATATTACATCCATAAATACACCCACAAAAATACATACGCAGATACACAGACAAAATACATCCACAAATCCATGTATAAAGACATGCAAATCGATACACAAGGATACACACACAAATCTATTTGCAATATGCAAAATATATAGTGGTGTGTCTACTGTAATATGAAGTGTGAGAATAATGTTGTTTCTCATTTAGCCATGATTTAATAACTCTATTGAAAACATTAAAATTGTGTTGCATTTTCAGTTCAGTTGATAGACAGTTCCACAGTTTATCAACCTGTCTTTGCCTTTTAACATAGCTGCCGCCTTTGATTTTAGATATACAGAGAAAACACAGGTTAAACTCTGTGATGGAAGCTTTTAGCAGCACATTTGGTTAATTTAATGGGAAGTAACTTTGTGTAAAAACCATTAGTGTATGACATCAGGGGGCGGCTGTGGCTCAGGAGGTTACAGTGGTTGCCTGCCAGTCAGAAAGTCTATAGTTTGATCTCCTTGCTGTCTACATGTTGACATGTCCTGGGTTGAACTCCAAATTGTGTGTGGCGTGTGAATGTTTACACACACACCACATGTCTCTGAAGAGCAGGTGGCACATCAGGTCCCCTGTGTACGAATGTGTGTGTGTGAACCAGAAAAGCCCTATGTAAATGCAGTCCATTTACCATTTGCACACTGTAAGACAGATCTCAAAGTCCCCACAAACAACACAGACAAAATAATTACAGTAATGATAATTATGATAATAATTGTCATGATAATAATGATAATACAACTTCATATTAAATTTTGCGAGCCTCAAAAGTACAACAATAAAATGTTAAAATCCATTAAATAAAAGTCAATAGAATAAAATAGAACAAGCACTAGGCATAACAATAATGTAAAAACCACTGATTAAAACTTAATTACTAAGGCTGTAACTTTACTCCAAATTAAAAAGTCATTAAAAACAAGTGAACAAATAAGAAACCTAGGAGTCATCATGAATTCTTAGACTTAAGTTTATGATTATTATGATTATTACAGCATCACTAAAGTCAAAGCATTTTCGAGTTCAACTTCTACAGAAGACATGAGGTGATTTAAAGTGTTTAATCGGTCATTGTTTCTTGTTTAGTTTTTTGGTGTTGACTTGTTGTGTCCGGACAGTTGGAACGAGGATGGCGGTGTAGGTTTGACCAACCCCAGACCACAAACCTTTACAATGGTCACCCTAAAAGTTGGTCTGAAGTACTACCAGAATTGCTGATTGAAGGAGGATGATCTATGATGCTTCCCCTGATTTCTTTTTTTTTTTTGTGGATGACTAGAACTGGAGCTAGTTTGTTATTAGTTACTTCAGTACAGGATTCTGCTTTATCCTGCGTTAAACAAATGCATCCTCAAAATTTAAAAATGCTCTGTGTGTACCACGTGTCTCCTTCAGACCAGAGAAGCTGGAAATCGGTTGGTTGATGAGGCTCGACCAGGTGACGAAGCTCCTGCCTGCCGACCTGCTCTCTTACAACCTCTACAGCAGCAGCCAGGAAGGTAAAGCCAAATTTACCCTCAGAGTGATGCTACATTTCACACCAGGATGCAGCAGATGGGACTCACTTGATGCTCATACGTTTGCACTGAGTTACAAATAGGTGTTGCTTCCTGTGTTGATTTTCATTGTCTTTGAAGTTGACTGTTTGCTGATCTCAATTTGAAGTAATCGGCATACTGAAACTGCATTCATACCATCATTAAACATCCTGTTTGAAAGCACAATATGCGTTCCCAAAGCTGTTTGTATTGCTTTATCAGTTTCACTGTCTGAATATTGGTATCATCAAACTAAAACAGAAATTGAAAAAGATTTTATGTGTTTTATTGTGTGTAGTTGTGAAGGACGGCCATTGCTGCAGTCTTCTGGAGGTGACTGACAGAAATCGGTCTTCGACCAGCGTGACGAGACTGCTGCATGAGATGGAGATAAAGAGAGTGGTGGGTTTGGCCTGCTTTGATATTGTAAATCAGCTGCAGTGTAGAGAAATGACAGGATCTCATGTACAGTACACAGAAGACATTTAGAAAACAATGTGACGTCTGTAAACATGGCGTAAATATTAAGATTGGGCTTTTATTTCCCTCAATGGCAGAGACAAGTGTGCCTTTATTTGAAACTGTTTTTTGTTAAAGACGGCCCTTTATTCCTAATTCCCCGTTCCCTTGTTAACGCAAACTCAAGAGTTTCTTCATGTTTACCTGTTGTCTTGATTCCTTTTCCATGACGTAAATTATTTTTTTCAATTAAGTTGTCTGTCACTAATCATTCGCAGTTAATTGTACTTTGCTGTTTTTTAATTGGTGTTAAGCTACTGTTAATGCACTTTTATTTGAGAATTTAAAGTTTTTGTGTCACAGTCTCAAAGATAGTGACAATTGTAAATATCTTCCACAGGTGATTATTTCCTTCTAACAGAAAGCATTTAGAAAGATTAGACAGAGTAGAGTAGTGCATTTTCTGGAGAATATTTGTGAAAAGCTATAAGTTAATGCTTGCTAAGCTTTTAACAGCAGAGGCATCAGTAGGATGACAAACTGTGGGAGGAGTGTTGTGACAAACGTCACACAAAAAAAGGAAAAAAGGAAGGAGAAAAAAGGAGAGGAAAGATAGGAAATGAGAGAGTTATTGTTGAATGGCTTTTGTCTCTCTTCAGGTTCTGGTGACTCCGCTTACAGACAGAGGCTTCCTCATCCTGATATCCAGCGTTCAGATGGCCACACCCACAGGTATGACATGGGACAGATAGGGTCAGAGGTTGATTAAGCTCTGATGCCTTTGTCTTTCACGGCAGCCACTACTTGCAGTGCACACTTCAAATTATTTTTATTAAATATTTTCTCTACAAAAATAATATTGTTACGTATGTCAATGAAGTGTTCACAAAAATTCAACTAGAAAAGTTTGATATCATGTTTTTATGAAGCAGGTATGAGGCATAAAAGAATGAACTACAACATAATACTGAGAATAACAATAGTGTTTTTGTATTTCAGAGAGAGGAGAGAGCTGGAAGAGGTGTCTTCAGGCCTTGTTTGTCTTCCCAGAGTCCAAAGATCTGGCCAAATCCAGTGAGTAACACAGGGGCTGCTGGGTGGGTGGATGGGTGATTCATTTACACTGTTTTCCAAACTGCATATTCATTTCCTTGTCATAATTGTATACACTGTTATTCTGTGATTAAGGGTAATCCATTCATTCATCCTCAGTTTGGTGTTGACGCCAAGGTTAGAGGCACAATCACGCATAACGCAAAATTTGTGGTTCATCTGCTAAAATGTCCGTGTAATTTGTTTTGCGTTTGGAAAAAATGAGTAAAAAAACAGGGTCTGTGAACATAAGTATTCTGTTTATCATTATGATGATAAATCATCTTTGGCCAGGCAGTTCAGTCGTCAGAACCACAGCTTGAGTGAACTTCATTATATGGGCTCTGAGACATTGAAAATGTCATGGCAGGGTGGTGATAAAGACAGAATTGTTCTCTGAAGGGAGGCATATTGGATACATTTCCTTGATACCCTCATCCTCAATGGGATGATTTAGGAGATTTCATTTGGTTGTTTTTTATGAAGGGAATATATTAGTGTTTTTTCATGTTTCAGTGCTCAAGTCCACAAGATTCTGTGCCATGAAAAGTTGTGGCTCCTGTTGCTGGGATGTACTTGTTGTGTGTTGAGTGTGATCACCTTTAATTAACCCCACCTGTGTACATTGTTTGTGACATTGAGTACCTGCTGAAGAAGGGCATCTTGCCTGAAACGTCCATCCGTATTAAAAATGCAGATTGCAGTGCTGTCCTGATCTTTACTTTAAATACATTTTTGGGGGCTTTTTTGCCTTTATGTGATAGTACAGATATAACATGAAAGGGGAGAGAGAGGGGGAACCCAGGGCCGCTGCGGCAAGGACACAGCTTTTGTACATGGGTCACTTGCTCTACCAAGAGAGCTAGTTGGCACCTGTGATCTTTCCTTCATTACCAAATTCAAATGCCAATAAATGCCAGTTTGTCTATTTCAGTGTGAACCGTAGTGTTGGACAGTAAGAGGGCGTCATTTGAGTGCAAACAAGTTACTAGTTTTAGGTGAGATATACTGACAAGCGTAAGAGAGGAGCAGATCCAGGATGGACTCGTGGAATCACATAGTCAGTTGACCCTCTGTGATATTAAAGCTATAGTGCGTAACTTCTGTCGCCTCCCAGCGGATAATGCGTTATTACAACTAATAAGCCGGCGGCACTTCCATGTACACAGAGTAACACTCGCCACACACCGTGTACACAGAGTAACACTCTCCAGGCGCCACACACCATACACAGAGTAACACTTGCCAGTCGCCACACACCGTACACAGAGTAACACTTGCCAGGCGCCACACACCGTACACAGAGTAACACTTGCCAGTCGCCACACACCGTACACAGAGTAACACTCGCCACACACTGTGTACACAGAATAACACTCGCCAGTCGCCACACACTGTGTACACAGAGTAACACTCGCTTCACACCGTGTACACAACGCTAACATTACATTATGTTCATAGCACCATTTCCAAGAAAATAACAAAGTACTAGGTCCAGTACATGTAACAGCAACACATACTACTCATAATATAATTATAAACCAAGTCACTTACTTATCCAACAGCAGCAAGGCAACATCCGTGTCTGCCCTCAGCCCAATTTCTTCCTTCAGGGCTCTCCACCGAGGGAAAGCGACGCCAATACAAATCCTTGTTTGCCTTCTCCGTCGGTCACTTTCCTTCTTTGCTAATAGACCTTCAGCCGAACGTCCAGGCTTTTTCTTTGTGGTAGGATCCACTTCTGAGCCGTGTCTTGGCCGCTTCTCCGCCATGTTGCTTTCTCTTTCTACCTGCGCTCTACCTCTTGCTATGACACTTTCCGCTCTTCCTCCCCCTCCCTTCTTGTTGTGAGGAAGCATTTCCTGTGCCAGTGCGGAATGTCGCTGGTCGACACGCATACTAAAAATGATATATATAGAAAAATACCGCGAGATGTTAGAGTAGCCGATCGGCTTAATCAGCATTGTGTCATCTCCTCTAGTAGTGGCTTGGGTGAAACGGCCATTTACGGACCTGTAGAAGTTACGCACTATAGCTTTAACATTAATTAGTGCAGCTTTAATAAGCACAACAGAATCAACTGTGGAGGATGAACAACACCAACAGTAATCATAAACTGAAGCTTTAATGTAAATATTGATGTTGTGTTTTTATTATTTCCCTATAGCATCAAGGTGTGCTTCCTCATCCCATGATGCCCCAGAGGGGATGTCTGGTAACATGGTGATGCTGAACAAGTTCACGCCAGCATTGCACCACGCCCTGGTCAAGGCTCGCGCCAACCCTCCTCCTGAGCTGTCTGTCGGTGTGGAGCACCATGCACGGGAATACCTCACCGGACTGAATAGTGGCAATGTACGACTAACCTCTCCTTAAATTATATTCTTTATTTTGGAAATTGTAGGGATGTCCACATACTTTTGGCGTGTAATTACTCTATATGTATTGTGTTCTGTATCTGTTTCTACTAATCATTGCTCATCACATTAAAGCACAAATTTCTGTCTTTGCTCTCCAGGTCCGACAGTACCCGATGGGCGAGTATGAATCCAAGCTGGATGAGGAAGGAAAGCTGTTTCCTGCTCCTAAACACCACCGGTTGAACATGGACAGCTATCTGCACTCCTACCTGTACAGCCCCGCCCTCTATCTGCTGTCAATGGCCCGGGCCAAGCAGATGGTGGACGAGCACTCTGGTCCTGAGGACCCACGGCAGGCGAGACTCAGGAAGAACTGTGGAGACCAGAGAGAGGCGACGGGAAAGGAGGCGACCAGCAAAGCTGGAGACGGACAGGCCAACAATCAAAAGGTGAAAACTGACATTTGGGTGACCATAACTACCAAAACAGTGTGGAAAAGATTTCTTTACCTACATGGTGTCAGTGTGGTGTAATGCCAGCTATTTAGAAACGCTAAATTCTCTTGTGATATATTTATGTTGTCATCTTGGCCTTTCAGCCCAGAGGGAACTCAAATATGTTTTCTTTGTCACACAGATGCAGCAGCTGATTGACCTGGTCTTGACCTGTAAGAGGAATGCAGAGAATGAGGTGAGGAGGGAGGAAGGAGGAGGAGGGATGAAGGTACCAGGGAGGAAAAGGAAACTGGAACAGGAGACGGCAGAGAGGGCACTTAAGTTCCTGAAGGCATCACAAGAACCCGGAAGACACAGCAAGATTCCAGGTGAGGAGACAAGAGGCTTATTTTCTCTTTTGAGCAACATGCGTCACTGGGGGTTTTCGGCTAGTCATGTGGCAGGTGATGTCAGCAGTTCTTGGTGGATTGATCCCTAGCTATGTACACTAAGCTTTTGGGACCTGACCTTTGAGGTCAGGGATGAGCTATCCTCACATCACAAGCAAGTTGCTGCCCCAAGTGAAGGAGTTCAAGTATCCTCTTGGCCCCTTCTTTAGTGAGAGTAAAGGTCAAAGTATTCTTTGCACATCCATGTAGCCATGAGGATCTAAGACACTTAAAGGGATAGTTTGTATCTTTTGAAGCAGGGCTGTTAAAGGTACTTTAGGCATTGTATTATGTGAAGTAGATGGCGGTCGGTGCGTCCCACAGTTTGGAGAGGCAAGCTTGGTACTGTTGTGGAGGTCGGCAACAAAATGTAGCACAGCTAACTGAAAAAAGTCCTACCTAATAAAAAATGGTTCATTCTTTTATGTGCACAGTATATTTAGAGTATATTCACTGCTTTACAATTGGGAGCTAAAGCCATTATATTGCTCTCTTAAAAGCAAAAAACAGTGATTTCACATCACTGAACACACAGGCTGTTGGTCTACTGCTGCCTTGATCAGTTTTGTTCTTGTTATTGTCTGACTTTGGTGTTTAAAGGGTTAGTTCGGGTTCACCAAAGTCATATATTAATACAAACTAACTAAGTGATCAAAGAAGCGATAGACCAGCAGCTGTGCTACTGTAAGTTAGTATTAGTTGCCTGGCATCTTCATATCAGTGTATCAGCACAATTGCAGTTATTATGGTAGTTAAAGGACTGTCTGACAGCAAGGTAAAGTAATGAAAATATTCTAAAAGTAATACACAATTAAAATTATATGGATTTTTTTTGGTTGGGACTTTTTTCAGGTGGCTAAAATATGTTTTGCTGCTTACCCTGTCCACAGCAGTACTTTGCTTAGCTTCAATTTTGGCTCTCTGCTTCTCCAAACAGGGAGCATGCCGACAGATGTTTACTGCATTTGATACGCTGACTACGGATAAGTACCTCATACAGCCCCACTTCATAAAATCAGAACTATTCTTTTAAGCTTTGTCACCTGCTCATGTCTGCAAAGGCACGAGCAGTTTCAAATATATGACAGTGCATACTGAACATGCCTACAAACACACACTTACACACTTAGTGTGCACATTTAGACCTCTGGTGTAATATACATATATAATGTACATAACTACTGGGGGGACCCAGTAATCCCCTTGGGAGGGCCCAAAACATTTCCAACTGAGAGGAGACTTGGACTGACCCACAATCTACTGTAAGGGCCACACATCTTGTCTAGCCTGTGAATACCTGGGGATATGTCAGGAAAAAGCTGGAGAAAGTGTCAGGGCAAATAATATTTTGACTACTTCACTTGGACCCAGACCCGGATATGTGGTCAGAAATGGATGTCAAGTCAGTTTTATTTATACAATCCAATACCACAAATCACAAATGTGCCTCAAGAGTCTTTACAATCTGTACAGCATACGACACCCTCTGTCCTCAGACCCTTGATTCAGATAAGGAAAAATTTCCTCCATTACCAGGGAAAAATGGAAGAAACTTTAGGAAGAACAACAGAGAAGGGATCTCTTTCCCTGGATGGACAGACATGCAATAGACATGTACAAAATAGACCAGTATAGAAAAATAATAGTAAACACAATTGGAATCACGAAATCATAAATTGACTGTAAAGATATTTTAAATGTGCAATATGTAATTTTCTGCCGCTAGGGGTCTCAAACCAAAACAGTAACAGAAGACGGAGTTGGATGATGTCACGAAGTAGCGTGGGATCATGGGAGTTGTAGTCATATAACAGATACAGATCTTACTTAGCTTTACAGTTAGCGATGGCTTCTCCCTCTCTGCTGCTCTCTCTTGCTCAGTGCGTCTTATGTTTAGCTATTCCTCTGCCTCTTTTATGAATGCAGTTCATTTACTGGCATCAGCTCAGCATTATAGAAACCTATCGTTAGATGTTGTGGTTAGCCAGCCTCTGCTCCACACCGCTCCGCAACAGAGGCCGCTGGCCGGAGCGCTGGTGCCCCGCCAGGCAGCAGTGCTTGCAATACACTGGTGGAAATTATTAATATTTCGATAACGTCAGCCAGATGTTTGCTCACCTGTCTAGTAGAACACACGCAAGGTCAGCGTCGAATTGTAGTCCTAGATTTTCACGAAGCTCTCTCCATCTCGGAAAGGCCACACCAATATTTATCCTTGATTTAGCTCTCTTCTTATCCCAAATTCTTCTGGGATCGATTGGTTGACCCGTACGTTTCCGTTTAACTGGCTTGTTTACCGGGACAGCTTCGGTGTCAGAAGGTGCAGCAACCGTCAATGCATAATCATGATCCATGACGAGTTAGCTTAGCCTAGCAACAGTAACGTTCATTCTCTGACGTCTCATCCGGTCTGCTTCTTCTTCTTCTCCTTCATTTAATGGCTATGGTAATTGGAGTTACGTCGCCATTGACATGCGACCTAATGACATGGTCCGTAACTTTTATTAATATTTCATATTTATCTGGGTTTGAAAAATTGTTGGAAACATTTCTGATAATCAAAGTACACAACTAAACAAAATATATAATATTGATTTAGTCGTTTTTAGACATTTTTATGTGGAAAAACTACATATTATACCTTTAAGCATGTGGATCTGGGAGGTTTTCAGTAACTTCAGGTGTCTCCTGCTGTGTAAATTTTAACCAGTCTCTGTCTAGATTTGGTGAGAGTCAGTAATTCGTCACACACAATATTTCTCTGAGGTTCTTGATCTTGTTGCTTGCAAGCGAGAGCCATCACCAGCATTACACAGATATCACTGACGAGGGGCAGTCCCTCCTCAGAGGACAGATTTTAACACCATCACTTCACTGCATGACGGGATGTATGACCGTTTGACACATGTTTTTCACATGTCAGCAGATAGTATTTCTCCATAGCTTCATGAAAACTGTTACATTATTTATTTAGTTCCTCTTTTACACACGCACACACACACACACACTCACACACACACAGGAAGAGTCAGAACACTTGTCCTGGCAAAACTCTTTCACACGGTGCTAGGTTATTATTAGTTCCCCGACATCTTAGTATCAGTGGATCAGTACAGTTGCTGTTACTATGTTAGTTAGAGGGGAACTAATGTTTTTTTTCAACCTGAGCCCTATTTTCTGATCTACTTTTGTCTAAATGAGTGATAGGATGTTCAATATTTGACATTTCTCCAGTACGAAGCTCGGGCTGACCTGCCTGAAGCCCGTGAGCGCGCGCTATATTAAATAATAGGGCACTCAGACAGTGTCAAACAACGCCAAAATATGTCCACTAAAAGTGATTTTTTTTCACACAGATAGGCTCGGAGTGTTAGTATAATTATCCGACAACATAACAGAAAGGAGAAATGAACATCTGTGTTTACCTTTAGCTGGATTCAGACATGTTCCTCTGCCTGTTGCTGCTCCCTCTCTCTCCTCGTCCAGCTCTGCGTCCATGTACTCTGTGTTCAAATAAATACGGGCGGTCATCAAATTCAAATGGCTCATCCATATCCAGTTGGTCAAAATCAGGTAAAAATTCAGCCATGACTACTCCAAACAGAGTAACTCCTGGCGTTTATAAGGTCACTCAAATCTTGCAGGACGTGAGATTTCAGAGCCAGAGTTTCACTCTCTGAGTGAGTGTTTTGACTTGCCACAACAAACATGACTTTTTACCCGATTTTGACCAACTGGATCTGGATGAGCCATTTGAATTTGATGACCGCCCATATTTATTTGAACACAGAGTATACGGACGTACATGGAGGCAGAGCTCAACTGAAGAGCGGACGAGGAGAGAGAGAGAGCAGCAACAGGCAGAGGAACATGTCTGAATCCAGCTAAAAGTAAACACAGACGTTCATTTCTCCTTTCCGTTATGTTGTCGGATAATTATACTAACACTCCGAGCCTATCTGTGTGAAAAAAATACACTTTAAGTGGACGTATTTTCACGTTGTTTGATGTTGTCTGAGTGCCCTATTATTTAATATAGCGCGCGCTCACGGGCTGCAGGTAGGTCAGCCCTAGCTTCGTACTGGAGAAATGTCAAATATTGAACATCCTATCACTCATTTAGACAAAAGTAGATCAGAAAATAGGGCCCAGGTTGAAAAAAACATTAGTTCCCTTTTTAAAGGACTGTCTGATGTCAAGGTAAAGCCGAGAAAATAAGAATTATATTGATATTTTTAGGTAGGCTAAAATACGTTTTGCTGCTTCACCCATTAGGGCTGGGTATTGGTTCTCGGTAGCTTTAACGCATTGACCAAATTAACCAGTACAAAGTCATATCAAGGGTTCTTATCCTGGACCATGCTGACCCCCCACCAGATAAGCAAACTTTCTGTTGCTGCCATCTCTAGAGCCACTCTCATTCTGGAAAACGGTCAATATCTGCCTGTTGAGCCCTAGAGCTCTGATCAGGCTCAAAAAGTCCAGCCTCACCCTACGTAAACCTGTACAGTTTCTGTCCAAGGCCGACCTTGTCTAGCCTGTCCCACGAGCTCTAGTTAGCATGAGCTAACACAGCAGCAACAGCTAACATCCAAACCTGAGCCAGCTAATTTATGCCCGGATTGGCTCTCAGTACTTATCGATCAGGTCAGAATGTCTCTACTGTCCAGTGTGTTGTTGCCTCTTTGTATTTTATCATTCATCTTGCAGTGGGTGGCTGATGTGTTGCTTTACTGACATGTTCTCTCTCTGCTTTTGGCTCGTAGCTGGGGGAAGTCAAGTCCCCGCCTCTCCTGGCTCTCTTGCGTCTGTGATTGGCTCGGTGGGTTTGAAGGACGTTGATCTGAGGGAAGATGGATCTGAATTAGCTGCTAAGCTTCTGGGTCTGCTAACAGGTGACTAGATACTGGGACTTTCTGCCAGACTACATACAGTATCTGCTGTAACACCTGTGGAGCCTTTAACTTTTTCTTCATCTTCTTTTTGGTCTTTTCTACTAGTTTGTTCACTCAACATCTTTTTTCTTTATCGCTGCAGTAGCCCTTCCCTTTCTGGGAGTGATCCATCTCTCTTAGTTCAGTTGGTCGTGTTGCATCAAAACAGTACAAGGAGACTGTGAAATCATTTGTTATGATGATGTTTTGAAAACTGAGTGAATGTTTCTCTGCCCGATGACAGCTCTGACCCAGGCTGCCCGGGGAACAGCCAATCAGAGCCAATTTGAAGTGCAGGAGGAGGTGCACAGGGATAGCTCTCCATTTGATAGGTTGGCCACCAAGCTGGGTCTTCCCACCAACGTCGACATTGACCTGAGGAAGCAGGAGGAGCTGGAGGTAACTGAAGTAAATATTTGTTACTGGCAGATATTTTAGCTCTGTAGTGTCTTTTTTTTACGAACTTTTGTAAAGATGCGTACTAAGGTCAGTGGTTTGGGACAGTTGCCTTTGAGCCTGTGACATGTTATTTCCATATTGTTGAGCTGCTGTTGCCTGTTTGAAGAGAAATGTCCCAGTTATGGAACACACTCCCTGAAATTGATCAAGGAAAGATAGATTGTCATTCTTGGATTCAAATATTTCCTCCTGACATACTTGGATAAGCGCAATGGCTAATCAACTCCTTTCCTGCAGAGAGATTTCATGAGATCAACACTATCTTAATACTGTACCAATTAGGGATGCACCAATTTATCCGCAGGCTGATATCCCCCTAGTTGACTGCCATGGGACTATCAGCAAGTAAGATGACATTAGGACAAACAAAGATCTTCCTCAGGATTCTTTCGGAGCAAAAAGATGCAGTTAACTCACTATTGTTGTGTCAGAGGACGCGGCCCATCATTTACTGATAATGCTACATTGTTAACAACGAATCAGCGTTAAAATCAGCAGGAGGAGAGCTAGTTAGCGTTAGCTCTAAGTAGCCAGTGGCCGCAACTAACTGCTCACAGAGGTTGCATTTAGTGACATTATTATGTGTTCAAGCTCTATTCAGTTGAAAAAAAGTGTATCAAGTGAAGGTAAATTAATATGTTCTCATGATGTGTTCAGTTTGATCTTGTAAAATGTATTTTTTGGTGAGGAACTTTAAAAAGTACAGCTGTTGAAAAGAGAAATTTGTTGTATATGTATATATAGTAAAAACGCTTTTAAAGGCGATTATTTTTTTTAAAAGATCTTTTTCTTGTGAAAGGTTATATTAGAAGTTGTTTCATGTATTGGTAGGATTGAATTTGCGCTCATTCAAAGTTCATGTATTGAAGGGCTTAATTAGGCTATTTTAAAACAGTTCAGTTCATTTATTTATTTCAGGGGTAACGAAAAAACAGGCTTGTTGTCACCATCCACAGCTTGTGACAATGGAAACGCAAAAGTAACCATACTAATCCGTAATTAACTGAACTGAACTAACCAGACTTTTTGGTGGAAAGAAAGCCTGATGCTCATATGTACTATACCGGCCATTAAGTGATTTCTTCATAGTGTGATGACATTGTAAGACTTGGAGCAAACAGTCTTTGTTCCGTGTAAAAAAATACTTCCTAAGATCAGCTGAGTCTAATATGAACATGAAATAATATAGATTAATGAGGAGTTACTCGCTACAACATCTTTTGAGGTCTTTGTGTTTGTTAGTTAAGCTAACACAACCAAGCTAATAATGTTATTATCACTTTATTTTTTATCCCAGAGGGAGTATTGTGTATTGTCTTGCAAAAGTACAGGTGCTAGTAGACGTAGCTACATTGTACAAGGCATTACATGAAAAAAAAGGATGAATTTATTGCATCACTTATTACATTTTGTGTAAATCTCGCATTGAATGTAACTCATTTGACATGTACTGTAATTTGAGTTTCTTTGCTAATAGAAATAGTTATGCTTCTTCACTTTCTAGACCCTCTTTAGTACTAGGTCAGAAGGTTCTAAAATAAATTCTCGAAATGGAGCAGATAAAGTTAATGAAACGTGTGTGTCTATGTGTGTGTAGGAGCAGACGGCGGGCAGCGTCAGCAGTTTGGAGGGTTTCAGTCCCAGCTCCCACAGCGGGGAGATGAATCACCACGGAGGTAGAGGAGGGGGGCTGGGGAGGAGAGCATACGAAGAGGAGGAGGAGGAAGAGGGGGAGATCCCGTGGGTCCTCATTCCCATTACAGGTCGGTATGTCTGTCTGTCTGTCTGTCTGTCTGTCTAGCCAGGATATATGTTAAAAACATCCTAATAGTTGTCACCTTATTTTCAGGTCATTATACACTGTTGAAAACATACTTATTATATTACATTCAGTTTTTGCCGATATACCCCCCTAAATCCTACACATTGAACTTTTAATATAGATAAGGTGGAACTAATTTTAACACCTCCTCTAATGCACAAGTTTTATTAATCAAAATTCTCTTCGGTATCTTCAATTTCATAGCATAAAAGATGAGATGATTTTCAGTTTTATATATTTGTAGTTTTGTAGACTGTGTTCATACAGTGTAATACAGATGTGTTTGAAATGTTTTAATTTTGTAGTGAAAATAGTTTACTGAAGTGGCCAGTGGGCAAAATGCTACCTCAGACCCCAGCAGGAGGATTCTGTGATTGTGTCTGTCTTTGACACTTGCACCTCTTTGGGGTATAAATTGAACTGTGACTTCTGCCGTACTTTTACACCCCTGAACTGTATGATATGAAATACAGAGTTCTGAGTCTTAAACATGAAGAATATGTTTCTGTACTACGTGTGGTTTGCATTGGTGGTTTTAAAGGAGCAGACTGCAGTGTCACAGAAGTGACCAGAATGAAAAGTAAACTTCATCTCTGTCTGCAGGTCTGTGTTCACCGAGGTACACCCACAGAGACAGAAACATCCCTCAGGACCCTCGCTTCCAGCATCTCACCCCAGCAACAAGCATCACCACAACAACCAAACCTCCCAGGAAGAGCCCCACCCCGTCTCCTGAGCGAAGCCCTCCTCCCTCCCCCTTCCAGTGCCAATCCCCTGAGCCCAGCCCTCCTCGCTCCCCCTCCCAGTGCCCATCACCCGACCCCAGCCCTCCGCCTTCACCCTCCCAGTGCCCGTCTCCAGAGCCCAGTCCGCCCCCCTCCCCATCTCAGTGCCCGTCCCCTGAGCCCAGCCCTCCTCCCTCTCCCTCCCAATGCCCGTCTCCACAGCCCAGCCCTCCCCCTTCTCCTTCCCAATGCCCATCTCTTCGGGTTGGCGGCCCCCCCTCCTCCTCACGGTGCCAGTCCGAGGAGCCTAACAAGCTCAGACCGTTTAACAAGGATCACAGTGGTGCTAACAAGGAGCAGTTAACCCGCACAGCCTCCAGGGAGGTTGCAGGTAACCTCACCCACACTCAGCTGGTCTCTGGCTCTACCTGTTGCACCTGTTGAAGTTTTAGACTTTAATGCCACCCGCTGTTTTTCTGCCATGTCATGGATATTTGCCATTTTACAGTTCACCCACATTTATTTCCAGTTGCAGTGTTTGCTGAAGCCTGTCAGAAAGAAAATAGACATAGATTTGTGGTTGTTGCAGTTCTGTGTTTTCTGACCTTATGCTTTTCAGTGCTGAATTGATTTTGTTATCCTTTAGTTTATAGTTAAGTGATGACTGCAACGGCCTCAATTTGGTTTGTTATATAAGACAAGCTCTTAATGCTGGGGTAGGCAGAATTTTTTGTGTGTGTGTGTCATAGGGCAAAAATCTCATAATAAGTCTCAGCTTATTGTCATTCAAGTGGACTAAGAGAAGACCAGACTACTGCACTTTTGCTAAGCTCTGTTTTCAGGCTTTTGTAAATGCAGATGTGCGTGCACGTCCAAGGCTGTTGCCTGTGACTAATTTAGCTCCATGCTTATGTAGCAAGCTAGATTCTCGAATCACAGTGTGTCAACTCAAAGGGCTTCACAGGCCCACGAGTCCACTAAGAAAATAGGATGGTAATTTTCATTGAATTTTAGCTATGTAACAGCATCATGTTAACAGTAATGATCAGAATGATTTAAAAGAATCATTAGTCTGGTGGGAGGGGCTTACGACCAAGAGGGGAGATCTTCAAGAGGAGGGTGTATTTTCAAACTGCCTACCCCAGCTTTAGGTTTCACTGTGTGATGTATGCACATAAAATTAAATTAGTCAGTTCAGGTGTTCTGTGGCGCCAATGGTTGTAGAATGAACAGGTTTTGTTTTGTTTACTGTGTATAAGTAGCTTTACATTTACTGGACTTAAAAGATAACTTTGGTATTTTTCAACCTGGGCCCTATTTCCCCATGTGTATGTGTGCGTATGATTCATAGAACGAGTTGCCGCGAAACAAGCTAAAACGGTAACGGGGGCAAATGCGTCCCGTATAAGTTTGCGCATTAAAAGTACTTTCTTTCGCCACTGACCGGTTCAGATTGCCAGTGTTATCTCTGTAAATAGCATAGTAAGCGTTTCCCTTACCTCTGGGCTGTGTGTGACGTCATCTCGCGAGAGCTTTGCTCCACTGTGTCTGTAGCTCTCTCTACTCGTGGGGCAGCCGTTTTCTTGAGGAAGAGGTGTTTCGGGATTGGATGTCTTCTCTTCTTCGGCTGGCAGTAGTCATCTTGGGAGAAGTGAGCACTACAGACCCGATGGTCTGCAAGGCGCAGTGTCTGGACAGGAGTGTTAGCATCCATTTGTAGCACAACTAACCACAACTTCAGCATCTCGCCGTCCGACAAAGGCAGTCTATGAAAGCTGTACGGGGTGTTGCGCAACATCCTGTTGTTACAATTTGGATAAGCACAAACACGAACCATTGTTTTCAATCAATGCAGTAAAACTCTCAACTGTACTCCGGGACAACCAGCGCCACTCTGAGCGGCGCTCTGCATGGCTCCTCTGTTTTCTTCCGGCAACAAGCAAAGCTCTCGCGAGATGACGTCACAGCCCAGAGCAAGTGAAGGGTCAGGGAAACGCTTAGTATGCTATTTACAGAGATAACACTGGCAATCTGAACCGGTCAGTGGCGAAAAAAAGCACTTTTAATGCGCAAACTTATACGGGACGCATTTGCCCCCATATCTACCGTTTTAGCTCGTTTCGCGGCTCGCGGCTGCATCCACCTCCCTCAATACTGAACCAATTTTAAAACGAGTTGTACCTATGAATCATACACACACATACACATGGGGAAATAGGGCCCAGGTTGAAAAATACCGAAGTTATCCTTTAAACATTTAACATGATAAGTGACAAGTTATGGGGAGAACCAACCTAAGGTGTGTTTAAGTGTCTCAAGAACAGCTTCAACTTGCCTCAAATCCTTTACATTTCACCTGCTGAGCTTCTTATTTGTATTAGGCCTTGACCACATTCTGCACTTCACTATAAATAATGCCACAGCACTCGGGACGTGTTTTGTTGTACCCAGAATGCATCTTTTGTGTTTCCGATCTAACATAGTCTGCCTTCTGCAGGAGTGTCCACAGACAGAGAAGAGAAACCTCAGGGGGCAGAAAAGAAGAAAGAAGAGCCGCCAGTTTCTGCATCCATTCAGCTGTCTATACCTCCAGCTGTAGAGAGGAGGACGAGCTCCTCACCACCACCCACTGAGCGAGGGAAGAAAGATGCGAAGGGGGAAGCGGCTGATGTGAAGGAGGTACAGGCAGAACCTTTAGAGGAGGAGAGAGAAACTCACTCAGTTGAGAAAGTGCAAAAACAACGGGAAGAGGAGGCCAACAAGGGAAAGAGAGCCGAGGAGGAGGTGGAGGAGGGGGAGTTGGTGGAAATGATGCATGTGGAATCAAGTGATAATGAGAAAAAAGGAGAGCTGAAGGAACTTGGAGGTGGCTCTTTGTTTTCTTTGCCTGTCTCCTTACCTCCCTCTGGTCTCGACAGCATTGTAGACAAACGTCTGGCAGACTTCTCTTCTAAGATGGAGCTCCTCTTGCAGGAGGAGAGCATCCATTACAGCTTCCCACAGTCCCCCCACTCCACCTCCAACACAGAAACCACTGCACCCAAGCACACACTCCCACAGGCCCTCATATCTCAGTTTTCACAGTATGTGTCTTTCTACAACCCCTGCCCCCCGGTCCAGGACTACGTTAGCTCACTACAGGACCGCATTAACAGCATGCTGATAGAGTTTGATGACAGCTGTCTGAGCCATAGGCCCAGCACCAGCCAGCCTGATGCTGATGCCACGTTGGCGAGCAAAGTTAGTGATTTTGTGTCTAGCATTCGAGCAGCTAATACTACCAGAGACGATGATGGTTCCGGTTGTGAACTTACAGCTGCTGATGTCGATGGTTCACTCAGTCAAAACCCTGCACTCTCCAGAGGAGTTGAAGTGTTTCTGCCACATCCAACCACCAGTCAGATTTCTGATACTGCAAACAACAGGATCCCCGCACCATCTCATGTCACTTTATCTGTTCCTACCTCTGCGTCTGGTTCTGTCTACAACACTTCCGTCCTCATCCCTCCTTCTACCAGCTCCCCACAGTCGCACTGGGATCCACTGTCAAGTCACTCTTCAGAGATAAGTAGAACAGTCGCTCATGACATCAGACAAACACAAGACAACAGCATTACCAGGACTGTACATTTTACCCCTGGTGTAGAAGGTGGGAGTGTTCTTGGGGGTAAAGACTGTGAGGTGACTTTGTCCGGGTTCGGCGGCGTCTCTAAGCCCTTGATAGAACTGTCACACTCCTCTGAGTCGGTCTCGAATCCGGCTCCTGTGTCTGTGCCCGGGTCCGCCACAGGCCCCGCTCCCCCAGCAGCTGCTCTGAGCTCCCTGATCAGCCAGCTGCAGCCAGAGGTGTTCAACAGCCTGGTGAAAATCATCAAAGACGTCAAGAGAAACTCCCTGCAGTTCTACCTCCACAGCACTGAGCCAGGGGACCAGGTCCACGAAGACGTCAAGGTAACCTGAAGGGTGAAGGGATCAGTCCAAACTGGAATGTAATGGCTGAGATTCATTTGACGTCTAGTTTTGCTTCGATCGTGTATCTCTTTAAAAAATTCATTTGAAAAGTCAGCCCTTAATGATGTATAATTATTACATGTACTCTCATGTTGTAGGAATACCTGTTGAAGCAGGGTAACTCTGAGCAGAGTCCTGTGGCCTTTCTGAACCAAGAAAACTGTAACAACAAACTGCTGGTCATCATTAAGAACAAAGACATAGCTGGACACATACACAAGGTACGTCTGGATAATCTGTTTAACAACTTCTGACTTCACTCAAAGGTCCACAGAGGGTCAGTTCTGTGTTGCGTTGTGTGTGTCAGCTGTTCTATGAGCCAACAGGCAGATCCAACCTTATTTTTTTCTGAGCATCTTTGAGCCGGCTTCCTCACTAACTATGCTAGCTGTTATGCTACTTAGTTTCTTCAGTTGCCAGATGTTGTAATTGTGTCCAGTAGTCACTCTCTGTCACTCTCTGTCACTCCACAAACCAAACAAACAAACCCTTGTGGTTTTCCATGCTGGACAGATTTACTGGATGACTAACACAAGATTTTATGTGTTTGCATACACATCAGATCCCTGGTCTGGTGTCTCTGAAGCGACAGGCCTCTGTGGTGTTTTTGGGAATCGATACACTGGACGACATCAGGAACAACAGCTACAACGAGCTTTTTGTCTCTAGAGGCTGCATCATTTCAGACGAGTTAGTCCTCAATCCAGACTTCATCACTCCCGGTAGGTCAGGATTAAAAAAGCAGTATTCAGCTGAGTGTATTTTTAGGTTATTGTAGTGGCACATTTTTTCTTTCACATGTCCCACTTAACACATAAAACTGGGAATCTTATTTTGAGGAAATACAAATTAATTTTGTGTTAAAAATATAGCCAGTGTTTTTTAAAATTACGAGACTAATGCACCACTGGTAGTGGAATTGTTGTTTGTATTTATTTAACTGATGTGTTGATTACTGACATGATGTTCTGCAGATCGACTGGTTGCACTGCTGATGTTGCTGGAGCAGCATAGTTCAGTTCCAGATAGTGTCTGGAGGTGGAAAGTTCACTGCAAAACCCACAAGAAATTAAAGGAACAAGCCAGGTACTGATTCTGTGTCTGCACTGTGTAACGGCCCACACTACAGCACACCAGACACAAGATGAAACTGTAATATGTTTAATGACCAAATGGATTTACAGCCTCTCTCATTTGATTAAGAGGCTTAAGCTTTAGTCACTACATGTCTAGGCATGGCATAATATTGTTACTTTCAGAAGCCTCATCATTGCCATCATGGCAGCATGTTGGTGTTTTTATTTTTTCAATAAGCACATATTTATATAACTATAGACCAATCACCAAGCCAGAAACAGAAGCACAGTTAAAATGCTCTCCACTACGTCCTGTAGCTGGAATCCAGATCAGATGGACCCTAACTTATGGCTGAGACTGTTTTGAAGCACAGACAGTAAAAAAAAGTCTTGTATGGTGTTGGTTTGGTCGTCAGGTTCAGGAGAGATGCAGCCAACCTGCTGGAGGTGCTGTCAACCTATCAGAAGCGACAGATTGTCGAGTTCCTCCCATATCATGACTGTGACATGAACTATCAGTCACCTGACCTGAACTGTCTGATGGAGCTCCAGGCCCGATACACGCAGTACCGGCACACAATCTTCCTGACCGGTACGTACATGTTCGCAGTGATAACCAGATGAGCTGCTGAGATTTGAAAATATAATTTACCTGTAGCACTGATGTTACTTGTCTTTTTCACTCAGAGCATAATTTTGAGATGTTCCCTGCCTACTCCAACGGCATCATCGTGGCCACTAGTGAAGAAATTCTGCACAACTTCACCAGGCTGGTTGGTTGCCATGACATCAAGGACAGGCAGCCAATCACAGGTGACATGCTGGCTCCCAAAGGTCAGTTATGGTGTCTGTGAAATATGTGAAACATTCAACAAGCACAGCCATCTTAGTAGACTTGAACATTATTCTCAGTATAAATGCCTGAGATCTTCAGAGTACCGATTTTGCATTGAACTTCTTTATCATTGTCAAACTTGCAATGTACAGTTTTTACAAAAAAAACATCAAAATTGGTGCAGCAGAACCAGAGATGTCGTCTTTTTTTATTTCATGCATTGTTCTGTTTTTGGCAAAACCTGGTGCCTACATTACCCACAATGGCACTTGACTTAATTCAGATATTCAGCCAAGTTATGCATATGGCAGTTAATGTAGCCTCAAGCAGAGAGGAGCAGCAGGTTCCAAAGGTCTGGTAAGCTCGCTACCCTCTAACTCCATTACCCCAGATTTTTTTTTAAATTTAAGATTCAGACTTGTAGTCGTTAACCCAAACTAACGCTGACTCCAGTGACATCACTTGAGGCAATTTATCAGCGTTTGTGCTAGGGATTATTTTCATTATCAAAAAATTTGCCCATTGTTGTCTCTATTAATCTTTTATTTTTTATTTTATTTTTTTAAGATATTTTTTTGGCCATTGTGCCTTTAATGGACAGGTAAGCGTGAAAGGGGGAGAGAGAGAGGGGGGATGACATGCAGCAAAGGGCCACAGGCTGGATTCGAACCCGGGCTGCTGTGGCAACAGCCTTGTACATGGGGCGCCTGCTCTGCCACTAAGCCACCAACGCCCCATCTATTAATCATTTTGTCAATGAAATATAGAATAGAAAATTGAGGGGAAAAGTCTTGTGTAATCTCCCAGAGCTCAAGGGGATGTCTTCAGATGGTATGTTTTACTCAACCAACAGTCCAGAAACCCAAAGCTCTTCATTTTGTATCATGTATGACCATGAAAAGCACAAAATTCCCACATTTCTGAAGCAAGATACCAGCAAATGTTTGGCATATTTGCTTAAAATTGAGATGGACCTTTTTAACATACCCAGTTATGTCGTGCAATTTCTTGACAGTAAATGCCAAAAAAATACAAAAATTCAATTTCTTTGTGTTCTCACATCAGAATCCAATCATGCTTTCTTCTTGTAAAACAAAATATGATTTGTGTTTACATAAGCTAGTACCAACTAGTTTCAGCCAATAATATCATAACATCCACCCATAAATCTTTCTGCAACTTCAGGCACACATACATGTAGCTTACTTGCTGCTTTGGTGTGTCTCAGTTTCTCCCGAAATACTGTGGTTACAGACCCACTGGCTTGAATTGAGTCACTTGAGGAAAGTGGTAACTGTGACATCTCCAGATTATGCATACGACATTTCACAGTGGACTGCTTCAGCAACTACGTGGAGCATATGATGCCTGTCATAAGAATTTGTTTGTAATGACCTTTAAAGCAAATAGAGACCGGAGCTGAAATATCAAAGTTTAACAGAATTTATTATCTTGTACAAGAGGAGTGTTTCACAGTGCAACACACAAGATGAGGTTACAGAGAAAAGGCTCCCTGAGGAGCATCTACTGCAAGCTTTTATACAGTACAATTGGGCATTGGAGTTCGGGTGTTTCAGTTCCCCTAATCTATCAAGTACAGACTTCATAGATAACAATGGTTTTCAGTTGGTGTGACGTCATGTCACACTGTCCTCCAGATAACACTGTCCCCCTGTCTCCGACCCTGTGTTTCTCTCATTTCCTCTTGTAGATATAGTGACGGACTCCCCTTATCCTTAACTGCCTGCTGATGTTGCAGTTGCTATAGAATGAAACGGAACGATCCTCCAGACTTGCGCAACACAATGGCATGCTTAAACAATGTGATCATAATTTTTATAACAATGCCCTTTGTCTTTTTCTCCCTGACAGATACTACCTATCGTCCTGTTGGTATTACATGATTGGGGTTTCACTGTTACGACCATTATGATATGGCCACTTTTCAACAATCACATCACATTCCCCCCAACATTGTATCCCACCTACCTATGCTGTTTCATTTGGAAATTTGTTACGATACCGAAGCGAAATACTCACAGAATGTTTCATCTGGACTTTAAAAAACTGACTAAAATAGTTTTATATAATAATAATTATATTAAATTATAAATGGTAAATGGACTGCGCTTGTGTAGCGCTTTTCTAGTCTTTTGACCATTCAAAGTGCTTTTACACCACGAGTGGCCGAGGCTACATGGTACCACCTGCTACTCAGGCATCAAAAGCAATTTGGGGTTCAGTATCTTGCCCAATGATTCTTCAACATGCAGACTGAAGGAGCCGGGGATTGAACCACCCAACTTGTAATTAGTGGACGACCAGCTCTATCTCCTGAGCCACAGCAGCTCTGTGTGAAGTTTTTTTCTCACTTATCCAGTAGTGTGTTCTTATTCTACTTTGTTTTCTACTCAGTGTTCTCTTCTGTCCTCAGGTCTCGGGCGGCAGCTGAGTCATAGTGACTCTGTGTCAGGCTCTGAACGCTCTCCTTCTATCTTCCCAGACCACATCCATCCTCTCTCCTCCCATGACCAGCCCCAACATCTTCTCCAGCAGTCCGGCTCCATCCTCCCCACTCTCCCCCATCTGTCTGACCAGCTCGTCCCAGACGCCTCCTGTAAGGAAGGTGTCATGCCCCACTCAGACTCAGACTTGGAGGTTCTCCGACTGGCCATCACACAGTTACGGGCTGAGCGTCAGGCACAGCTGCAGCAGCAGTTGGACTCTCAGGCGGAGTTGAGCATCAACTCCTTCCAAAGCTTCGTCCCCAATCTCGTTCCTACAGGAGGCAGTCAAACCACCAGCACCCCTCTTTTAGCTCAAGGAGGTCCAGCCAAGTCGGTGGAGGTCCCTCGTGACAGGAAAGCAGTGGCAGCCACTCTGGATTTAATCCACTCAAGGTTACAGCAGGAGCCAGTAGAGGAGAGGAGGGAGGGCAGAGCAGAGACTCCCACAGGTGGATGGAGGAGTGGAGAAAGTCGAGGAGGAGGTGGAGGAGGAGGAGAGGCTGGAGATCAGAGAGCTGGTACTCCAGTAAGAGTGGAGGGGTTACTGGGAGAAAAGCGGGGTCCAAGTAAAAGTGACACATCCACCCCTTTGCCTAATCAAAGCACAGCTGCAGTGACAGGACTGAGTACCCAGACAGACTCAACCAGTAACGGGAGCGAGAACGCAGACCAACAAGAAGAACCTTTACTTCCCAGAGTAGCTGCACATGCGGCAGCCTCCTGCAGTACCACCGTTTGTCCTGCAGAGAGTGACAGATCGGGGTTAGTAACTGATTACTGCCCTTTGTCTACAGCTCATTTTGTAATACAATGGAATCTATAACATCTAAACTGGTGAACTTGCTACAGAGACATAGAGACACTGAGCTGTTCAGCCCCCCAGGCAAGCTTTACTGACTAGAACTGGATATTGTTTAAAATGATTTAACTCTAAAGTCGATACAATACAATGAGTTCTCATACCAGAACTTTGTCTAAATAAAACACAGTCTTAATTTGGCAAATTATGATTTAAATCAGGAATACGTAGATCATAAATCTGAGCAGATATATTCAGTGTCAGTAAATAACGTTTGTATATTGTGTTAATACTCCTACAGTTTAACAGCTTCATTGTGTGTTGCTGTTTTGAAAACACACTGTCTTCATGATTTCTCTCCTGCAGTTTGCCTGTATGTTGCTGCTGAACTTCTTCCTGTTTTCTTCCTATAGAGACACACACTCAGGCCAGGAGAAGCCAATAAGAGAGGGAGCACCACCTGACAACAGCACTACTAGTGGCACAAAGGTAAGGGAGTATCATTATTTCAGCAACCCAGAAGGGCAACTGTGAGCTGGGTCAGAGGGACTCCAAAATGTAACGCTGTATAACCATTCACAAGTACTCAGCGAGTTACTAAGACTTCTTCGCTACCTCCTGACAAGCTGCTAGGCTGACAGGGTTGTTCAAGGATTTATGGAGTGCAGCAGCACAACGAGGCGAGAGAGAAAGAATGAATAACTTAACTCCAGTGTCTCTAACCACCAGATACGATAATAACAACAATAACAGCAGAAATTATTATCAATAATATCAGTATGTGTTAGAGACACAGTCTAATATTGAACTGTGACCGAGACTTATAAGCAGTGCCAAGATTAACACTCATTATTCATGGCTGAATTCACGTTGCTATCTGTTAAAAGGAGCTTTACTGATTTTCAACCAGCTCTGTGTCCCTGCTCATCTGCCAGAGCAGGGAGCTTGCAGCACTGCAGTATGTGGTGAAGCCAGACACCATTCATGTGCACATACTGCCCACCATGCAATGACAGAGCTGGTTGAAAGTTGGCAATATTTCCCTGCAACTACCAGTATTGTTTTTTCCGAGCTGCTGTAGCTGTCATAATTTACGAAAACGGAACTTTAGTGGCTGTAGATGCTCCAGTTCAGCCTGCGTAAACCCAGGGTGGGGGATCTGATCCCAGACTGCTCCCGCCAGATCAACAAACTTTAGTGCTTTGGAGTCTCCAAGCAGTGTGGAGTTAAGTGAAAGGACTGTGTGGTGTGTTAGCTAGCTAGCAGCAGTGTCTTTCATTGGCGCCGACTAGTTTATAAGTTTTTGCAAATTCACGTTTAAAGGGAAATTTCGGTTTATTTCAGCCTGTCTCCTATCGTCCTAAATTTGTTTCAAGTGACTAGTGACATAAAAATAATAGTTAGCATGTTAGCCGTTAGCCTAGATACAGCTGGGGTGCATAGTAGCGTCAGACCTGTTAAAACGTAAGTGAACGGGCATACTTCAAGTGCAAAGTTAGTCCACTAAACAAGCTTTTTT
>NC_065529.1:43522062-43570066 GCF_006386435.1 Epinephelus moara | reverse complement strand
GATATAGGCGGTCTTTGTGGAAAAAAAAGCTTGTTTAGTGGAATAACTTTGCACTTGAAGGTTGCCCGTTCACTTACGTTTTAACAGGTCTGACGCTACTATGCACCCCGGCTGTATCTAGGCTAACGGCTAACATGCTAACTATTATTTTTATGTCACTAGTCACTTGAAACAAATTTAGGAGACAGGTTGAAATAAACCGAAATTTCCCTTTAAGGACCAGGATTAAACCTAGAGATTTACCATTGCAACGCCCAGTAGACCTCAAAAGGGAGAAAATATTTCAACCAGTACCTGGTCAGTGGGGAGCACCAAGAAACCCAACATCACAGAATCCACGGTGTGCATGTTTAATCCCTCTATCCACAGAGAGACACTTCTAGTTTCAGTTAGACCCTGGATGACCCGGAAGGATGCCCATTAATGGGAACTGGCATATCAGTCTCCCACCACTCTAGAGCTCACCATGTTAAACACCACCCTAAATGAAACCCCCGACACAGCTGCGTAGAACGAGAAGAAAGCCGTTATACGCTCCCAAACTCCTGGTGGGAGACTGATTACTACCAGGATATTTGTAATTCTCTCTATTTGGTGTTAGGGGTGAATGTTTTTGTCGGGGAGGGAGTCCACCCCGAGGGACAAACTATCCCCTAGTGGAAAGTTACCTTTGGGTTCCCTCCCCTCATCACACATCCTACCCAAATCATTACCAGACCTCAGGCAGGACTCGGAGCAAAGAAATGTTAAAGCCACTTGAGTGAAGTGTCCGAGAACGAAAAGTGAAAGACCAAGAACAATAGACCCAGACAGATGGTGATGGGAGAAAACTCTACTACTCTACTGAGGGAAAACACGGATGCTATGTGATTTCAAAACAGTAGAACATGAGATTGGTTTACACAGATCACTAATGTGCTGCCTTACCCCTAGACCATTACCCAGGGGGAAGACAGGCCAGACCATCACAGCTCCCACACATCTTGTTCCACCTGTTCCCAGATGGAAGTGGACTTTCCACACCTATGTTCCACCGACACAGAGGGAATACAAAGGGAAAGAAAGCAACCTGGAAATACAGGGGACTGCGCTCCTATCCAAGGCGGGACGGAGTCCCCATCCAACATCCTTAAGAGCTCCCCTGCCCCTGCTGAGCAAGGTCCCACCAAGACAACAAATCTACGTTTGCAGCTGTTCAGCCACAGTGGTCAAAAATTTAGCTATGAACAACTTAAGCAACCCAGAGTCTGGAAGACTATAACTTACGCCAGACCAGGATGGGTACCACACCACATGCCATTTCTCAAGCCTGGCAAACAGTATTTGCACCTCAAAGCGAACAGTACTGTTGTCTACACTGGCATGGCACCGGCACATGGAAAAAGTGCAAAGAGGGTGGCCTGTAAAGTCACCTGTTACAACCACCATGAAGGCCCTTGGTGCGAGGTCCAGTCCCAGGATGGAACCAGCATCTGTATCCTTGTTGCACCTCCACAAAGGGTCCCTCACCAATGAACCCTTCCACCAATCGCCTGGATCCCACCTCTGAGGGAGGTGCCACAGGGCAGAATGCAGAGGGGGGTGATAGAAGAGGGCCCACGCCTATAGTGAATTCTGTGAGCGCTCCCTTCACAAGCCAGCAACAAGGAAACCACGCCAAAGAGACTCTACTCTACTCTACTGGTTTCCAACCTTTTAAATCACTGACTAAACTAACGACCTCTGACTAAGTGACATATTTAAAGTATATTTAGATTATTTTCACTGTGTAACGATAACAGTACAGAAGAACTGATAAACTGTACCAATAACCTAAAGAGTGAACACATAACTGCAGGATGTGTAAAACAAGCGATTGGATGAATGTTTAACAGATTATTTCCTGTTGATACTGTACCAGAGATGATTTTCCTTTTAATTTTAGGAAGTTTTTATACGATTCTCCGCTGTATTATGTATTTTTTTAAATAGGCTTCTGTTTTGACAGATTCAGTGTTTTCTTCTCACTGACACATGGCCATTGTTCTGTTAGCACTTTGATTGTTTTAACCACGTACTTTTCTAATGCGTGATGAGGCTGTTTAGCGGAGAGTGAAGCTCTGTGAATGTAGCTCGTGTTCAGGTCTTCACTGTGCCCTCATCCTGTGAGATATGTTTAAGTTTATATATTGAATACTGAACTTAAAAAATACTTTCATTTAGTTTCCTAAGTAGACTTACTGTGTATTTTTTTTAAAATGATTTCTTACACTGCGTAAAATCAAGAAGACCTCGTGACCCATATTCGGGGCCAGCACCCCCAGGTTGGGAACCAGTGCTCTAATCTTTGCTTTGCTCAAAAACGTGTAACCGCACTCTAAATATGTAAATCATGCATGTATACTCTGTGTAACCAAAGAGGAGCTTGGTATTCAGTATTAACCATTTATAGAACAAACTGTATTCATTCATTCAGTATTTTTAACCACGTATCACACATTCTTTAGAATTGGGACAAATCATGTTCTACCAAAAAAAAAAAAAAAAAAAAAAACCTCAAAATTATAACTTATCAACACATTATTTCTGGAATAAAACATTATTTTTTTACAGAATTTATATTTATGAAAAAATATTCTTTAATATACTTTAATATGTTTTGATCTGCTTTCATTTTTTTAATGTCTAAACTTGCCCTGTGTCAGAAAACAGTCTCCTCCCAAACAAAAATGTAAACTTAAAACAATTTAAAAATGTGTGAAAAGCCTTCAAAATCCAATATTAACAGTACGTATCAATAACATTAGTGAAAAAATGTACTGCTGTATTTTTTAGAAATGGTAGCCTTTCAGGATTTGTCCCAGTTTTTTGTCAGCTCTTGTCAGATTTTACAGAAACAGCATTTAATCAGGTATAAAAGGGGTTAGCTATATCACAAGGACTCCTGTCTTGTTTCCTGGTTTCCGGAAAGGCAGGAATGCTGCTCACGTACTGTTGAGATTTCTATTTTTTGATAAATTAGTTAAATAATATTGCTATAGGGTGTGTCTCAACCATAACAGGTCAACTCTTTAGCCTTTCTAATTTAAAACTAAATAAGAATTATGTTTTAAAAATGAGTGTTTTGATTAGCATTAAGAGAACTCTCAGCAACTTTGAAAAATAAAATGGCTCTTCACTACGGCTGCTATGACTGACTTTTTGTCAGCTCCATAAAACATGAACTCCATCACATCTTGCGTCTGATATTCATTATGTGTGCCATTCAAAAAAATTTAATCACTGGGGTTGGCACCCATCCTAACTGAAGAGTAAAAATCAAAACCCCAAAGCAGTAAGATTTGGTCCCACTTCTCAAGAATGAGTGATATAATACACCGTTCCTGTCAGCTGGCTCTGACTCCCCCTAACTCCGTCAGCTCTACTGTATAAAATGAGAAGTAACACGGAGGAAAAGTAAGAAGTGCGTTAAGAGACTTAACAAGGAACCTTTAAATCAAGCAATGGCAATCATATTATTTTTACTCTGTATGGGATTTTGTACATGCCTTATTTTGCTCAATAAAACTAAGTAGATCGCTTGGTCTACTGAAAGAGAAATACCTTGTTAATTTTAATCCCTCCCATCCTCTCATCTAAGGCTTCTTCAGTGACACTTGTGGAAGGCCACTTGTATTTTACAGTTCTGTAAAATGTTAGAAATGCCTATTATTGCCCAACAGCAGAGGGTCTCACACAGGGGTGTAGAGCATACGGTCATCTGCAAGTGTTTACATTACCTAGCCTACATTGCTACATGTAGCTGCATGCTAGCGTCAGGAAAACATGTCATCTTGGTTGCTAATTTTAATTTCTCCGAGATTTTGGAACAGATTCCTGCTTGTACATGTCTGGTTGTGTTTATAAGCTTTTATTGGTGATAGAAAGAGCCTCTATTCTCCATTGCAGTCATTCCTCAGCTGCAATAACACTGCAGATACGCAAGACCCGAGAACGCTAACCAATTAGAGCAGACTTTGGAGAGGGGTCTTAAAGAGACAGGTGCTAAAGCGGAACGTCTCAGTGATTGCAGGAGTTCCAGCACAGACAGTTTGAGGAAAATTAAGTGTTTTTTGAACATTAAAACATGTGAACATTGTATAGTTGTAGAAACGTTAAATACAAGTGAGAACCTGAAATTGGGCATGATAGGTACTGTTCAAACATACTGAACATTGTGTACCCTGTTGCTAAAGCGCTGCCAAAACTTAAGATTTGTAATTGGTTTGTAAGGCAGGGGATAACTTAACCTGCTTCCCCAAAAGCTTCCACTTCAGGTCGATATTTTAATGTCAGCACTACCACACAGGAATGGAAATGTACTGAAAAATGCACATGTAATGACAGTGGCTGACTGAATGTGGAAAAACTGAGACATTTTTTCATCTTATTTTTCATCAGATGTGTCCAGCTGTTTTGTAAATGGATAAACGTTTTCAGTACTTACAGGTTATTATGCAATGGTTTTACTGGTTCAGCCCACTTGAGATCTAATTGGGCTGAATGTGGCCCATGAACTAAAATGAGTTTGACTCCCCTGGTGTAGCAGAAAGGATACCAAAAACAAAGGGTATACCTCCGTCTGTGCTTTGACTGTCAGATAATCTCTTGGAGGAGAGATGCCTTTTTTAACACATACAGATATTGCTGATAATAATAATCACTATTATATCCAGTGGTTAGAGACACTGGGGTTTAGGTAGTCATCTTCGCTTGTCCTGTGTTGCGGCGTAAATCCTTGAACAAACCCAACAACCTTGCTAAGCAGGAGATAGTATGGTAGTTCTAGTTTCTCACAAGGCAGTACCTGTTAACTGTTAAGTAGCACCAGCCAATAGAAACAGGACTTCCTTAGACTGTGGTCTAGGCTCAGTGCCCAGATTGACACTTAGGTTAGATTTTGGGGTCCATCCGAACCAGCTAATTCAACCAAAATCCTGCTCTGCCCCGTCTACAACAGATCCAGCAGCCCCAACAGCACCTGCAGCAACTGAACAACCAGCAGCTCCGGCCGAGTCTGTCCCACCTACAACCACCACCTCACAGCCTGCAGCAGCAGCAGCGGGGCGTCGGCCTCCTGCATTCCCCACACATGCCTCGATTCCCCAGCCAGCCTTTCTCCCGCAGCTCCATGCTGGCGCCACTGACTACCCTGGGAGGTGGCCTCCTGGGGTCCACACCTGTCTGGCCTGGGGGTCTGGGCCCCGCAGGTGCTGCTGCCCTGGTGTGGGGCTTCCGACAGGCCGGAAGGGATGTCACTGGTCCTAGCCTGCTGGGGGGGTACCACAACCCCGCGGGTCAAGGCAGCAGCAGGTACAGAGGGGGGCAAAGGTGAGGAGGCTTTAATGGGATGTCGAGAGCCGGCTTAACTTCACCAGCTGATTAATCCAAGTAACGTTCCTGCTCTTCATGTAGCAGGTTTTAGGAAACCAAACACTTCCACTCTATGACCCAGAGAATGGGAGGCTGAAACACGCACATCCATAATACTAACAGGTGCTAAACTGATAAAAGAAGGAAACCACACTCTAATTACTGTCTCCAAGAATTTTAGCCACTGCTTACAGGAAGAATGTTGAAAATACAAACTCATCTCTCTTTCTGGGGCACTTAATCATTTATTTGATAGTGACAGTAGAGACGCAGACAGAAAATGCTGGCAGAGACTTCCTGCAAAAAAAGGTCCCTGACTGGAAACCAATCAGTGACGCTGCTCTTAAGTGGCATTCGTCTCAACCACAGATGCTCCCTTAGCGACAGTGGGTTGGAAAAGAATTGATGTCAGGCAGGTGTAACGTTGCAAAAATCATGATTTACTTGGACAGGGAGAGGTTCTTTTAAAGTCAGTATAAATCACGTGAAATCAAAGATCTGTCTTTTGCTGCATTGTGGAAGCTTTATAAATACTGGATATGGTTAAACCCACCTTCATAGATTCTTTTCCACCTTAAAAGTCCTTGTCACTGGTTTGTATTGAGGCTTTATTTCATAAATTCAAACCACCAGTTCTCCCCTGCAGGGTTGTGGAAGCCATAAATTAACCTGTTATCACGAGAAAATTAGCATTGTTATTTTGAGATAACAAAATAATTCACTTGTGAGCACGGCTGTTCTCGGCTTCTGTAATTATGAAAATAATTGCCAATTTATTTTCTGTTGATTGACAGAAATTGAGTAATCATTGCAGCTCCAGTGAAATCATTTTACATGCGACACCATAGAGAGCAAAGACATCCAGATTGAATGGAACAAAACATCAACCAGGCTACACGAGTTGTGTTTGAATTATTTCGATTGAGATTCTCTAAAAGGTGATAGTCCTGGTTTGTATTGACTTTAGTGGAAGAGACCGTTCTTAGTTCTAGTATGTCTTTTTGTTACTCAGCATCCACCTGACATCACCTTCTCGGCCCTTTAAAGTCACTGAGGGCGGGATCGGTCACTAAAAAGTCACTATCTACCAATCTGTGAATTTCTATTTTCTTCCTGAAACAAATTTTATGTTCCCTGTCCACATTATTCATCGGAAACCACACGCTGAAACACTCTTAAGAAGCTCTGTAGATGATGCCCCCCAAAAATATAAGTATCACTGATTAAAGCCCAGTGAACTATAACTCTTGTGTAGTGTGCAGAGTGTGGCCTGCTTACACAGCAGAAATCCTGCTGTAAAATATTAGAGTAGTGGAAACGTTTACTATCTACTGTAATCACGACCTGTTAGTACTAAAGAAGTCAGAAAAACACTAATAATAAACCACTAAAGGGAAAAAAACACTAATGTAAAAACCCCTTTGAACATGTGTACAGCAGATTTTAAAAAAGGAAAAGTTTCTCTGCCATGTTTTCAGAAGTTTAATTTAATCTCTCTCAGAACAGACCTGTCATGTACATAGATATATTTCTGGAGGTGCTTTTCAACTCAGAGAGATCATCCTCTAACCTAACGAATGGTCTCAGGTTTAAACAGCTTTGAGTCAATATTCACCTGTTTTGTTCCTGTGCGCAGCTCTGAGTAAGAGCTGGACTAAAATATAAAAAGCCTCTGATTGGATCCCAGTTCCCGGCTTTCTTGAACGCACCACCAGCTCGACGGTTTTGACAGTTTTCTGTCAACAGTCTAATACTCCAACAACTCCACACATTTGTTTCTTAAAAGGAGCCATTGAGGATTTTTTCTACATGATGTTTTTCTACAGTAGCTGCTTATTTGTTCTCTTTGCATCATGGGAGAAACCATTGTTGAAGTGGACACTAAGACTTTTAAAGAACTTTAAAAAACCGAGATGGACAGACTGCCTTACACGTCTTCCAGTGGATTCTTTGTCTTGTAAAAAAAAAAAAACACCGTTTTTTGTACTGAATGTTTGGTTTGTTACCCTGAGAGCTGTTTGTGTTTAGTTGCTGTTGTACAGTAGGAAGTGACTCTGTAACAAACTCATTTTAACTTAAAAGTCATTTTTTATGTTTTTTTTTTGTTTTTTTTACATCAGAAGTTTTTTGTATTAAAAGTCGCCTGTGTAAACCAGAGTTTGCCTCCATGTTCTTCTGTATAATGGTAATGTGAAATTGTTATGCATGAGTGGAGCTTAAAAGTCTGAGTTTGGGTCAGCTTAGAAACTCAAATTGTGCTGGGGTTTAAATTTACAGAGTGTCTATTTGCACCCAGGGGAGAATACTAACACTGCAGCTATTCAGCTATTCACATCCGTCTCTACGAGGCATTATTATAGATCCCAGTGTGACTGGCTAGTACTCGTCACTCAGACATGTCAAAGTCAGAAGCGGTTAGGATTTGGGCAAAGAGGTCATAGTTAGAGTCAGAAGTAGCCAATCTAGGATATTCTCAAGCACAGGACTTTCACACAGGACACTGGTGTTTGAGTCCTGTGTGAGTAACATTGTTTTTTTATTTTTAGACTTACTTGATTTATTATTTTCAGTCTTTAGAAAGTATAAAGCTGTTGAATGCACACTGTGTACGTACACTTTAGCAGAATAGACCTGTTTGTGTTAATAACATATTTCAGTGTTGCCAGGAGCCCAGGAATATTGGCTCTTTACCCATCCATCCATTTTTATCCACTTATCTGAGGCCGGGTCGCCAGGGCAGCAGGCCAAGCGGGGCACCCTGGACACCCCTCTTCCCAGCGTCTCCTGGGATCAGGTGAAGTATGTAATCCCTCCAGCATGTTCTGGGTCTGCCCCGGGGCCTCCTGCCAGTGGGACATGTCTGAAACACCTCTAACGGGAGGTGCCCAGGAGGCATCCTGATCAGATGCCTGACCCACCTCAACTGACCCCTTTCAACACAAAGGAGCAGTGACTCTACTCCGAACTCCCTCCGGATGTCAGAGCTCCTCACCCTATCTCTGAGGCTGAGCCCAGACACCACACGGAGGAAACTCGTTTCAGCTGCTTATGTCCACAATCTCATTCTTTTAGTCACTACCCAGAGCTTATGATCGTAAGTGAGGGTTGGGACGAAGATGGACCAGTAAATTGAGAGCTTCGCCTTCTGGCTCAGCTCCTTATTTACCACAACAGTCCGGGGCAATGTCCGCATCACTGCAGACGCTGCACGAAACCGCTGATCCATCTCACCCTCCATTTTACCCTCACTCGTGAACAAGACCCCGAGATACTTGAACTTCGTCACTTGGGGCAGTCCACTATTTTCCAACAGAGAACCATGGCCATGACTAATGATTGTTTTTATTATTGATTAAACTTGTGATGATTTTCCGTGATTTTCAAATGTCAGACGGTAGTGGAAATTGTTCTAAATAAACACTGATGTGTTCAATTTTAACCAACAGTCTAAAACCAAACATTTATAATCACAGAGGACTAAAAATACCAACAGATATTTTCATGTAAGATCAGAACCAGTGGATTTTTGGCATTTCTGCTTAAAAAATGAAAACAAATTGGACAATTCTACTGAAGCAAACACCTTTATTAATAATATTTTATATTTTAAAAAGAGCTCCTTCTGTTCTGTTCCTCTGTTATATAATAAATGTTAATTTGTTGTTGTTGATGTGAACTGCTGGGTTGATGCCCTTCTACGGCCCTGTCCAGCTCTCCTTGTGTAATGGGCGGTCTCCTGGTATCTCCTCCATGCTCTTGAGACTGTGCTGGGAGACACAGCAAACCTTCTTACGACCGCACATATGGATGCGTCATCTTGGAGGAGCTGGACCACCTGTGCAACCTGCAGGTACTGCCTCATGCTACCAGTAGTGACAAGGACACTAGCAGAACACAAAACTAGAGAAGAATCAGTCAGGAAGGAGACTGATGTGGTGTCTGTGGCCACCACATGTAAAACCATTCCTTTTTTGGGGGTTGTCTTGCTTTTGTCTCTTCATTGCACCTGTTGTCACTTTCATTTGCGATTAAGTGTTCCCTGATGATTTTTAATTTACTGTCATATGAGACAGAAAAGCAGGAAATCTTCATGTTTGAGGAGCTGATGTCAGAGAACATTTGGTATTTTTGCTTAAAATGTTAATGACAGTCAATTATGAAAATAGCTGACTAATTTTCTAGATGACACATGTTGAGTTTTTAAATTGAACACACTGTAGGTAAGTTGGGGGGGAATTCACAGATCAGGTGTTACCAAAATACAAATTAAATCAAAATGAAGTGCAGTTGTAACAAATGGAAAGGGTCTCAGAACACTTTACATTCTTTATTTGCAATAAATAAAAAACACAATACAATATAACCAGAAAAATTACACAACACAGAATCAAAAACAAAACTCCTCTGCCAGCAGGAAGCTGAAGAAACAAAATACATCTTTCATTCATGATTTAAATAAGTGCTGTGCTCCTCTGCAGGAACGATTACTCCAAAGAAAAGGACGAGGCGCCCAGAAGAAGAAGAAATAAAAAAAAGGTAAAACTCAATACCTGTTAGGTACAGTGTCATTATGAAAAGTGCATTTAAAAACTGAATTTTAAAATACAATCTTTACATAAAATGTTAAATCACCCACATAAACTCATTTAGTGAGAACACGTCTTGATGTGAGGTAGAACTGAAGGAGCAGATTTAAATAAACACTGAGGGGTTTGTAGTCAAAGTTAAAAGCTCGGTCAGTCGAACCTGCAACTCACATTTCAGTTTTCTAAGTGTTCAAAAATAAAGTCAGAAATGTTCTTGATTTTAAAATCAGGTTCAGACTGAAGACAAATGTTAGTTACTGTTAGTACGACACAGTCTTTACTGTTTAGCTGCCTGTCACATTAAAGGCTGGAGTACATTAAAAAACCCATGTCCACTGTTCATGCACACTGGCTCGAATGGATCACCTCCTGTAAGCCTGTCTCTTTAAAAATAATTAATAATAATCAAGTTCAAACACATTCAAACCAACATAAGATTGGTTCAAATGAATTTGTCCATAACATTACAGAGTTAACATCGTCCCACTATATTGCTGCAACTCTTCTACAGCTAATGTCTGTATTGACGGAACATTGGCTGTTTGTGGTAAATAAAGATTTGCACAAATAACCCTCTTTATGCTCAGTCTGAAGATGCACACAGAGCCATGTGTTTTCAATAGTGAAAATGCCAGAACAGATACAGTAGGTATTCACCCGCAAAGCGTCACATCCTTTTACACTGAGTGGGAAAACAGAGCTACCACGAGCTGCTGTGTGGCTCTCTGAATGTCAAATAAACTTAATCCAGAGTTAATGGGATAGTGTAGTTTTTTGAAGTGGAGTTGTGTGAGATACTTATCCATAGCTAGTATATTACAGTATATTACCTACAGTAGATGTCCCCCAGTAGATGTCAGACTCCTGCCTGCTTCCCCAGTTTGGAGTGCCAGACAGGAAAATGAAGCTGTTTTATCATTCTCTTCATTGAGAAAAGCAGTGATTTTACCTCACTGAACACAGGAGCTGCTGATCAACTGCTGCTTCAATCAGTCAGTTAGTTAGTTTGTGTTACTGTGTGACTTTGGTGACTCAAACTAACCCTTTTAAACGCCACTGTGTTCAGCGTGCTAAAATTACTGTTTTGTCAGGAGTCTGGTGCCTTTGATGAGGGTATAGATGGGGAACTGAAATTGTTAACTCTCCCAGAAAGAGCTGTCTGACTGAAAGGTGAATCGGTTAAAATACTCTCAATATAGCGTACACTTAAACTGATACTGACTGTGTTTTGGTGGGACTTTTTAAGTGGCTAAAATACACATTATTGCTGACCCCTGTTGACAGCAGTCCACTGCTGAGGTTCTGTGTCGGACCCCAGCCTGCTTCTCCAAACTGGGGGTGTTCTGACTGACATCTACTGTAGGTAAAATACCTTTTATGGATTAAGTATCTTATACAACTCCACTTCAAAGAAACTGAACTATTACTTTAAAGGGTATTTTTCAACTTGGACCTTATGTTCCCATGTTTTTGTTTCTAACTCACTAATGGGAAAATTTTTTTAAACTGATCCAGTACTGAATGACAGCAGCAGCCGAGCTGCAGTGTCATCACTTGAGGCAGAGTTTCACCGTCAATTTAAATCTCCCAAATCGTAGTTTTTATTGCCACTGATAGTTATCATAAGTTAGTGTTGTTATGAGTGTCTGAAAAGATTACTGAAAGGACTCCTTCAAAGATAGACCTTTTTGTTAAAGCGAAAGATCATTTTTGTTTAAGCAGAAACAGCCCCAAAATCACGTCGTCTAACCTACAGGACTCCATTTAAATAACCAGTAATGCTGTAGTATACTGCTGTTATTGTAAGTTTAATTAATCATATCTTTAATAAATGTAATAGTGTCTCTTATGTGAGTTTAAAAATTGAGCTTTCCCACCACATCATCTAACTATGACTAGACACTGACTATGTATTGCAAAGTACTTTGTAAGATTTAGGAAGTAGTCTTGTGTCGTTGGACTTACTGAGCTGCTGACAGGAAAATAAAACAAGCACCTCTGCTCCCTGATGCTAGTTACATCCAGGACAGGTGAAGTTCACTCTGATACGTTCCGCTATTCCTTGAAAACTCCCAAAAATCTGCTGCAGTCTGATATTCAAGTGACATGTGAACCATGATGATCCTCCACGTCGTGGCACATTGAACATCCAGTCTCCAGTCAGCATACAGAGAGAGCAGGGGTCAAAGGTCACATGCGGTGCGTTGCAGAGGGTGCCCGGAGCTCGTTGTCATGGCGCTTGAGTAGAGGATTCAGATCCGTCTCCAACTCCCTCTGCTTCTGTAATAAACCCTGAAAACACAAACACTGGTTTGTACCAAGAGGCAACTTCAGGGACTGAAGAGTGAAGCCAATGAACAAGTGCCAAAAACTGCAGTTCATCTAATGTCCACTTGAGGCCGGCTTCAGAATCAAGTCAATCCCTGAGTCAATTTTTTCCAGACTCTGCGAACCACCCTGATGATGTCACAGTGATGTCATTAGGGTTATCTCATCTTTGGTTTGGACACAAAAAATTTACAACAGAACACCTGCGTTATGAAAAAAATGGAGGCGTGGAGTTTGAAGGATGTTGGTGTTCACCGTTCAAGGAGCATCTTATGAAAATAATCCATCAAGTTGCATTATGGGAAATGTAGGATCCAGAGTTTAGAGATTGGCCCATACTCAGGATTATATATGAAGATATCTCGGCCTCTACTGTTTCCATTTGACCATTGTTTTTTTTTTTTAATATTCCATCGATGTGACAGTGTGTGTGTGTGTGTGTGTGTGTGTGTGTGTGTGTGTGTTACCTGCCGTAGCTGTGCCAGGCCTCTCAGGATCTCCTGCTGTCGGTGTGTTTGTGTGTTATGAAGCAGTTCAGGTTGGAGGAGTCGATGTGAGGGAGCAGGAGGAGACGCTGGAGGAGCTTTGAAGGAGGAGAAAGTATAGTTTACTCTCTGTATAATAAGCAGAAGTCACCAATGACAGACAGGTGTTACTCTGTTTTTCTTTATTGTTATTTAACTATTGTTACTGCATTGTCACTCTATTGTAAGTCTCAATCCTTAAGTTAATTATCAAAATAGTCAAATCCTGCATCCAGTTTTTTTACTCAAGTGTTATCAATAAAATGTACAGTTCCTGTCACAGAGTTTAATTATTCTGTGTTTATGTGTGTGTGTCTAACCTTTGTGTGTGCGTGGTGGGGGTGGGGTGTCGGCAGGCTCCAGTGGGTCCAAGTTGAAGACTTCATCAGTACGAACATAAGGAACAAACTCCACAGGTGGAGGTGAAGGGGTGGAAGAGGGCGGTGCCTGTTGACCCTGAAGTCTGTGTCTGACAGCAGGGACGGGAGGAGAGCGCCCCCTGGAGGAGATGACAACAAGAGACATCAAAACACTGCAGTGGGCTCACAAAACACAAAACCACCTCACCATCAAAACAGCTGCTGACTGGACAGGTTTTTATTTGAACCTATAAAATAAATTATTACTAAAACGTTTGTCAGGTGTGAATCGGGAGTTTAACAGGTAGACAGCTGCAGTCTGAGCTGCTCACCTGTCAGTGCTGATGGCTGCAGAGACACTGTGTCCTCTGGAAACACTCTCCACCTGGAACAATACCGGTCAGACAGAAAAACTACTCAATGTTTGTCAGGAAGTTGGTTTGCAGTGCAGAAGTTAGTAAGGTTTGTGACCTCAAGAGCACGGTTAAGTTTTAGAATGAATAAAATTAAGACAGAGGCCCCTACCCTCTTGGTGGGACTGGGCCTGGTCTGTGTGGGGTTGGAGCACAGACGAGGTTCCTGTTGCTGAAGAGGAGGAGGAGGGTCAGCCCTAGAGAGACGGGTCTTCTCCTGCAGAGCAAGGAGCTCAGCCTGCCTCTTTTGTCGACTCTCCTGTCTGTTCTTTTGCAGAGCAGCCGGGTAACGCTCTGAGGCTGGGACGAACCGACGGTTGGGCCTGGAGGAAAGAAGTTGCAGGTACAGGGAGGGATCATGGGAGAGATTTTGGATTTTTAAATTGGGCATTTTTAACTTTAGAGGGTTGAATAAGGAACTAGATTTGCTTACTGATCATCTAAATGTGAGACAGGTGTGTTTCTACCTCTGTGTGTTCCACTCCGGCCTCCTCTTGTCTCTCCTGCTCCGATCTGTCCTGGCAAACGCTTCATACGGGTCTCCTCCACCACCACTTCCTACTCCTGGCAGACAGATGTTCTCCTTGCCTGTTCTCACCGCTCGGTTCCTGCCGTTTGGAGGTGCAGCAGACAGAGAAGGAGGCGGCTGGTACTGTGCAGAGACGTCAGGAGTCTGAACTCTGAGTGGGAGAGACGGAGCTGCTTCTATGGAGGGAAGGAAAAATGTGTAAGGATCTTCAACACTTAAAGAGCACATCACATCAAGCAATTAGATATTAAACCAGCAGTAGTAGTAGTAGTAGTTGTGTCTGTGGTAGTGATAGCTGACTCACCTGTCTGTACAGCCGTGTCTCTGTATGAGGAGGCTGAGCTGCTGACCTCCTCCTCCACTGAACACTCACTCTGTTTGGTAACTGCTGAAGAAACACACCAACAGTTGGAGGAGTTGTCATTACAAATAACCTGGTCATCAGTGGTTCCATCAAAGAGACATTTTCCCTTTAAACTTCCGAAATGACTTTACTTTAATAACTGTTTGAGACTAAATAAGGTTAAACTCTCCAATATTTTAGAAAAAACTGCAAAGATTATATAAAAATCCAAAATATTTCTGCAATTTTGTGTCGCAGAACTTTTGTTTTTCTTTTTTTCTGTCCTATTAATCATCTCACGACCCTTTGGAGGGGCCCTACTTCTAAACTGGAAACCACTAGACTTAACTAGCTAACTGTATATCTATCTGTTTTTATCCGCTTATCCAGAGCTGGGCTGAGGGGGCAGCAGGCTGAGCAAGGTGCTCCAGACATCCCTCTCCCCAGCAACACATTTTCTAGCTCGTCCTGAGGCACATCCTGAGGCATTCATAGGCCAGATGAGACATATATCATCCCTCCAGCATGTTCTCGGTCTGCCCTGAGGCCTCCTACCAGTTGGATGTTCCTTTCCATCCAACTGGTGGGTTAATTGTCTATAAAGTAGTAAAACACTAGCGGCACCTCAAGCAGCCACAACAGTCGTCTTATATAACAACTCTCCTGGTCCCAGTGTGCCCAGCAGAGACCGCATTTCCTCAGGAAATTAAAAAAGCATCCCTTCCCACCAGCATCCTCATAACATTCTACAGAAGTGTGGTTGAGAGCATTGTGACACATTGCATTTCCACCTGGTATGCCAGCTGCAGTGTGTCAGATAAAAAGGCCCTGTAGAGGATAGTAAGGACAGCGGAGAGGATCGTTGGAGTGCCACTACGTTCCGTCCAGGAACTTTTTCAGAGGCGATGCAGGAACAGGGCTCTGAGCATCATCAGGGATCCTTCACACCCTCTCCACAGGCACTTGAAGTGTTGCCATCAGGCAGACGCTACCGCAGCGTCATATCTAGGACCAGTAGAGTGCCTAACAGCTTCCTCCCACAGGCTGTTGTGATGCTAAACTGTACTCCCCATTCCATGCAGCTTAGACATACTGCACAGCACTGTACATGGTTACTTTAAATGCCAATTGTCACTTTTTATGAAAAAGGTCACTGCTGATGTGTGATGTGCAAGGTTTGTAAAAAACACCCGAAGGATGTTTTTGGGGTCAGTGTTTCATAGTGCAATTGTTTGGGTTTGTATTGCAGCACTATTGCAAATGCTCCACCCACCGCTGGGCTCCAGTGTCTCCTGATGTTTCCCGTCATCGCGGTCTTTCTTTGAATCCTCTGCTTGACGGCTCAACTGCACAGTGCAAATACACACAGAAGTCAAACACTCACACAACTGTGACTTTAACTTTCCCCTCATCAGACAATGGATAACATTTCTGGTGAAGAGTTGTGCACTTTTTGTGTTTGTGTTTGTGTCCTGACCTTCTGCCTCTCCCTCAGTGTGTCCAGCTCGTACTGTCTCTCAAGCATCTCCCTCTCCAGCGCCACCCTCCTCTCTTCCTCCTCCTCCTCCTCTCTCCTTCTCGCCTCTTCTCGCTCCCTCTGCTGCCGCCGCTCCTCCATCTGGGCCTCGATCGCTCGCTAGGGAAGGAGACGTGAGGAGACAGTAAAATATTTAGGATGGTAAGCAATAAAACCTCGCTGTGTTGTTCCCCCCTCTACTCCTACTCCACTCCTCCTCTTCCTCCTCCTACCTGCTGCTCCAGCTGTTTGAGCCTCCTCCTCTCCCTCTCTTCTATCTGGGCGGGGTCCAGCAGGGCGGTCATGGTCCTCAGATAGCTGGATGAAACACAGGAGAACAATGGATGCTGAACATTTACTCAAATATATCTGGACTTCTTATTCACTAACCGTTTTGCAAGCCACAAAAATAATTCTCAAGTTTTGGCCATAACGTCCAGAGTCAGATCTCAAGTGAAGTCCAAAAAGTTCCAGGTCATGTCCAAGTCCTAAACATGTGTTTTGAAGTCCCATACCAGTCAGAATACACCCTTTACTGAGTTAATGCCATTTTAAATCAGCTATAAGAGATATTTTTTCAATTATTTTTCAATATTATCGATGTGACGTGTACTGATGAACCTGCAAAGAATTACAACCTGAATCTGCAGCTCCCCTCAGCTTTACAGAGCTTTATGAATGAGTTCCAGCTCATTTGTTAGCTGTCCAACCCACGCCTGTTTTGGTTCTCTCTCACCGCTCTCAGAAATCTGTTATCTGAAATTACCAAATTGTTTTAACTTTGCCAAAAAAGATTTTGTTTTTCTAAAGGGTACCATCAGCTGAGTGAGAAAATGTGTTTCAGGGCCTTAAAGTTTTGCTTTATGTCGAAATTAGCGTGTAAGCATGGTTACAGTTGTAAGTGGAAACTGTGACCTGCTGTGGTCCAACTGGTGAATTCAACTTTACTGTCATCAACAGAAAATTATGTTTGATTTTGCAGGCACTTATCTATAAACTGTCACAATATTTTTCTGTGCAGGTCTGTTCATACCCTCATCGACCCTCTTACTTGGCTCTAGTTGGGTACCCGCTGGTTGTATCTATGCTGGCTCCCCCGACACTCTCTGCTCCACAGCTGCTGGTGGCCTCCCAGACCAGGGACAAACTGGACATGGGCTCCCATTCTCCTCGCTCGGAGCTGTTGGACAGGGCTGGAAGTGGAGCTGATGGAGCTGCAGTCAGGACTGGAGGCCGTCTCTGCAGAGAGTCAAAGTGTGTGGCCCAGAGCTCGTGATCCTCCGTCTGCAGGCACACGTTCAAAAGTAAAGTAATAAACATGAAACACCAGATCATCATTGATTCATGTGAAACACAGTAAAACATCAACGTGTCTCTACTGTACCTGGCTCTGCAGCAGTTTCTCTCTTCTCCTGCGCTCAGTCGTCTCCTCTCTCTGTTGGTCCAGCTCCTCCAGCCAGCGTCTCCTCTGCTCCTCTTTCCGCTCCACACTCAGCACCTCCTCCATCGGGGTGACCTCCTTCAGAGACAACACCGGTCAGGAACATGTCATCCAGTATAACAGTGTGGCTCATTGATGTGTTTTTAATAGTTTACATGCACCTCCGTAATCTGGTTATTGTCAGCTCTCTGCAGAATTCTGATTTCTCAAATGTCATGTAAATAAGAAACCATTACTACAGTCTAGTTTTTGGGTTTAAAGAAAGGTTATCTAGTTTCAATTTATGCTGGAGAAATGTGAATCTTTATCATGTTTCTGACAGGATTTTTAAATGTGAGCAGTCTGACGGGATGAAAGAATACAATCCTGTATCCATGTGTCATTATGCTGGTATTTGGTGCCATTGTGGCTTGATCAAGTTTGTGTTCACCGGGATGAAGGATCAAACACAAAGGATTTCCTCCTTTGTGTTTGATCCTTCATCAGCATTCAGGTGCTTCTCAGTGTGACAAAGACTTTCACTATTTACCCCGAGTCTGAGGCTGGATCTGATGGCTGCAGGCTGATCTCTGTGGCTGACGGAGCTCTGCACTGAGAACAAGCTCTCTGTGTCTTCCTCAGCCTGAAACACACACACGATTAGATTATGAAATATTCTATGAAAGGAAATATATTTCCAGTCCATCTCAATCTTGGATTTGGTCTTCTTCAGATGATATTAGTATTATATATTATAGATATTATCCTTTAGTTCAAATGACTACCTGATAAATTTAATTGAATATATCTGTAAATATGTTTTGTTATTGGTGTAAAATATGCAACACAACCTCCAGAAATGTTTTCCTCACATAAAAGTGCCTGTGCAGCTGTTAGTGGGGAAAAAAGAGACTAAGAAAAGTGCATTTGCCGTGCATTTAGTGAGAACAATTCAACCAAATCTGTGTGAACACACCAAATATAAATTAAATTTTCCTCTAATTTTTCTGACATTTTGTGCTAATTTGCTTTAACAGTTAGAAAGAGACAAACTTATCAGTGCCCCATTTCAGTGCGAGGAGCAGTTTGCTCTTCTTGTGTGTAAACAAAGCTGTCAGATGTTCCCATGGTGACAAAAAACAACCAACAAAGTGAAACTCTGGAGATTAAAAAGGGGAAATATCTGCCGTACCTGGAGTCTGCCAGGAGCCGAACGCTGCTGCTGCTGCTGCTTCAGTGCCACTTGTTCATCTAACACAAACACACACACACATAGGCAAGTAAAACATAATTTAGTTCTTCAGAAGTGCAGTAATAAAATGCTGCACCCAAACATTATTTTTATCTCCAGCTGTATAATATTTGATTAATAATTCAGATGTGTCAGAGATAAGAGCAGTGAGCTCATCTACATCCAATCACCCTCACTAGCTTTGACTCCTTCCTCTCCAAAAACAGTGGGGAATTTGGGTACATAAAGAAAAGGCTTGTGTTTCGGTTGTGGTATGGATTATTTTTATGACCTTTTGGTTTTTGTTATTGTTCAATGGTGCCAGGTAAGTATGCTCTGTTCTTTCAACATTGGATTGTGTTGTTAATGTGCTAACTGGCTATCATGAAGACATCTTCTGGTTTCCCTTTTTGAATGATCAATACAGATGATTGCCGCCTGCTGTGTGGAGAGTTATTTCCTCTCACACAGTCGCAGAACGTACATGCTGCTCGGCTGTCAGCTGTAGTCTTTGCGGTGTGTTCATGTGCAACTTTTTTGGCCCAAGACACAGTGACGCAGTAGAGGGCTTTCATCGCTGCTAGTTCCCTGAGGTCAGTTTGGTGTTTTCTGGGCCTTAAAAGAATATCTGGCTCATTAGCAACTAGAGGTTCCACTTTATTCACCAGCTTGTCTCTAACTTTGTCTGTTTGTTGTTTGGTGCTGCTGGAAACACTGAGACTGAAACAAACAAACAAATGTGTCGTAAAACCAAAACTTAGAGCTGAAAGAGGCTAAAACAGTTTGTGAAGCTGGTGATGTGGGTTTGTCACAATAATGAGTATGAATATGCATTACAGGTGTGTGTGTGTGTGTGTGTGTGTGTGTGTGTGTGTGTGTGTATACCTAGTTCTCTCCTCCACTGAGCCTTCTTGGCGTCGATGGCTGCTCTGCTGTCTGACTGTCGCTCCTCCAGCCAGCTGAACGGACATCCAGACAACCTAAACGACAGCAGCCACATCCTGCTTTTAACTGACATTTTAAGGTACACAGATTTCTAAAAACACATCTCCACACTATGGGAGCACAACAGACCTCCTCACCAGCAAACTGTCAGAATATTTCTTGTTTTTTTTGCTTGATGAAGAAAAAAAATTATAAATCTTAGTTTGTCCCCACATCATGTCTCTTGAGCAGAGTTTTTCAACTGGGGGTACGTGAACCCATGGGGTATTTTACAAAACCGCAGGGGGCTATGAGGGATTTTTTTTAATGTTAATGTAAAAAATGTCAAAATTTAAATTATTAAAAAGTAACACGCACCCAGAATTATGACAAGGTGCTGATCACTGGCAGTAGACTTGATTATTGAAACAAGTGTCACACACTCTGGCTCCCTATGCACTTCTTCTATTTGGGCCTTCTTCAAGATCAACAATCAAGAAGAAGAACTTTACATTAACTGCTGTAAAAACTGTCAACTGCTGCGACAAACGTTCATGTTTATGTTCGTTTACTGTCACTGGGAAGCCAGTTTCAATATTAAAGGATAACATAAAATAAAGCAAATGGATTCCTAGTCGAACCGTTACGTAGCACAGAGAGGAGTGAAAAAGATCGCAAAAACAGACCCTACAAAATACTGTCAGTGGGCTATCAGGTAGAATATGATGTAATGGGATTTACCTCACTTTATTCCACCTCTTTGTATAGGCTTTTTTCTTTCTATCTATCATAAAATGTTTAACGTTGGTTAGGGGGTACTTGGCTGAAAGAAATATTTCAAAGGGGGTTACTATTGAAAAAAGTTTTAAAACCACTGCTTCAGAGGACAGAACCAGAATGCAGCAGTAAAAAGGATTATCTCAAATGCATTTGTAAATCATTCTGAACACCAAACATCTTTTTTGAGGGCAGCAGTAGCTCAGTTCACAGGGAGTATGGATATGGAGTGTGGACTGGTAGCTGGAGAGGTGCCATTTCAGCAGCCCCCTCGCTCTGACAGCTTTCCATTTATTGCATCTATAGGTCCTGTGTGTGCATGTGTGTGCATATGACAACAGAGTGAAAGAAACACAGTGAAGACATGAAGAAGTTAAATATAGATCTGGTCCAATCCTCGGTATTGTGTGTGTCCCCTGACCCTGACCACAATTTGTATTTATGGTGATCTTAGAAAAGAAGAATGGCCTCACCGATAGGAAATTAAAGTGTCCAAATGTCCTGTACATTTATTATTATCATCAGCTAAATAAATATTGATTTATGTCTTTTAATTCAAAGGAAATTTGTGCAAATGTCCTTTACAAAAGCCTGTTGATGCACGCTCCCCACCTTTTATCTTTATCCTGTGATCTTTCAGTTGTTTCAGCTCCTCCTCCCCCTCTGTCTTCCTCTTTCATCTCTCCGCCTCCTCCTTCACCCTCGCCTCCTCCTCCTCCTCCTTTATTCATTGAGGAGCCAGATTTTGAGTCGGCTTGATTTCCTAACAGAGAAAAAGACACAAACTTGTAAATTATATTGACAAGGAGGGAAAGTCTAATGTCTGTGCTTTAGTCACTACCACTGTTAACACTACCATCACTACCAGCACCCCGGGTCCTGGGGTCCTCTGGTGGGTGTGGGCCATTGCTGGAGGTGTGGACTGTGCTCAGGAGCTTCTGTAGCTGCTCACTGGTCAGACACACCATGCCATCCTTCAGTCCCGCGTCCCCACTGGCCACTGTGTCTTTTAGTCCCACCTTTCCACTGGCTCGTGTCTCTCTGTTCTGAAGCTGTCCTGTTTTCCCATTGTCTCTCAAGGAGCCAACAGTAGTGCTGTGTTTGTGTCTGTCTGACTTCACCTGCACACAAACACACACAGGCAGAGGAGATAAATGTATATCAGAAGATGAAGGGTCCAGAGTAAAGCAAAGAAATGAGATGGCGCATGAAACTTACCTTCCCTACAACTTTGGCGCTGCCTCCTTTGTGATTCTCATGTGTCTTAGATGATGTCAGAGTCGAGCTCCTCCCCCCAGCGGTGGTGGTGGCGTTAGAGGTGGAGGAGACGGCTGCTCCTCCTGCCTTGCTCTTGGTTTCTCTGTGCCTCCCTGCCAGCTGCCGGGCTGGACGCTCCTCTCCCTGCACCCCCTCCACACAGGACGGCTGCCTGGAGCTCAGGATGTTAGCCGCTCTGGGCCTGCAGGACAGCTGCTGGGATCGAGTTAAATTAAATCAGACAAGATAAAACCACAAAACACCAGGAGAATTTTATCTTTTTTTTCCTGTCCGCTTTATTGTCCATTATAAACATAAACCTGCGCTGTGTACTGTGATATGTAGACACCCAGGTGCTTAAGGGTGTAAAGACGATTCCTACCTTTGCTGGATTCTTCTCAACACCTGCAGTGACAGAAAGACGCGACAGTGAGCAGCCATGAATATTATGCCATACACGTTTGTTCATATTCACTATACTACTGTAAGTCTGAAATAAGGCAATGCAAAAACTGAAATGTGCAAAAAGCCTTTTTTTTTTTTTTTTTTTACAAAAGCGGTATACAAATTAGATATAAGTAATGTGAAACAATTAGCACCATTAAACATTTAATTTGAAAATATCACTGTGTCACTGAATTACAGTTTAATTTTAAAACAGTTGACTAAAGTCAAAACCATTTTTTCAAAATTAATTTTATGTAATTTAACTAACTTATCATCTTATAATTTCTGCAAAGATACCTTTAATACATATTTTCTACTGAAGGTAAGGACCTAATAAGAAAAGCAAATGAGTGTAAACTTAAAAGCAGAGGGGTCTCACCATGACTGAGTAAAATCAACTTCGGTTTTCCATTTTCAAGCTCAAACAGCAGGCCGTCCCTGTTTACAAAAAGGGGAAATATCAAAGCAAACAGCAGAAACACAAGGACGTAAGAGTAGTGAGCAGACTGAGGGTTTGATTGTATGTAAAGTACACGCTCTGTTAATGCTTTCAACTGTCTTGTGTTTTTTTGTGTTTGTGTTTTAACGCTGTCTTGCTGCAAAAATAATTTCCTGTGTTAGTGCTGGATCCAGCAGTGAGAGCGTCCTGTAACTGATCTGTTTTAACTTCATCAGATATATGACAAAATTGTGGTAAATTAATGAATATTCCAGCAGTAAGCGAATAAGTTCTGTCTTTTTTTTCAAATTGTGATTTCCTTTGAAGCACCTGCCTCATTCCAGACTCATGTCTCAGTCATTTGGGCGCAAAGACACATATTTGCCTGCCTTCGGTCTTAATCACCAAACCTTACGCTAGTTACTTTAAAATAAAGAGTTTGTAGACCTTGTCTTTGTGACACTGAGATACTGAAATAGTAAACAATGTATCACGTTGCCAAGTAATAACATTACTGAGTGCAGCATGGTGCAGCACAGCAGAACTCACACAATGGGTGAACACACCAGCTGCTAGCTCTCACTCAACACTGCCTGCCTACTGCACACACACACACACACACACACACACACACACACACACACCCTTACCTGCACTTTATACACACTCATATACCCATACATTTCATACCACTGTCTGTACTGTATATTTCTATTACCTAAAGACCATTACTCATATCATAACTCAATATTTTTGTATATAATAACTTGCACTTACAGCTGCACTATATATTTTATACTTATACCTGCACTGCCTACTACAACTTCTATGTTCATACTAAATATATCTATCCATCTATATGTGTTCACACTGCTCATACACATCCAGTGTTTACATATGTACTGAATATTCTATATGTATTCTATACATCACTGTTTATTCTGTATATCACACTGCACTGTACTTTTTTGCAATTCATTTTAGATGCTAAACTGCATTTTGTTGTCTCATTACCTGTTCTCTGTGCAATGACAACAAAGTATAATGACATAAATTTGACTCTAAACACAGACAATGTTTAATAACGTTACAGATTTTCAGTCATTAACGTTACTCTGCTTTGTTGCTTGGCTTGTTTCACATGAACTGACTATAGCTAATCGTTCTTGTTTGCAGGAACATAAGCTCATTATTATTTGACTGATTTTGTCCTCATTTCTTGTAGATTGATTACAGCGAACAGCAGAAGCTCTGTGGGTTAAAGGCTGAACCACAGCGGACATATATTATATATTATTTGCACTGAGCGCATTTGATTAGTTATGTTACTGTTTGCAAGCATTTCACTGCGACACATGTCGGTCAGTATGTTAGCCTAGCTAGCTACTGGTCATTTGGAAAAAGCACAGACTCACCCGAGATTCATGCCGACAGAAAATATACGTTACACCGTGAACGAGACGGAAGCGCGTTTACCGACAATCTTATGAAATCAGAAACAAACGGTTCGTAAATGTTAACGTTTTAAAAAAAAAAAAAAGAGCTCCTGTCCAGCTCTGGGCTGACCCCACTGCCTCTCACTCTCCACTTCCTGGTTGGTAAATTGTGTACGTTGGTTGCTGACAACGACCAAGAACGGCTTCACTGATTGGCCAATTCATTTTCACTGTGAAACTGAGAGCCAATCAAGTTCCTTTATTGGTCGTTTACGTTAGATGATGTTGCGTTTGCGGTAGCTGAGCATTTATTTGAAACGACGGAACAAACGAGCCAAAATGTAACTGCTAGCCTCCTTACGTCACTTTTACTTACGGTTACATACTTAATGATCACTGCAGCTGATACACTTATATACTCTAACTTTTTTACTATATCAAGAAACTATTAAATTACATTTTTATGTGGAGACAGCACCCAGATACAGTGTACTGTATTAGTCTTGTCAAAAAGGTCAGTGAAGGCAACCGTCAGAAAAATACATTGAGAAACTGGGCTTGTGGGCATATGGTTTACTATTTAATCAATAATTGATACTTTGGACACACCAATAAAGTCTATCGATCAATTTCTATCAACATGCAGTTTGAGGTTATTTGCAATAGTATTGTCATTAGAATTTACAAGGTGATTATTGGCAAAGTAATGTTATTATGTGCAGTTAATGCCATGAAATCATGGCATTAGAGTTTATTTTGTAATAATTACCCATAGGTAATGCATTTTTGTAACATTAAATGACAAATTACCTGCCAGATAGTTAGTAATGGCAATTTACTAACTAATTAATGATCTTTAAATACTTTAATTGGTGATAAATTGATGTACTTTGCAGCAATGACGTAACACTGGGGAAGGAACTTTTTTTAATGATAAAAAAACCTCACTATAATCACTACAAGATTATTACTAGTCTATATTATCTATATTGAATATTGTGCATTATTACTGTATTTCATTATTATATATGTATTACATATTGTTACATTATTAGACTACTTATTATATATTGCTGTATTGAATTGGATCATATTGTATGTTCATTATGTATATGACATACTTTTCATACTTTCTTTATTTATTTGGATCCCCATTAGCACCAGCATAAGGACTGGCTATTCTTCCCAGGGTCCATACACATACACATGCATTCATACACACTTACAACAATATCACATAAACACAACAAACAGAACAGCTAATCTTGTCGGTTTAACAATGAGTGCGGAAAAGAAAACAAAATCATCATCACTTAAACAAAAGTTAAGCAGACACAGAATTAAAATTCAGCCACAGTTCCTAAGAATTCATAGCAGACCTGACTTTGATCTTCATACAGATACATAATGATTTATGATAAACATAAATCCTAGTCTGCCTGACCTTGAATCATATGTTATTCATCCTGTGCTTTCACACATTCAAGTCCAAGAAAATAGAATATTAAATAACACATTATAACACACTTCCAAGGGGGATTTCACCCATATATATATTTAATAAATATGCCATTTCCATAATTTACGAACACAATTCATATATAATCCCTGAACTGTTTGGAGATGCTGTTTTAACACAATTTTATACAATTCATACATCTTTGTGTATGTTGTATCCATTATTCGTACTTATTTATAACACTTCACTAAGGATTTCAGATTTGTAATACTTTACTTGTTATTTTGCACCTATGCACTTGCACAAATAGTGTCACAATGAATGTATATTGCAAGGTAATGAAGGCTACAGTAGTGCATAAACTATTTAGTTTGTGGTTTTGTTTGAACCACGAACTGCCTCTTTAGCACCTCTTTCACCACTTTAAATGCAGTATTTTTCCTTTAAAATCAGTGTGTTTTTGGTACTTTGTTTGGTCAGTTCTCTCACTTCTGCTGTGGATATGAAAATAATGTTTTAATTGAAATAAAATGAATTAAATAGAACTCTAGTTGTGCTTGTTGTTGCACCAGAAGACTCAAATAATATGTTTAGCCTTTAACTGAACCGTGTCTTTATTATATAATTATATATATTATTCATTAGTGGTGATGCAGTATGGAGGCCTTGAATTTGGATAACAAAGTGTCTCAGCCGGTGGAGGAAGAGGAGGAAGAAGAGGTGGTGGATGAGGACGGTAAATCCAGCAGCAGCCTGTAGGTGGCGCCAAAGCGTCGCAGTCATGTAAATGAACTGTAAAAGCCAAACAGCCTGCGTTAGCTTCACTGTAATGACGTTAGCCTCTTGGATGTTTTTTTCCGCCGTTAATGAGTTTGGATACCGGGGACCGACATCCATGAACCTCTCCGGCCATCTGCAGCACAACCACCGTGACCTCCACGAAGTCAGCTCAGTGTCCAGCGGGCGATCCTGAAGGTATGTTGTTATTGTGACAGCTCGGTGCCTCTAACCGGAGAGACTGCGTAACGTCAAACCGTTATGTTAGCCACGGAGCTAGCGTTAGCACGCAAGGCTACTTAAACGGCAAATAAGTGTCGAAGTAACGTCAGTGTTTTCCATCAGTGTCCGGGACACCGAGCAGCCGTTACAGAAGCAAGAGAGGATTTTAAAGCGAGATGACACGAAGCGGTGGGAAGTTTAAATTTAATTATAAGCTGATTTAAGATGGGACTAGCTGACTTAGCTAGCTAGCGTGTTGTCAGGCTAAGGTCAAGAAGCTGGCCAGTCTGACAGCTAACGCTAACTAATATGGTACCCAACAGTCTATAAACGTGTTGTGGCAGCTAGCCTTACTGCCACCAGTTAACGGCACCACTGGCTACCGTTATGAACACATTAACAGTCAGAGCTGGACCGGTGTCGTTTTCAAGATTAAGAGGTGGGTCCCTAAAAGTTTCATTAGCTTGGAGCTAGCTCGGTGTACATATAATTACGATCTTAATGAGGGCGGTTTTATCTCAGATTCAGATTGACTGCCGGGGGTAATGTAATGAGACGGGTTAGCAGTGGTAACTGGATTGTTATTACTGCATGACATGGTGACAGTGAGGGTTTGATGGCTCACACTAGGTTTAATGAGGTAGCTCCTGCAGCACTGGGTGTGATGATGACCATGCTGCTGCGTGTTGTCATACAACTGATGCAGGGCTGCCTTATCATGCTGCTCTACAAATGATCATAATGTTGGTAAATAAACAGACTGGCATTCATCGGTCAGGCGCCTCTCTGCGTTTTCAGATTCATAACTGTCACAGCAGGAGTAACTGGTGGCTCTGCCGAGGACGTGATGTGCTTCTTTTTGTTTGTTTGTTTGTTTGTTTGTTTTTTGGCCTATATGCAATGCTAAGTGTCGTGGTTCAAACAACCAATGCATCCTCTGTAATCCACACCAGTCAGCTTAGTTCACTTGTGGATGATCATGACTGTATAACAGAACTGTCAACATTTTGAGGGAAAAGAAAAGCAAGCTCCATCTGCAACCACATAGCTGCATCCATCCATGCGTTGCCCCTTTGTGCCAGTTAACATGAACAGTAAATCAGCTGTCCTTTGGCTCAGGATCCATCACAACCAATCAGTACAGTGGCCACCAAAGGGTGGGGAAATTAATGTGGATTGATCTACCAATCAACAGACTGATCAACCAACCAACCGAGAGAGTGAGCAACAGAGCTGCTGGTCCAAGCTAATTAGAAGAGAAAGAGACTTCCTCTCTGGCTGCCTGGTTTCTCTCAACATCAGTGCATATCAAGGGCATGTCTCGAGATCATACTCAAAAGTTTGGGATTGTAAGCACTAAAAAATTCTGTAGAATTTACTGTTGTCTTAAAAATAATCACTGTGGTAGCTGCAGATTTTTTACATGACAGTTAAGCCCCAGTTTGTGCCTTTCTCGTTTTCTAATCCTCAAAACTCTTCTGGTGTTCATTGAATGTGATCACATTAGTGTTTTTACATTTTTCGGACACCAAAAACTGCTTGAATGCAGCATTTCAGTTTTATATTGATAGTGGTAAAAAAAAAAAAAAAAATGAACGTAAAGGGTTTTGGTCACATCTTCCGTCTTCCTTTTCATTTTCAAATACCTTATAAGAACTGGGAAGCAACTGTGTTCTCATTCAGAAGAATATTGAATCACATAGATTATTGTCCAACATGTCAGACATTTTAAAGATTACAAAATTCAGACAATAGTAATAATAATATTGTATGTGATATGTGATGTATGTCATCTTTTGCAGAGGTAGAGTCATGGATAACTCTTTAATCCGAGTAATGAACTTTGGTTTACTGGTCTCTTTCCAAGAGAGTGAGATAACTATTTTTGCAAGCAGTAGACAGAGATTTAAAACAGCAATATCTTTATTGGATGCAAGATGTTTGTCAGGATGTAAACCAAGGATGAAAAACTTTTGGTCCAGGTTTTGGTCACATCTGGCTGGTTGCTGATCCATTCGATGCGTCAGTATTTAAACCAAAACTGATCCAGTGTATTAGATTGATGCCATGGACTAGAAATTAAAACAGCAGGCACATATTCTGAAGTAAATTTAATTTCCCTTTTTTATATCTGCATTTTCTGTTCAGGGCCTGCACCTTGAAGACTGCTTATCCCTTTATCACATCAGCAAAGTGGAGATGGCAAACAGGAAATCATTTTCCAAACTCTCAACTTCTTCTCCCGCACCACCTTTTGCAGAATGTAAACAAACCCCAGCCAGCCTCGCCGTCTGCACCTATGAGATCAGTGTGCGTGTACTGTTGCCAAACTATAAATAAAAAAAATGTGAGACAAAGTTCTGTCAGCTTGCTGAAGTATAATTTAGACCATAGTCTATAATTTAATAATTCAGCCTTTTCCAGGCAACTAACCAACATCTTGAGAGCTCGTACTCAAAACATCGGCTGCTCCATTCAGTGTAGAGCAAGGACCTAGGAAAATGTTGCCCGTGCCTTTGGTTTGAATGAAGGATGGGTAGGTTAGCTGGCTAACTTTGGGCTTAAGCCTGGTTTTTCTGGTATCACAGACATGGTAAATCCTACATGATTCTAAACGGGTCCAAAGGAGGACACTGTAAAGGACTGTGATACAACCAGTGCTCCTTACTGGTTATAAAATAAAGCCTCTAACAAATTGTGGTTAGTTACTGTAGCTGCAGTGATCAATACAACTTCCTGTTGCATAAAAAAGCTGGCTGTTTAATTAGAGTTCTCAATGTAGGCTATTGTACTCATATACCATCAGTACAGCCCTGAGGAACATGCAGTGACCTGATGAATAGAAAGTCTTTATCAAAGACATCAGAAGACAGTATCAGGCAGATAACAAGTATCCCCACTGTGAAGTAATGACAGGCAGCTTGTTAATTGAAAAAGAGAAGACTGCATCATCAGGAGATGTTCTGCAGCCGCTCTAGTTGTTTAACATGTAAAACATGTCTATTGTTTATACACTCTGTGGCCACTTTATAAGGTACACTTGTAATGCAATCGTGTGCAACAGCTCTGTCATAAAGTCTGGTTTTACAATAATAATGTTCAGTTTTGATGCACACTGTCAGAGGCATGTGAAGTGTTGAAAACCTCTAACTTGATTTGAGTATATGTGCCTTGTTGACGTTTAAGTCTCGTCAGCTGACTGACATGTCGTGAGTTTGGGTTGCTGCAGCAACACCACAGTCTTAGGTTAGTGGTGAGAAAGGAGCCCAGATGGGAGGCATGTGTGGTCGTGGTGGTTGTTTTGACTGATCTGAGCCGTTGTCTAACTCAGACGATTGTTAATAGGACGGATTGTTCCTCTGGTTCTGTGTGTGTGTGCGTGCGTGTGTGTGTTTGTGTGTGTGTGTGTGTGTGTGTGCGCGCGCGTCGCTCAGCAGCTGTTGACTTGTGTCAAGGGACATGGGCAGCAGCTGTGTGTGTGTTTTTGTATTTTTCCCACTCGTAGTTTGTGATTTTTGAGAGTGACAGATGTGTTTGGGGTTTCTCTCCCACAGGGCTGCATGATACTGAGAACGAGCTGGATCTCTTTTTCTGTACTATTTTCTCTGTTCCTTCCCAGCCTCCTCGTGTGATCATGGACAGGTCTCATATTTTTTTGAAATGCTTTCTCTGTCCTTCATTAGCTCCTTCAATATTCATCACTCCTTCTCTTACTTTAGTTTTATTCAAGCGTCAATCTCTGGTGCTGAAAAATTAGGCCAATGTGGAAGAGCCTAAACCTGCAGTTCCTCTAATGGCCACTTGAGGCTGGCTCCAAAAGCGAGCCAGTCTCCATAGACCCTCATGTTAAAATGCCCATTTTGACAGCAGAAATAAACATGTTTACAGCCTGGTACAAAAAATGATTTTGGTCACTGTAGCTAATCTCCCTGTTCATGACAACTCTAGGGGGATGAATTTTCATATAACTCACCTGTTGACATTTTATTAAGGCTTAAAGTGATGCATAATTCAAGGCGTGGCCGCTTTGAGTGACAGGCTGTCTTCGAGGCGTCGCCACAATCTATGAGTCAGCCCCACCCTCACCTTCAAATACGGTCACTTCTGGTGTCAAAAATCCAAGATGGCAGCTGCCGAAATGTCAAACTCAAAGCTTCAGAACGGGAGCCCACAAACCAATGGGTGATGTGACGGTGGCCATGCCCGTTATTTTTATGCAGTCTATGGTTTTATGTTAGTGTTCCTCCATCACTTCTCCTCCCATCATAATTGTTCTATTTCCTTCACTTCCTTTCCTCTCCTGGGGCGTCATTACAGAAAAATACCCAAACTGCTTGTCCTATCATAACTTAACTTTCAAAGATAGGAGAAATCTTATCCTTAATTAAACTCTTGTCTTAAGAAATCCTAACTATTGATTCTTTAATCAGCACTTGCCCTTTCATGCCTGTATCTATGTTTAGAATGTACTGGTAGGCCTCTCCAGATGAACAAGCCATAATATCAACGGCTGTCACTTGTCTCTGGCTATCTAAATCGCTATCATGGACAAAAAAGGATGGGTGTTCATTTTTTTGGCAAATATGTATTGCTGCGCCTGAGTACAGATAGCTTGGGTGACCTCTGTGAGGTTGCACAAGATGCAAAGCAGTGATATAAAAGACAAATCTGCAGCTTCAGTCTGGAAGTCACCGAAAAATGAAGCAGAAAAGCAGAAAAATGAAGTGCATTTGTAATCAGTATGATCACTGGCAGAGCCCCATGGCTTCTAGTAGGCCTCTCAAATTAATTGTCTTGGCAGTCGATGTATATCAATTAATATAATCATCCAGGAAATTTAAAGCGTCATTATACAGTTTTAATTAGCCTCTCAATCAGTTTGGTGTTCATGTTTTCCCCCATCTTCATTGTCATTACCGTAATGCCCCAACAACAGTGCTGCTGCCATTGTTGGCAGCTATTTTGAATTTAGGACAAAGTCCATGCTGTCCTAACTTGGATTCCTAACTTGTGAAATCCCTAAGTTGGGACAGTTCTGTAATAGCTAAGTTCCTTAGCTAAGATAAGAGGTTTTTTAACCTAAATGCAGCGAGGAAACATATTTCTGCAATACCAAAATTCCTTAATGCCATAAAGAGATAAGAGATAAGATTCAGACTTATGAAGTTTCTGTAATGAGGCTCCCGGTCTCTGTTTTCTTCTCATCCACTTTTCTTGGTGTTTTTCAGTTTCCCAGTGTGTGTGTGTGTGTGTGTGTGTGTGTGTGTGTGTGTGTGTGTGTGTGTGTGTGTGTGTGTGTGTGTCAGCAGTTAAACCTCTCGCCCTTATTTGCCACCATTTAGCCTGGTTATGCTACTCTACACTAATGCAGCCACTCAGCAATAACACACATACACAACCTGCTGAGTTCAGACATCATGATGGGAATTATGATGATGATGATGGTGATGATAATGATGATGACGGTGATGATGATGGTCTTGGCCCTCTCTCCTGAATGTGCACTGAATTCTGGGATGTATCTTAAACACTGAATTTTGTCAGATTAGAACATCACAATCAATGCTTGGATTTTAGATTGAGAACAATACTATGATGGACAAAACAATGACTGGCATGAGATGACGCCCACTGCCCACCCTCCGGTTAGCTAATGTAGCCTTGGCCGCCCTGCACTGCACAGCATCTGGGTTGGGCGGGAGCTAGCTTGCAGCCCTGCTCATTTGGTGATTACAGCTGGTAGTGCTGTCCTGGTGGCAGGACAGAGTTGCGGAAACATCCATCCTTCGGACTCCCCCCAGGTAGCCCTGGTAAGCAAGCGGCTTCATTTTGGGCCTCAAAACCCCTGCCTTCTTGACAAAATGCTCCAGGATGCTTTTGCTGTAAGTGTCCATGCATAGCATTTATACTCCTGTAATGAACCATTTTAGCTGCAGCTCATTCTCTGGAGGATTGTAAACTTTGACCAGGGGAAGCCGGGTGCAGCTTACTATAATGCGACATGCCGATGCATGTTTTGCTAATTGACGTATTTCTGTAATCGATGAATTGCACCAAGTCCTATTCCACAACAATGCTGTTGGGTCAGGAAGGCGTAATTGCAGTAACTGCTGACTGAGCAGCGCTGCTAGCGAGCTCCCAATACACTGGGTTGGTGCTCAGTGACGTAAACTGAAGAGCAGCAAAATTAACCTGTAGATCGACATGTGTAACCTGTCAAAATTATTCTTGGCAGTTAAGCAATTAACGCATAACCGTTGACATCCCTACACCAAGTGTTAGCATGCATGCCCAATATACCCACTGAGGTTTTAGTATTTCTCACACGATTGTTACGCACATAAATTCTTACTGTATTATCCAGTAATGGTCCATTATATCAAATAGAAAGCACTAAATATAGGTTTTCTTTTTGTCCAGTAGTGTCCTTACACCAGACTTATAAGGAGTTATAAGGATAAAAAAAGGAGCCCAGACTGTCTTCTCCCCAGCGTCGTCCTCCTGAAGGATCCCAAGGTGTTCTCAGGCCAGGATATATTAGTCCTTCAGTATGTTTATCAGACCACAAGATACCTTAACCTTTTCCACTTGGGATCCACATGCAGTAATTAGTTTCCATAAGCAATGCTCCTACATGACCACGTACACACTGCAGCTAAATGTGGTTCTCTCTTCTTCTTTGATAGTGTAATCCTGCCAGCCTCATTGATGAAGCAGCAGGCACTGACTCCTCTGATGTAAGTTTGGTTAATCTATGTAGTGTGGACCAATGTTGTCATGCGGATAGTGTAGAATTGAATGTGTACTGCCTAACAGGTGACAACAGGAGAAACTGTTGGCAAGTGAGAGGAAAGATGAGAAGGTGTAGCCTGATAATGAGACTGAATTGTTGTTCTGTTTTCACCTCATTATTCAGTCTGACATTGTGTTCGTTTCATCTGTTTTGTTTGTGTGAGGGATGTAAATGTCCCTTCGGCATGATTTTCAGTCAGCACAGAAGGTGTGGTCGTGTTTGCTTTATTTAAAAGTTGTTGTTTCTGTAAATTTACTTAACACAACCTGTAAAGCTACATCTGTCTCATCCACACTTGACATTTTCATGGCCAGTTTTCTGTTGTTAAGTACAGGAAAATTACGTTACATTTTTAATCTTACCAACAAAGTTCTGATTTTTTTGTTTGTTTGTTTTTTAAGCAGGTAAACAGCTTTAAGTATCAGAAATACTTTATACTTTATTGATCCCCGAGGGGAAATTATTTGGATTAAGTATGTAGATTCACTACCCTTTATAACTCTGGTACACACTACTGAAAGTTCCCAGTATGAGACCTGTGTAGGTCAGAGTTGTATCATTTTGAGAATGTTTACACCTGTATATGTGGTTGACCTCTGACAGATTATAATCTGTTTACTTAAGGTGATTTCAATGCAGGTGGAACAGGTCTCTTTGTTGATTGTAAGCACAATAGGACAACTGAGTGTTTCACAGGTGAGACACATTTTACAATCTGCTTGTATTTCATTCCCCGACACTTTCAAAACCGTAATTGTTTCCCACAGAAAAGTTCTTTAGATTAGTTTTAGCTCGACAAATATGAGTTTCAATCTAACACCAACTATCATTGGCTCTTTTACCTCCATTATGATTCAAACGCAGTCAGCACTGAGTTGCTTTTCTGTCAAGCTGCATAGAGAGAACAACATGAAGTGTGAAGTCACCATGGTGTTTATTTAATCTAACGTGTCAATTAATGGAGCAGAGTGGTGCTTAAATGATTTAATTCATAGTAATTGAATAAAACAATTTAGGTAAAGAATTTATTAATCTATCAAGTAAAGAAACAAAAACAACAGTTCTCGCACTTGATGCAGCAGCCAATCCTGAGCAGCGATCAAGCGTCACATTATCACATAACATTAAGTAACATTAGAGCTCTCTGTCCACACTGAATACATTAAATATTCACTTCTTTTACTTCATGTAAACAAACCATGTAAATATTAGTCGTGTGCTCGAGATTATACTGGCGACATAACCACTTAAATGATGGGTGAGTAGTCTACTAGCTATCTTCCTACGTCCACGTTTTATAATGTGATATTTACTGGAAGTGACATATAATATAGCCAACAGCAAGTAGGTGGTTATTAGCAATGGTCATTTAGCTGACCAGAAACTTTTAGCTACCAGCCAGCTTCCTCCTTATTTAGTTTCTTTGTAGTGAAATAAGAGGGTATCATATAGATTATTTCTTATTTCAAATTCATGAATCAGCCGTTCTCGTCCATTGTGGCACTTTTAAAGCGAGCCACAGGAATAAATAGAAACATGGCGTCCCACAGGACGTCAGCTCAAAAGGGCAGCGCTGCATCGCCTGCAGCCAGTTAGGACACCTCTTTAATTGGCTTCAAATCCAAAATGTTGCCTTATCGGTGTTTTAGTTTTCTTGAGAGACTCCGCCACGTCTTCTCTCATCACCCCACAAGACAAGTGAATGCTTTAGTAAATAAACATGTGCAGTGTTCAGCCAGTTTACACAAAATCAAGTTGGTTTAAGCTTGTACACCAGACTAGACCGCTAAAACTGGAAAATGACCCAACTCTAAAATTAATATGAAATAGAGATAGCTGTAAGGAGAAAGAGCAACAAGTACAGAAGTTGTTGCAGTAGTCGTCATAGTAGTTCTATCTAGTGTGGCTGCAGTCGTAATACAGTATCAGATAAACACTGAAGACAAAACAAGTACAAATGAGATAGAGAAAACATTAATAGCCAGTTGGATAAAGCTAGAAATGGATCAGTGTTGTTTAAATAAAGATCGATCAAAATCAGATTCTGTCTTTACTGTGCTCTGTCCAGCCTGCTAGTGCTGCAGCGTGGCTCTCCTACTCTACAGTGCGAGCATTTCACTGTATATGCAACTGAAAATTAAAGTATGTGAAAAGTAATTTGGAAAGCAGCAGTAACCTTGAGCAATTCTGGTGAAACTTGATGTGGACATCCCCACGTGAAGCATTTTGAATTAAGGTTTCACACGTTAATGCTCTCAACATCTCTGAAGAAATCACCTCTTCAGGACTTACTCAAGATTTTATTACAGTGTGATTTTTATCTTAATGAACTCTTTAATCAATGTCCTTAACACCCGAAGAGCAGGACTGGTTTGTAACTTCACATCTTCTTGATTATTGCAAGGTGTTTACCAAGGCGAAGTAGATGGGTAGATCTGGTGTATGACATGCCATGTACTTTGTTTGGAAAAACTGGTTAAAGAAACTAGTAAGGCACTTGTTGGCATGTGCTCTTCTTCCTGCAAGAAGGATTGACTTATAATTTCTTATAGCGCAGTTTTTAAGAGTTTTTAGAGTCCTGCAGAATGTCCTCAAAGTTCTCTGACAAACCAGACAGTGATATGCAACTTATAAAAGACCTCTCCTTTCTCTCAAACCACTCTAACCAGGCGGAGAGTGTCTCCTACAAATGGTAAATGTGCTGCAAATCCTCAGTAACACTCTAAAATTCAACACTGATGCAACTCACTGCCAAACTACGCACTTCTACTCTTAGAGATCCCTGGAAGTCCTTAATTGGCTCTATCTCTGACTTACTGAAGGACAGAAGGATTCCCTCACACACACACACACACACACACACACACGCGGTCGGTCAGTCAGAAATAGCAGCTTAATCAGACTGTCGGTGTCGTAGAGCTGTAGTGAGCCTGCAGCTTTGTCCCAGTGATGGCTGATGATGTAAGATATGCTCACACAGATCCTCTAAGCTGATTGGCTGGCCACTCAGGTTATTCGCCACACCTGGCAGGACACAGCGGGACGATTAGAGATTGGGTTGTTTGTCTGTTTGTTTGTTTGAATTGCGAACTCCTGCGCTGCCTCCTGCAGTTTCACTCAGACAGACAACACAAGGGAGGCTGCTGAGCCTCTAGAGTGAAGGCATCTGGCAAGGTGTGTTCACAATGGCAGGAGGAAAATGTGCAGCCAGGAGATCTCTATTCTTGTCACACGACATCTATGTGGTCTGGTAGCCAATGCTGCATGGAATCAGAATCACTGATCTATCAGATTCAAATCCACACACAATAATTAAATATTTACATTGTGCACAAAACAACACAAAATAAAAGCAGCCCAAAGCCAATACATGCATGTGTAATGTTTTATTTCATGTGTTATTGACATGAGAAAGTCAAGCGCACTGACGAAGGCTGAGACACACACCCAATTTAAAACACTGGGGATAGAGCATTTCATTTATTTCTTATGCCAGCCACTGGAGGATTAGAAATGCTGAAAAGTAATGGTTGATTATTAGCTTTCAAAGGAGCTCACGTCTCAACCAGACTAAGTGAACACTGAATAAAAATCCATGGCAATCATGGTGTGAAATAATTTAATGTCTATTGAATTTTAGCATAAATTCTAGTATTCCAGGAAAGCTTATTATTGTGATATTACCTTTTCAATGATATTTTTGCCCACAATAATGTACAGTATTTATGGTTTTACTGTGTTTAAATATCTTAATGAAATGATAGCCAATCAGAAATTAACATAACAGTATATCAATATTAATCCGGAGTGAAATATTATTTTTACAGTATGATCGATCTGCCCTAGGAGAAAGAAGCATTGAAGGAGGGGAGGAGATATTAAGACAGGATGGGAGGTGGGGAGATTTGGGGATTTGGGGAGAGGGATGACGGAAACAGGAGGAGGAGGAGGATAGTGTGTATAGGAGACAGCAGGGGGAGGCAAGTTGTCCTTGACTTTGCCCTCCAGCAGCCTATTCGCAGCCCTCTGCATCACACTGCATACAGGACGCTGCCCGCTGGAAACACACACCTGTTGTCTATGTGCCAGGAATTCACTGGAGACACATATAGATCCACTAACGGAGACAAGACCACCGTACAGAGGCGTTATCAAACACCAGCTGTTCACTTAATACCTCATCACCTAATACCCCATTACCTACCTCTGTGTGACCAGATACTGTTTGATCTTGGCCAGGAGTCATGCTAGCGGCTGTTTGAGGCTGTGTTTGGGCAGAGCGGTGCTTTCAGCTAAACGCTTACATCAACATGCCAACATGTTCATAGTGACAATGCTAACGTGTAGATGTTTAGCAGTACATTACCAAGCTAAAATTTGCCAATTAAGCTCAACATACAGCTGAAGCTGATGGGACTTTGATTAGTTTTGCAGGTGAAATAAAATGTTGACCAGATGGTGACGGACAGGGGATCAAAGTTACAGCAAGTCATCCTCTGTGGACCATGACACAAATTCTTTTGCACTGAAGCTGCTGATTGACAATATTTTGCACATTGTTCAACATCTTTAAATATGACCACAATGAGTGTTCATATTTCAGAGAACTGTATTGTGATCAGGGTAGAAAAGCCTCTGAAACAGCATTGTACATGAAGTAGACTACTGACTTTTTAACTTGCTCCTGAAACCTGGCACCTATATGGGGCCTCACACATGTCGCGTTTTTTGTGCCCTCAGATTCATTGTTTTCAATGTAGGCAGGCGTGCTCAAACACCAGAGTGACGCCGTCGCGGTGCACACGCGTTCCCGAGCACCTATTTTTCAAGGCATGACAGCTGCACCATAAGATAAACTGAGTACAGCTTTTGGAACTCAGTAGCATCATGTCATGTGACAAAGGTCAGACAATCACAGCCAACAGTTATCTTTCCCTTCTTCCGTAAATATCAGTCTGTGGCAAATATGGAAAAGTCGATCATTTTAGTGCAGGGCTGCCAGAGCTTTACATCTGACCCACGGACAATATTGTTGGCCTAACACACACGAGAGGATCAGCTCTGCATTCAGGTAAATAGACTATGATATGGTGTTTGTTAAGGTAAGCAACCTCAGACACAACCTGCTGCCGTGCTCTTCAAAGCTGGCACAAAAAAGACACGAGTAGCACCCTCACGTTTTCCTGGTGGTTAAAAATCAGGCATGTGTACGGCCCCCCCTGACCTCACAAGTGCATCAGTATTGGGTGTGCAAAGTCCTCTAATGGGCCAGATTGCACCCTTTGGTGGGTCAGTTCTATGGGCCGTATGTTTGACACCCTGTATCTAGAGGAAAAGTCAGGGGATCACTAAAGTCAGGAGGGTTTGTCCTCTGAGAACAACGAATGTCTGTATAAAATGTCATGGCAATCCATCTATTAGTTGTTGAAATATTTACCTCTGCCAAGGAGGTCATGTATTCAGCTGGTGGCTGAGCCAGCATTGGCAGTGTGGTGCTAACAATGGCAACAGTGAGGGTAACCTGAGGGTGGGCGTTACGCTACCGTGACAAGGTTGCATTATCAGCAGTGCTAACAGCCTAACAGTGATGACAGAGCTCACGGTGTGCTAATACAGCAGCGCTCATACTGTCCAATATGTCTAATCATTTCAAATACCAGGATCTGGATTAGATTAACTTTTCTTTCTCTCATTTCTGTAATCTTCAGTGACCACTGCAAACTCTCTTACTGTTTGACGGCATTATTTGATATAATGAATCAATTCAATGATGAAAATGCAGAATTCATTTGTATTTTGCCTTCTCTGTGAGTTTGTAAGGTCAGTATCAGGAGTACTGCATATTTAACAATATGATTTTAATCATTCAAATTTAAAAGGTTTTATTAATAATAATGTCTTGGCACATCCTGAATATTTGAGGATTCAGTTGGACCACAGACCTCTCAGAGACGGTGCGTGTGTTCATATTTTGAAATGTCCAGTCGACTGTGTTTCTGTGTGTGTCTTGTTGAGTGCAGTGAAATGTTAGAAGTCATGGATCATTGGGGTGATTTCACTGATCCCAGAACAGATGTGACCTGATGTTTACTGTTTGCTGCTAACTTTAGAATTCATTGCTCATGGGAAACACTGTTTACGCTGTCTGTGTGTGTGCGTGGGTGTGCATGAGTGTGTGTGTGCACAGTGTGATCCAGCCTGCATCTGGAGCTCATGCTTGGTCAAGCTTGGATCGTGACTTGAGATCAGACAGTTAGATGTTGAATTTCCATCGTGGCCAAATGCATGCACGGTGCTGCGAGCCGTCGTGATCGTTGCCTGTGATGTGGGCCCACAGTGTAGTTAAAGGCATGCCTTACCTTGATGACATGTTGGAGGTCTGAGGTTTTCAAGGTTTTCAGTGAAGCAGCTCACTTGTTGCACAGAAAAATGTCAAAAAATTTTGAAATCAAAAAGAGATGTGAGGTTCTATTGAAAAAGCACTCGGTGATAACGTCACACTAAAAGCCTTCCAGTGGTCCACTGGCACAGTTGCTCAACACTGGGTCTGAATAGTATTTGGACGTGTGACTGTTTATCACCATCATTTTTTATCATATTGCTGAAAAACAAGGTCTTATTTTGGTCCTGTCACAAAGCAGCAGGCCTCAGCCTGGTGGGGAAATTCATCCCCTTTCTTGTGGATTGCAGCCATTCAATATACAGTAATTGCATGGTGCAATTACCTCTTATGTATGTAATTAAAACACACCTGCGGTTACCACCAGTACGCACAGTCAACCAGGACTGACATTTTGAAGGGAGTTCACCTCAAAATCAAAAATACATATTTTCCTCTGACCTGTAGTGCTAATTATCGGTCCAGACTGTTTTGGTGGGAGCTGCAGAGTGTTGGAGATATCGGCCGTAGAGATGTCCGCCTTCTCCAGGTGACACTCGGCCTTGTGGTGCCACAAAATACATACCTCTACTGCTAGCTCACCTAGCACCACGTAGCCAGCAAACATTACAGCTCAGCCAGGAGGATGCCATCAATGTTACCTCTCGCCTCTCGTCCATGGGTAGATGCAGGCTTCCTTCTGCAAAGTAAAGCAGTTGATGGGTGTAGTTCAGTAGAAAGAGTAAGTAAAAAGTTCCTACATGAGGTATGTGGATTAACTTTTGAGTAACTTACACCAAAGCAATCTTGATTGATAGATATCACTACAGGCAAGAGGAAAAATATGTGTGTCTGATTTTGGGGTGAGCTGTACCGTTAAGGATTACAATTTGAAGGACCACATGGCATTTGAATTTGACGTAATTTATATTTCTCAGCTGAGCTGAATTCAAAATAACGCTCTGTTGATAAAGTGAAATGTCACATTACATTGATTTTAAATATGACCTGAGTTTCTGTCTTGCGGAAGAGAAATGTTTTTGTATTTAAAAATGTCAAGCTGTACCTGAACTGTCGTGTGTGGAGGTTGTGTTTGGTGTTACTCCGCTGTCATGCGCCCACATCGTGATAACATCAGCGAGTGTCGTGCCTCACTGCAGCCTTGACACTGACCAAATGATGCCTTCAGAAACACACACACCCACACATACGTATGCATGAGCAGGCTGTGACGTCATTGATGGGCCTGCCTCTCTCTTCCAATCCTCTTCTTCTTCTTTGCTCCCTCATTTCTACCTCTCTTCCTCCTCCCTTCTTCTCATGTCTTCAGACAGGCGATGATGACTCATTTTGAGGCAGCTTTTAGGTGCATGATGGGATACAAGGATTGAAAAGGGGGTGATAGAAGGGGATTTGAGTGAAGGCAGGGGACAGAGGAGGGAAAAATCAAGAAAATTATATTCCAAAAAATATGGACACCTGAACATTTTACCCATATGTGATAGCTGAGCATGGTTCTAAAACCATGCAGCATTAATCTGCTGCTAACAGCCTCTACTCTTCTGGGCAGAGGATTTAAACAAGATGTTGAACCTGGCTGCAGGGATTTACCTCCAGTCAGCCACAAGAGCATTAGTGATGCTTTGTGCATGGGGGCATTGTAATGTCCTTCGCCGAACTGTTGCCACAAAGGTGAAAATCCGTTATTGTCTAAAACATCATTGTTACAGCAGGATTAAAGGGCCAGTGTGTAATATTTGGCATGGTTTATTGTCAATCTGAATCTGAATCTGAATATTCTACCCATTAATATGTTTATACAAGTGTATAATCGCTATAAAATAAAATTCATTTGGTTTTCGTAACCTTATAATTATGCTTTTATATATATATATATAGCAAGGGCCTTGCTTTAGAGATGTCGCCATCTTGCGCTGCCATGTATGTACGGCAGACCGAGCGGACAATCCAGCCAGCCAGAGAACGCGTTTCGCGTGTATAAATGAACCAACGAAGACAGCGGAAGGAATGAAGAAGGAGGAGGAAACAGCAGAGAGTGTTAGTAGTTCGTCGATTGAGAGTAGTGAAAAGTTTTTAAACAGCAGAGAGTGTTAGTAGTTCGTCGATTGAGAGTAGTGAAAAGTTTTTTTAGTTATAAAATTTGCGAATGGACCACACTTACCACGCAACAGGAGAGAATGAACCCGAACCGTCATCTGCGAGGAAAAGAAGACGCAACTTCACTCCTTGTGATGCACTCTCTGCGGCGCTTTTCCTCCTGATGATATATCTCCCCAACGATGGTAGCAGTAGCACCGAATCCCATTCTGTGCATTCAGCCTCTCTTCTCGCCCGCTCAGCATCAAACACATGGAGTTCCTCATCTGTATGCTCCGGCTCAAACAGGTATGGCTCTGGGTCTGTGTCCGCTACAAGAAACTCTTCAAAATCGCGTTCAAAGTCGTCCATTGCAGCTACTATAGTCCGGAGATATTGCTAGGCTAAATAAACAGCTGAGCTCTGTTTACCGGCTACGCTGTCAGTCAGTGTGCGGGCTGGAGATTGAGCAGAGAGGGGAGGGGGGGTCCCCACTCGGTATGGTAAACGAGTATGTGTGTAAAGTTATGAAGTGTATCTGTTACGCTAGAAGAGTCAGAGTTTGGGATGGAGTGGAGTGTAACCGGAGTTTCTGGAGTGCTCAAATAAACGGGCCTTTTTCCCAAACGCTCCTCTGGTCTCCTGCTCGTGAGGGATTCATTACAATATCGTAACATGGCTTAGATTTCTAAATAAACATTCACCTCGTCGCTAGATAGACCTACTCCTGAAAAAGTCGTGCGCAAGGCTTTTTGTCCCTACGAGGCCACCGTCCTTTTCCCTGACGGGAGGGGTGAGCGAGTGAGCCCTGCAATCTAGAATTTGACCACTGATGTCACTGTTTTCAACCCATTTTACACACTGGCCCTTTAAGATTTCTCTTCAGAGGAACTAAAGGGAACCAGGAACAACAGATGCAGTCACAGACATAGTTGGACTGAGGTGTCCACATACTTTTGGTCATATACTATAGTGTATGTGTGGTGTGGGTCTTTGACCACTTGGACACCAGGACGTCTGTCAGTGAAAACTGAATTTGTGAAGTTGGTTTCTGCTTTTGTCAGATACATCTTTTCGTTAACGGTGACCTTTTGTATTATTCCTTATTTTCTGTCATATATATATAATGTTACAATGTCAGGCGATTACAACATATGTGGCCAAAGTTACAAATAATGAGGTAAAAGTATGTAACAGTAATCCCTGTGACCAAAGACCTCAGGCTTTAGACCCATCTGACTACTCTGTTTCCAGCATTTTTATCTACTGTTGAGACAAGCTGACAGATTTCTTTATATGGTCATCTGCTGCAGGCACGTAACGTAGCCCACACTGCTACATGTAGCTACATGCTAATGTCAGGGAAACATGTAATCTTGGTTGCTAATGTTAATTTCTCCCTAGATTTAAGATCATATTCCTGCTGGAACATGTCCAGTTGTGTTTATAAGCTTTTATCAGTGCTTTCTCTCTGCAATGACGGTGCAAAGATGACCACAAAACTCTGACTAATCAGAGCAGACTGGGGAGGTCATGTTTAAGAGACAGGCGCTAAAACAGAGCATCTGAGATAAAGGGTAAATACAGGATTTCCAGCACAGACAGTGTGATGTAAATAAAGTGTTTTCTGACCATTAAAGCATGTGAACATGTTCCCAAAACCCAAAATAAGCACAATAGGTCCCCTTTAAACTGCATTAAACCAGATTGTTTTTAGGAGTCTAATTGCAGTATGTTACACTGAACCGTCATCTCATGCGTACATTGATGACTCACCTGCAATTAAAATTTACATGTTCTCCAACATTTATTCAAACAGTTTTAGAAACAAGCTCTGTTACATTTGTGTGGTGTTTTTAGCTGTTTGATGTGGTAATTGGGAGAAAAAGGTTTTACTCCATTGTTATCGTCTCCAGTGTCATTGTTTCAAATGCTAATCGTTTATAATTGTGGTTTTTATTTTCCATGTTACTCAGCAACAGATGGGCTTTGATATCATTCTGCTGCCCATTGTACTCATGGATGTATGTGCCGACAGCTTATTGGAGAGTAAATCCTGCATTACAAAATGTCCTCTCGGGTTACGGATGATGTTTCAAAATTCAAGTTTCAAGTGATCAGCAGAGAGCTGGGAGGACATCTGGGGGGGCGCTACACTGAAACTATAGACAGTATCTTTGTTTTGGGAGTAGAGTATGCTCCAGGAAGTTGAAGATCCCAGTTGATACAGTAGGATTTTTATATTTTTCCCACACTTTAATCGCTGAATACTTTCCCTTGTTTAGGGATGACGTAGAGAGAGAAAATGTGTTTATTTGCGTACGCTCTGTGTGTGTGTTGCGTGTGTGTGAGACAGTAACCTGACATGCTGAAATATGTGATGTCAACTGTTTGTGGCAACATGCCCAGAAAACTGTGTGTCTGTGTGTGTGTGTTATTTTTATGTGCTGTCTGATTCAGAACTGTTGTTGTTAATTTTGTCAGCTATTTTTTCATTTACTCTTAGTCCTGTGTCAAATGTCCTTGTTAGTTTTTATCACGGCCCCGTCTGCGTCTATCGTTTTTCCAATCTACTTTAGATTAAACCAGCTGCGTCCCCATGGAAACCACGCTCACGCGGATCCCTCGAAATATGACATCCACAGTAACTTGGAAAAAAAACAATATTGTGCATTGACTTTGATGATTTACTGATCATCTCACCTCATCACGAGCACATTGAAGTCAGCAGTGTGGGAACATTTTGGTTATCCGGTGGTCAGAAATTTGTAGACTGGTCCTCTTTATTTTAGTTCATTTATGTGAAGCAGTGATGATAGGTTTTCAGTGCAGTGAGTTCAAGAAAGACAATAAAACTTGTTTTTGACAGATTGTAATGTTAAACTAGTGTTTGATGCTATTATAATGGTAATATTCATGTATGTTGAAAATGTATCTGAAAATTAAACACATAAAATCCCAAATCTGAAAACATTACTTACAAAACCATAGACTGTATATCTATTTTTATATACAATCTATGTACAAAACATTATACAAATGTCACATCTTGAGTTCATTATAATCACTAAAACCATTATCCACTGTCAAGTTAATCAAATGTGATTTATGAATTTAGCTTATTCTCTTTTCATCTGAGAAGAGTTTTTATGTTTTCCTTTCATTCATTGAGACCATGAACAACACACGATATTGTCTTGAGCAAGATATATGCACAGATGGTGAGAAAATGGCAGCCGCTGGTGAAAATATTTTTGCATCAGGTGCGCCCTGTGGACGGTTAAGTGTCAGCATGAGTGAGTCTGCAGGGAATACAGCATCTGCTGTCACGTAAGATTAAAGGGATGTCTGTAGGAATATACTATATGTTTGTAAATTTGGGTAAATTTCATGAACTTAGTGATATGAGGTTATTGCCTACCAGCAGTCCTTGGGTTGTCAGGGATTTTGTACCCAAAAATTTGACTTCTCAGACAGTACTCCCAGGCTTTATGTCACTCCCAGCAAGCTCCTCCAGTTTAAGTCACAGCTATTTAGAAAAACTCAACTCATTTAAAGTTATTGTGATAAATAACTTCAAAATAAGTGCAGTCATCAGTATTTTTTATATTACTTAGGATCTAATGACTAGATGTGATGTGAAAAGGATGTCTCATAGTGACAGAAACAAACAGAAATCTGTGTCTTTAGCCTCTTTCAGCTCATAGTTTTGGTTTTATAGCACACTGACTTCACTGTAAGTGGCCAAAGAAACAGTTAACACAGCTCTAGATACACATTAAACTTATCATGGTGTCATTTCCTCTCTGCAGAAAGTGGTGACCCTGCCTACCTGACACCCTGCTTCTCCTGCCCTCCCCCCAACTCTGCCCCCCCACTCACTGTCCTGATTGGGTCTCTGTACTGCCGGCGGTGGATTGGAGCACTCTGATTGAAGGCCTTGCGAGGTGGTTTTTCGGTCTGGCGCCGCCTCCCCCCGGGGCCGGCGTGCGCTCCCAGCAGCCCGTGGTGCCCTGCGCCCCTCCCTCCCCGTCACTGCACAACAGAGCCCATGCCCAAGGTAAGACCACAACAAGCAGCGCCCTGATGTGTTACTGTGGAGATCTCAGCTAGTCAGCCGGAGGTCATAGAATTATTTTTGTTTGTTAATTAGGGAGTTTTCAGTGTTCACACCTCTAGTTTGGTTTCCTCTATCTTTCGAGGAAACCAAGAGCTGTGAACATGGTGTCACCAAAACACTAGAATGGAAGTGACTTCAGTTGTTCTTTTATCTCAGACATGTTAGGATGTTACATACCTTGACACGTTTCGGCGGAAACTTCCACCTTCCTCAGAAGTCGATATTAGGGAGGTGTGACTGTCCTGTCAAAAACAGGACAGACAGACAGGACAGTCACACCTCCCTAATATCGGCTGAGTCACCGAAACATGTCAAGACATGTAACATCCTAAAATGTCTGAGATAAAAGAACAACTAAAATCATTATCAGAAACTAAAGACATAATGAACACCATTGAACTACTAGAATGGAAGGTTTTACATCTTTCCTTTGATTGAGTATCAAACCTAAAGACACATTTTTATAACTATTCTAGATATCAGCATACAGCAACATTAAAGAGACCTGTAACGTCTCTTCTGTCTGGTAAAACAAAGTTTTCTGCAGATTAAAGAAGCAACAGAGGACAGGAGTATATGGCCTGATCACACAGAAAGTGTTTCAGCAGCTGGAGGCGCCTTTTTGTTATTGTTTTTAATGAGAACGAAGTTATTTGCTCGTGGTTTTTGCGTTGCGACACGCCTCGCATTTCTGCGCTCTAAGTATCTGGCATTTTCGCCGGAACGCTCTGAACTCCACAAGTTGAAAAAAACATTAACTCAAAATGGAAAAATGCCCCAGCTCATCTGATTTTTGGTCATCTTTTTTCTTATTGTTCAATAGGATGATTTTAGAGGCGGCATGTCTTCTGTGGTAGTGGTGCAGATTACCATAACAATTGTGCATTTTGTGATAAAAGCGTCAGATTTGGTACACTTATAGCCAAAGACATATAGAAAAAAAATAGATGTGGAGCCACTCTGAATTTTCAATATGGCGGCCAATTTTCAACATGGCCATTGACAACTGTTTTTAGATCAAACTTCATATTAACCCTAGATATTATGTGATAGAAGCATCACATTTGGTACAGTTATAGCCAAAGACATGTAGAAAAAAATTATATATGAAGTCATCATGGATTTTTAATACGGCGGCCATTTTTCAAGATGGCCACCATTGACAACTGTTTTTAGATCAATTTTCGTATTAACGATGGATATTATGTGATATTGAGGATATAAGTTGAATTTATCTACCATACATAGCACTTGGGAACTATCATTTGGATAAAACATTTTTCAAGCAGCCAACTCCCGCAAAATGGTAGTTGCAATACAGCTGCATAGACTCGTCTGATTTGGATGATCTTTGTGTCAATTCATATATTTNGGGAACTATCTTTCGGATAGTACATTTTTCAAGATGGCGGCCAACTACCGAAAAACGGTAGTTGCAATACAGCTGCATAGACTCGTCTGATTTGGAAGATCTTTGTGTCAATTTATATATTTTTTATGATTCTGAATACAAATTATTAACTTCAGAATTGTTCAGAAGCTGCAATTCAAGACTAAAATATGTGATAACAATAACTGTCTAAGTAGGTCCAGTGCGGGAAAGTCTATTCAGCACACCCCTTCACAGTAACAGAGAGCTGTGCACTCTAAGGCAGCTTTTTTGCACTTGCACTTCCTAACACAACCCTTCTTACATTGGCTGGAGACAAGTTCATAGCTGGCCTGGCCTGCATCTGGTAGGCATGTCCAGAAGGGTGCATAGTAGCCCTCAGATGTCTTAGACCAGCCCCATCTACATGGTGAAGGTAGTTCTGGTGTGGACACCAGCATCTGGGCCCACACATGCCCTCCTTGGTAAACTGCTCTCTTCACATGCTCCTCTAGGGCAGCCTTTGTCGGAGGGATCGACAGCACATTGTGCCTCTTCACAAATAACTTCCTCCTCGCAGTGTCTATTTCTGTGCATGGGCTAGTTCGGTCATAGAGCAGTATAACAAACCTCTCAATCGTAGCCATTACCTCCTGTGGTATGTCATCTGGGGCAGAGGATAGCTTTAAAAGAGTAAGTGCGCATGCGCCCGCGCGTGCAGCCTGTTGCAGTCGCTCCTGCTTGTTTTCTTGGTTTTCTTACTTTTTTGCTTTATTAAGTTTGGTATTTGTGCTGGCTTTTTGAGATTGTCATTTTGAAACTGCGCGCTCTCAAAACATGCTGATTGAGAGAGTTGTACTCGTTTTCC
>NC_065529.1:43433396-43519165 GCF_006386435.1 Epinephelus moara | reverse complement strand
CTGTTTGTGTAAACAATCTTGTTCAGTTTACAATATATATATGTATATATATATATATTTATTTACGTTTATGTTTGTTAATAATTCCTGTTTATTTAACTATATATTTGTTAATACTACTGTTTAAATTTCTGATATTTTCACGTATCTTTCCTCTGTTGCAAGGAGCACCTGTAACATAAATAATTTCCCCTCGGGGATCAATAAAGTATTTCTGATTCTGATTCTGATTCTGATTCTGATTAACAGGGCATGTGTAAGCTCTGGAAAGACAGTCCATACAGCCCAGGCAGTCTTCTTCCCATGGCCAGCAAAGCTTGATACAGTGTCACAGCCCGTCAATGCATGAAACACTGGAAGTGCACGTGCCTTCTCAGGCCCCAGCCCTGCTGCAATTTCATGGGCTGCAAGGTATCGAAAAGCCTTTCCAGGTCCAAATGCCAACCAAAGCTCGTCTTCTGGCTGGCGACCCTGAGCAACTGCCACAGCCAGCACCACAACATCAGGATCAACAGTTTGTATCGTTATTTTCTGATGGCCATTTCTTGCTGCATGGGCCACATGTAATAACATGCGACTATCAGCCTCCTCGTGTGTACATGTAGCAATTGAGGACAGATCTTGAAGTGGTGGCTTGCTGAGGACTTCTACACTATTTGTGACAACAAGCTATTTATTGTCCTGCACAAACTCCTCAAGCAGAGCATCTGAGAGTAAGGTGAACAACTCAGTCTTATTGCTGTCAACTCTGAGAAAGTTTTGCCAGTTCCTGGGAATGGGTGCAGAGCCTACCACATGTCTCTGCACGCCTTCCCTACGCTTTGCTCTTGTGGCAGCTTTCAAGGACTCAGACAAGTAGCGGTCCCACACCAGATCAAGCCTACATGTCCAGGCACATCCTGTCAATTCAGATGCAGCTATCTAACTACATCTTAATGTGCATATCAACTAGATGTGGGGCTAACATTAGATAGCATTTAGGAAACTAAACTACACTACCACTAAACTGTCACTGAGTAAATCATTATAAAGCAGAGTGTATTTAGCTGCCACTGAACCCCATGCTGAGTTTCACAGCAGTGGTGTCACCAGTGTGCCCTGGTTGTGCTGTGACGTCCACTCTATTCTAGGCAATTTTATTTCATAAAAATGTAAATGGACACTACACTACACACTCTACCCTAACCCTAACTGAGATATCCAAATCAGATAAATCTATGCAACTGTATTGCTAGTCTAATTCTCATAGGCTACCAGTCATGGCCGCCATCTTGAAAAATGTATTGTTATCACATATTTTGAGTCTTGAATTGCAGCTTCTGAGCAACTCTGAAGTTAATAATTTGTATCCAGAATCATAACAAATATATATGACATATTCATATATCAATACATGAATTGACTCAAAGATCTTCCAAATCAGACGAGTCTATGCAGCTGTATTGCATCTACCGTTTTTCGGTAGTTGGCCGCCATCTTGAAAAATGTACTATCCGAAAGATAGTTCCCAAGTGCTATGTATGGTAGATAGATTCAACATATATTCTCAATATCACATATCCATCGTTAATATGAAAATTGATCTAAAAAAAGTTGTTGAAAATTCATGATGGCTCCACATCTTATTTTTTTCTACATGTCTTTGGTTATAACTGTACCAAATGTGATGCTTCTATCACATAATATCTAGGGTTAATATGAAGTTTGATCTAAAAATAGTTGTCAATGGCGGCCATGTTGAAAATTGGCCGCCATATTGAAAATTCATGATTCATGATAGCTTTTCTACATGTCTTTGGCTATAACTGTACCAAATTTGATGATTCTATCACATAATATTCATAGTTAATATGGAATTTGATCTAAAAACAGTTGTGGCCGGCATCCATTTTGGAAAATGGCTGCCATGGCCGCTATATTGAAAATCCATGATGGCTCCACATCTAATTCTTTTATATATGTCTTTGGCTATAACTGTACCAAATTTGACGCTTTTATCACAAAATGCACAATTGTTATGGAATGTCTAGTTAGTTTATTTTTGGTAGACAATGGAGGAGAAACTGGTGGAAGCGGTTGCTGGATACCCAGAGCTATACAACCCGACGATAGACAGCAGTCATCCTAAAATATACCTGGAAACAGCCATCATGGAGGTGAAGCTCCTGGACCAACTGGTGGTACTCCCCGTGATCCACCCTCTTTTTTAGGGTCTCATATACCCACACAAATCTCTGTTTATCTGTGCTCAACAAACTATTTACTGACAGCCTCTCACCCTCAACCAGAGCTACAGCAAGTACCCTCTGCCTTCAATTTTTTTTTTAAAAGGCAGTGCGGCGCATCTCGTGTTTTGCTACCTGGGATACGCTTTCTGTGTGATCAGGGCCCTAAGGTGGAAGATGATGTTGTCTTTGTGTGTTGGAGGTTTTATCTCGGCTCAAACTGCAGTGAGCACCTGCTGCTCTTTACATTAACCTTTCTTAACAATAACTGAAATGCATCTGTGGCCCTGAGACTTTACCTGGTTCACTGAGTACCAAAAGCTGACATCAAATGTCTCGTCAGATTTGTGTTACTGTTTTCTTATTTTATGAACAGATAGTTCCTGATATAAATAATACATTTGCCAGTTTTAGACTGTGTAGCTGATTATGTTTTGTTTGCTTGTTAAATAGAATATTGATTCAGTTTAATTATTGGCTGATAAACTGTATTATCCTAAAGGTATAGTGACTCGTGATATTATTTCAGTAACTCAGGTAGAGCATCAAAACATTTTCAGTGATACCCAGCCCTAGTGAGAGCAGCTGCGTGAGCGAACTGCACACCTCACGGCCGGGTGATTCGAACAACGTGTTGGAGTCAGAGGTGTAGGCGGAGGGCCTTTCCAAAGCTATTCAGCCATCTGATGAGCAGTTCTCTTCTCACAGAGTTTACAGGCAGCCTTACTGTAAAACAAGACCAGATTTGTTTTCTCTGACACCTCATTTCATAAATCCTTCTGTCCTCGGCAGGAGGAGGCGCGGTGCGTCCGCCAGGAGCCATGTGCCTCCCTCACACTAACAACATGGACAACAAGTTACAGGGGGCGGGGCAGGGGGGAGGGGCTGCACTTCGACCACGGGCAGGAGGCGTTCCACTGGAGCCCTTCGTACACCAGGTGGGTAGGAATGGCTAAAATGAAGGTCAAAAAACACTTAATACGATAAAAGAATGGACTTAATGGATATTTAATTTCTTATGTTACCTCCTCTGTTTTTGTGTGTGTGTGTGTGTATGTGTGCGTGCAGGTGGGGGGTCACACCAGTATGATGCGTTATGATGACCACACGGTGTGTAAGCCTCTGATCAGCAGAGAGCAGCGCTTCTACGAGTCTCTGCCTCCAGAGATGAAGGAGTTCACTCCAGAGTATAAAGGTCAGTCACATCCCACTGATGTTCAGTATTAGACACAGATGAGAGCTGGGTTTCTTGGTGAACTTCATATATCAGCCCTTTACATCGAAGTACTCCCACGGCCCTGTTATCAGATGGACTTAAGTACCCTCTTATCAAATTTCTTCTTCTTTGCTCTGTAGTATTTTGCTGTAGAGAAAACCGTAAATGCACTGAAACAACAGCTGTGTTTTACTCCATACGAGACATATTCATCCTGGAGTTGTGTCCTGTTGTTGTGTTTAGGCTTTGTCTTTTTTCAGCTGATTTGGTAAATTTTGCATTCATACTTCTGCCACTCAGAGGGGCAAAAGCTTTAACATTTTAATCCTCTGTCCATTACTTTCAGTTGTCCATTTGGACTTTTCTGCTCACTTATTAACTAGTTTGTACTCTCTGCTAACACCTGACTCGGGTCGGTGGGAAACCGTCTGTCATAGCTGGAATGTCATAGCTGCAGTTTGTATGACAGTTAATATACAAAACTTAATGTTGCCAAAACTTGTAGCCACTCTGATCCGTGAACACACATTTTCAGAGGTTCAACTACTGTCTTGTCGTGGCCACTTCACCACAGCCACAACACAAGATTACAGATGAGTTTACAGTAGATACGTCCATCTAATCTCACACCAGATCCGCACACGGTGCGTAGACTGGGTTCACACAAATCAGGTGTTGCAGGGATTAGCCACAGGGTTGTGCAGCAGTGTGGGAGTGTCACTTAAATAGCCCATTTGTATGGGAGTGGAGGGTGGAGACCAACTATAGAAAGCTAACCTCCCCATCTCAGCGACTACGTATTTTTCTTTGGTAAGTTTTTTTTATGTTGCCCTAAAACGGGAAGGCAACCTGTGGCTCTGGAGCCACATGCAGCTCTTTAAACCCTCTCCATTAGCTTCCTGACACAAAATTATCTGGAAATGAATAACAGTTAGTTTGAATGTCAGTAGGGGTAGCCAGCCTGTAGTCTCTCTAGCAAATTTAGCTATGGATTCCAAATCCACACATAAACAAAGTAAGTCATGACATTAGAAGCATAGTACACGCAATCTGTGAATACATACTTTGTTATTTCTTTTAATCACTTTAATATTTAACAATAGAAAGATACTGTCTTACCTGTTCCAGTGGACTGCAGGCATCCTCTGGTTTGCCGGTTATATGATTGGCCACTGCTGTGTAATGTGGGGTTGTAGTTCTCCAAAAATGGGTTCTGTTTCAACTTTTCGGCCCTGGATGCTACTTTTTTTAAGCATCACCAGCGGCCTCACAGCCACAGCCTTGAATCCAGGCCTTAGATCTCACATTAAAATACTTGAGAGGACTGGCATTTTTGCTGCAACACCTGATTTGGAGTGAATGCAGATAATACACAAAAATGCCCGCTACCAAGCGTACAACAATTTATGTTATAGACAGAAAAGAAAGACCAATTCAAAGAGCCACAGACATGTTTAAAAGTTATTTTTATTTGCCATGTTGTTCATTGTAGGAAATGAAATGCTTTTAATAGAAGTGAAAAATTGGTGCACACCATCTTGCTTTCTGCTAAACTGGTTTTGACGGAAATATTGTATGAAATATTAAAAAGGCCAGCAGTATGACAGACAGCGTGTGGGAGATTTATTCAACTTTTGTTGTGCAGAGATACCTTTTCTGTGTTTTCATGAGAATAGGTGTCGATACGTTATAATTTAATTTTTGATTATTAATCAGGTTTTTGTGACGCCACAGACTTGTAGCTTTCAGAGGAGCTCAGGTCTCTTTTAGGGACTCCGGCTGCCCCATATATCAAACGCTGCTCCGAATTATCTTTACTCCTCTGGGGTCGGTGGCGGATGCAGAAGCGACAGATGTAAGGAAGTACGGATGTTTACTGGCAGTGAAGTGGTTTAGCTGCTCTGCTCTTCATCACCGGGCACATAATGTAGCTGTTTCCACTTGCTTTTGCTGCAGTAACAGACATAAACACACTCTGACAGCCAGGGCTCACGCACACACACACACACACACACACACCCCTCATCCTCTCCTACATGCATGTGACCTATTTATCATTTTAGCAAACTATGTAAGAGAGGAGACAATGACGAATGAAAGTAGGTTGGGAGATGAAGAGAGATTTTGATGGTGGGTGGAGCAGGTGTAACTAATGACATTAATGATGGCTCTGTTCCATTTAGGTGTGCGTCGAAGTCACGACAGAGAGCCAACACATACACAGAGACTGACGCTGAAACACTGAGATGGAAAGCAGTCCTTATTATGTTACATTTGTTTCATCCATCTTTGATGTAAAAACGTCTGCCATGAGGAAGGTTTGGAGGGAAAGCGCGACAAATCATGATCTGTGTCCCACTTCATCAATTTTTTGAGTATGTAGTGGGGTTATGTGAGCTGTTGATGGACAGTGTTTTCCCTTAATGCATTGTACAATCATTGAGGAGTTATTCACAGCTGCAAAAACATTAATTGCAAAGGGTGGTGAGAAAGCTTTGGAAAGATCTTGGACGACAAAAAAATAAGGATTAAATCTTCTGTCCTACCACATAGCACCCACATAGGTGTTTTCAGTTATTGTTCTTGATTGGTCCTTTTGTGAGGACTGTGTGGGTGTATGCACTGAAGACTGCATGATTAAATGTGTTTTCATCCACCTATTTTCACGCACATCTTCAATTTGTGCATCACTGAGTGGAGATGCTGGAAATTAAAAAAAACAAAAAAACAAAAAAAAAAAAACAGTCCAAATATCGCAAAAAGAAAAGTTTTCATCCCCAGCTGAGTTGACTCTGGGAGAGTCGACCACCCTAAGGAACCAAAACGGTCAACTCATGGGGCGGGGCTTTCCATCAGTACAATTATTTTGCACGTTATGTTTCACTTCCACCTGTCAGAGCCAGCGAACAGGGAAAAGGTTCTTCTAACAAATGTTAACACATTCTTGGCAGTTCAATAATGTAGTCAGGCCGAAGGCTCACGTTATCTATTAATGTTAACAAGCAGAGGTTTGTGGGATTGATGAGCAGAGTCGAAGGTGAGCAGGTACACTCAAGCTGCAGGCGAGTGGCTGAGGAGTGGACTGATTTGCATATTCAGAGATCTGCACATACGTAATGAGGCAAAGGTGTAGAGTTACATCTGAGCCATCTGAAGGCATGAAGGGGTGTTTTTCTATGGAAGTACTCATAAATATGTAATCTTGATTAACAAAGAGAAGTGTTAAGGGGTCTAATCTATGCCTGGAAAGAAGATTAAATTACTATTTTTTGACATTTCATTGACTAAAAGCCGAAATACATTGGGCATGGACGCGACAGAGTGGGGTTTCTTTACCTGCTACTTGACTGACTCAGTCTTTGTAGCGCGTGGTTGTTGCCAGCTTCACTGTGTGTCCATTGAGTTTTGAGAACTGATAATGCAGTTGGTTATGGAGTGTTTGGAAGTGTAAGCTTTATTAACATCAACTGTATTACCTATTAAATGGCTTGTTTTAACAACAGGATGCATTGATATAATGGATTTTAATGTGACAAAAATAAATATTGTGCATCACATTGACTCTGGTACAATAAGGTGTTAATTTCAATCCTTTTTAAACAGATTGTACTCATTTTTTACACAGTTTTGTGTAGTTTTCACCAGTTTGAGGGCGCAGAAGAAAAAAAAGACTAGCCACCCAAAAATAGACAAGAGTCTTCTGTGCTCAGCATAGCAGCTCCGACGCTCTCTGCTGCGACAGACACGTTGCAGTCATACTTGCCAACTCTCCCGATTCACGCGGGAGACTCCCGATTTTTAACCCTATCTCCCGCGATGGTCCCGGTCAGTAATTTCTCCCGCAAATCTCCCGATTTTACAGTGAAGGAAACAAGTAATATTGTGGGGGATATTTGTCGCAGTATCTGGCAACCCTGGCCTGCCTGCGCGTATGAGGCAAGCCGGTGATGTGACTCAGTCACTTGCCGGAGGCAGTGATACGCCAAGTAGCGTTGATACTGGCGGAAAAGAAGAAGAAGAAGAAGTCACTCGCTGGTTTCTGTCTTCCGCTCAGTTCAGCGCCCAGACAGAGATGGATAGAGAAAGAGAGACGCCTGACACTCCTCCGAGGGTGGCACAGTCAGTGGCACACACTTTTTAATTTGATGTGCAATAAATACTGCATACTAAATGCATTGCAGTGTAACCGCCTTATTATTTAGCCTTCTGGTACTCATTTCAACAATTTAAACTGCTCATTTTTTCATTGTCCTCAATGAAGTATCTTGCCCAAGGATACTTAGACATGCAGACTGGAGGAGCCGGGGATTGTACCGCCGATCTTCCAATTAGTGGACAACCTGCTCTATCTCTGAGCCACAGTCACACCGGAATCTGGGGCTGATTTACTCCAGATTCACCCCTCCCATCAATATCCGGGGAGAAATCTGGTCTTGGACTGTGGTTGGTACTGGTAATGTGAGAGGTTTATAGATCCAGTCTCAAACTGCTCACAAACTCACTGGAGCCGCCCAAGTGATTTTAAACTTGAGATATTTAGGATTTAAAATCTGGATGATTACAGTTATGATCATGCCAATACGGAGCAGCTGATGGTGTTGCCAAGCAGTGGTGAACATTTAGCCCTTAAAGTTAAACTAGCATATGACTGTCAACAGATGTGAAAACAGACGGTTAAGATCTCACCTCCAGTTATTGCTGAAGAATTGACAACATGTTTACCGCGTCTCCCCAACTATCTTCTCATACAGACTTGTTTTGCTTCCTGCCTTTGTTTTTTTCTTACTGCAAAACATTTTTACATAACAGCAAGTTATCACACAACTTCAGTCTTTGTCTTGTTTACATCTGCTTACCCATGAGATCCCATGAGATGGTGCATTCAAGTTCCCTCTTGCACAGTAATCTTAATATTATCCCGTTTAGTGTGATGCACCATTATTTTCAAATCTTGTGCTTATGTTTCTCATTTGCTTGATGCAACATGATTCCAAAACTGGTCTAGATTTTAAAACCCCTGTAGACTGAGCTCGGCTTCAATGAATCACTTATGATCTTAACTGCCCTTTAAAAAACATCCACTGGGCGACTTAACATGAGACCTGGTGGATACATTCCCAGTACAATGACCTGCAGCTACCAGTTTGTCTGTATTCCCACCGGTCCACCCCGCTGGCATTGTGGGTCCCAGTGCCATGACAACAGTGGTCCATAAGGAGTCTATATTTAGCCCTGGATCTCTGCCCACTACCATTGTCCTGCTGATTAAATAACAGCAGACAGACAGACAGCTGCCCAGGGACGACTTTCTGAATCTGTCAAGGTTGTTTTATCCACAAAGTGTTCAACATCATCAGATCAAATTTCTCCTTGTGTTCGGGGTGTGGAGGTGGTGAAGAAGTCCAGTTTCCTGTGGACAGAGGGCACGCTTCAGTTTGGACGTGATCTTCAGATTTTGTTTCCCACGACTGAGCAAACTGACAGCAAAATTAAATTTGGACAAACAGGGAGGATGTTCAGCGTCTCACTTAGCGGGGATGAGATGCTCTACTGGAGCTAAAAATAACAGCTTAATGTTTAAATAATACATCGTCAGACGTTTTCTATCTGGGTATTTAATCTATAAAGTTTCTCCATTGAATTTTCAGAACATTTACTGAATCTTGTTGTACAGACAGATGACAGATGACATGACAACCCAACATTAAGTGTGTTAGTAAGGTGTTCTTCCTCCAGAACAGCTTCAGTGCTCCTTGTCATAGATTCTCTGTTGAGCATCAACATCACATTCTCCCATAAGGCCCCATGATCACTCTGAGACATGTTGCTAAAGGCGTGGCCACTTTAAAAAAAAGCCCTGGCTGCGTGTGCAAGTGGGCAATCAAATATAATTAACAGAAGAAAACAAGGATTCAAGCAGACATGGAGCTGTTGTTGTTGTTGTCAGATCAGGAGAGAAAACAGCCCATAGAAAGTGGAAGTTTTAGGTTCACAACAAAAAAGGAAACCGTATGGTTTTTCTTTCTCTCTCAAGGACATTAGCTTACATGAAACGATCACGGCATCAAATATAAATTCCCCCTTCCCTCACACATACTCCATAGCTCTGTCACAGTCCAACAGCTAGCTAGCTTTGTATTTAAACAATGGGGAGATCTTCATTGTAAAGAAATACCCCTAATATCAACCTTTTGTCTGCATTTGCTATTCTCCCACTGTTCCTACCTCATCTAAAGGCTTAAGACACTAACAAGCACCCTGCAAAGTTGAGAATATTTTAACTTTTATTCATGTCTTAAAACCGTGAAACGTGGCACAAGAGAAGAGCGCACGCCAAGCATGCCGTACAATAGGCAACAGTGGTTTCAATGGTGACGTGTTTCTTGCAGGATTGGAAATTAGCACCAGCCACCAGCCAAATGCTTGTACAATTTGCAAGTGGCTGCTAGATCTTGGAACCCACTAGCCACAGTGGCAGGTGGACAAAAAAGTTCATTTCCAACCCTGGTTTCTAGCAACGTGTCTCCGTGTGATCGTGACCTAAGTGTGGTTGACTGTGAAGGCCCTAGCATATAATCCACATCATTTTCATACTCGTCAGCCATCCAGTGAGCCTGTTGGATGGAGGTCTTTTCATAGCAGAGACACCACTCCAATCAGACCTTTAATTTGTCACGTACCTATAAATAGCTATAGTGATATACAAAAGTACATCGTGTATACTGTGATGCCAAGTTTGAGCCATATTACCCACCGTGACTGAGAACACTTAAAGTCACAGTCATTAAAAACACCAGTGACTGAACTGTTTTATTCGGTCTTGATTTGAGCAACTGCACTGTGAGTGACACTTTCACATCATGCACACTTTTTAATATAAAGATGGTGATAACTGCAGCTGTGAAGTCACAATGTGCAACATTGAAAAGAATCAAAAACAGTTTTATTGCCAAGTAGGTTTGTACATACAAGGAATTTGTCTGGGTGTTTTGGTGCTTAACGATGAATACAAAGTCAAGAAATCTAATAATTAATAGAACAATTTACAATAGAAGAAATTGTTTTGTGCCAAAATGTGCAAAAATATTGACTAGGGGATGTGCAACAGCTCACAGCATGAAGTATAAAGTACAGGAATATGTGCATGTGTGGAAGAAATATATCATTCTTTCTTTAGCAAATTAAAAGCAAACACAACTTTACTGCATTCAAAGCACTCAGTTGTTTTGCCGCTACAGCCTGACCTGGTCTATGGTGGCTCATGTTACAATGTCAGCACACTTTAGATGGACATTGCCGTATACGTTACTGAGTCACTTTGCTGACTTTATGACTCTCCTCTACTTGTGTTACTGTTTCAGTATTTTTAACATCATTCTGTATTGTCAATTTGACCACAATGGCCTCAGTACACATTACACTGTGTCACTTTAGGGTCAGGGCTGCCTTTAAACAAATATTGTTTCCATGTTAAGTTGCTTGCATGCTAAAGGTTTTCTCAGTGGATGTGGACCTGACATTGGCTGGATATATAAACCAACATGCATGTCTGATGTTTACTGTGGAGCCAATAAAGGTTTTTACAGCATCAAGTGATAGAGCGTGTGCACTCGGGTATTATTAGACATGTTGACACACAGACCTAAGACCTGTGTCAACACACCAGGCCTTACCACATCTGATTAGACTGGATATAATTTAGACTTGACCTGACTTGTCTCAGGTCTTTGTAAGTAAGAAATGACCCTTGAAGACCTTTAAACATTCAGTCTTAGTTTGTTTGTTGTCTTCCTTAATGAGTCACGTTGCAGTTGCAGTTGCAGTTGCAGTTGCAGTAACTGTCACTTTTCTAAGCAATGCTGTTTTGAGACAGACATTTTGTAAGATATTTAACGTCATTAAGAAGATGGATTATACTTCTCTGTCTTGATATTGTAATAAATGTCATTTCTAAACATCCTGTCTGTCTGTGCTCTGTCCCGTCAGGTGTAGTGCTGGTTTGTTTTGAAGGCGACTCTGATGGCTACATCAACCTGGTGGCCTACCCCTATGTGGAGAGCAACATGGAGGGAGGGACGGCAGAGCACGAGGAGCGAGACCCTCCAGAGAGGGAGCAGCCAAGGAGGAAACACTCCCGGCGCAGCCTCCATCGATCCTCCTCCTCTTCTGAACACAAGGATGAGCGGGCCGACAGGAGGGAGACGCACGACTCCGACACTTCGGATAAGTAAGTAGGGATGTGACGAATAGTTGGAGTCATTGTTAAAATACGGTAAACATTTCATATCACTCCAGAACGTTGGAAAGTTCTTCACCAACAGTCATTTCTGCTGTATTAACGATCTTCTCTCTCCTCCTCCCTGCAGTCTTGGAGAGCTGAAGAGTCCCAGGCTCGACCCAAAGATCCACTCGGACGTTCCGTTCCAGATGTTGGACTGGAACAGTGGGTTGAGTTCAGAGAAGATCAGCCACAACCCCTGGAGCCTCCGCTGCCACAAACAGCAGCTCAGCCGCATGAGGTCTGAATCCAAGGACCGCAAACTCTTCAGTATCCTTTCTCAACTAATCAAGTCCACTGACTCTCAACAGGCTCTTTTCATTTGACAAAGAAACTGAAATCAAGGTCCGTTCACTGGCTTTTTCCACAGCTTTGCAACCCCTGAAACTCTGGGAAAAAACTAGTAATGGACAGTAAGATAAGATTTTTTCACAAACTACTTTTTCTGAGGTCAAGAATAAACTTGATATGGTAAATGATGATAAATAGTGCAATAATGTACAGTGCAGGTGGTGAATTAACACTTTCTTCTATAACAGTAGTCCACAACCCGATGGGTGACGTCACAGTGGCTACATCCATTATTTTTATGCAGTCTATGGTACAGTCAGAGGCACTGAATGTTAATCCCAGTGAGACTGTGAGAAGGACGGCGGGAGGCGTCCGAGGTTATCGGGTCGAGGGTCGTGTTTTGATCTTGATCTTCAAAGAGAGCAGACTGCAGCTGTCTGGAAAACACAGCAACACATACACACACTCTGTCCTCAACAAGGTCCATCTGTGTCAGGTCAGAGCAGATTCAACAGGCAGAGAAGGTTCCCTGTGCAGATACATGGTGCATTCAGATCATTGAAATCTGCAGCGTCCAGTGATCACCGCTGAGAGCTGAGAGCTGAGAGCTGAGAGCTAAGAATTAAGAAGTTATGTTTTCGGTGTGTTTTAGCATATTTTCAAACAAGAATTTCCCTTTAACTGTAGGGACAGTATCAGAAAATAGAAAAAATTACAAGGAAGAAACAAAAGGTCGAGGTGTAATTGAAATCTAATAATCAAATGTCTATTAATGTATTCAGAGTGATCATCAGGAATACTCTGTCTCACTGATAACCATATGTCCATATTAACATGCAGCTAAGGGAAGGAGAGGCTTTACAGTGAGTGTGTTTGATGGAGAAATAATAGAATAACATTGCTAGAGTGTTTTTTTCCCTCCGATAATTCCATGAATGGACCAAAACATAAAATCTTACACAGTGGGTGATGCTTTTATGTACCTCCTCTGCATAGAGAATGTTTATAGGAGCATTTATATTCTGCAGTCATGGTTTTATTCCTAATTTTCACCCTTTTGTATTTGATGATCTTTTCACGTGTAGTGTTGATCAGTTCAGTTTAATGTACATTTATTTCAACAACACTTTCTTTTTTAACAGAGATCGAGTTCTCACTGACGAATTAATTTCAGTCCCTTTCATTTCGTCTGTTTTTCTATCCATATTATGACAAGAGTGTGGAGTTTCTACACTGGCTGCAGATGTTAATGTGAAACATTTGTAGGAAGTGTTGAATTTTTTGACAATATCAAAACATTGATTGGAAAAAATGGCAAAGAAAGGAAATGTAATTAATTATCAGACTATCAGACAAATCAGTCGTAGCACTTCTGCAACTTGGCATCTGCTCATTTGCAGTTTTTGCTTTGGAAATTGTTGCTTTGATTTGCTCGACAAACAGAAAGTTGCTCCTTGACTGCATCGTTTGAACCAGAGTTTCTGTTGTTGGAGAACGTTGTTCACAAATTCTTTTACCCCTGCATCCTGGACCTGAAGATGGGCACCAGGCAGCATGGAGACGACGCCTCCGAGGAGAAGGCGGCCAGGCAGATGAGGAAATGTGAACAGAGCACTTCAGCGACGCTGGGAGTCAGAGTGTGTGGCATGCAGGTACAACAGCCACCGCATCATCGTAAACATCCCAGCTTCCATCTTGGGCAAAACATAATTGCCTGAGGATGTAGAGGAAATAACGCAGGCTCGTTTATCTTTAGAACATCTTCCAATTTGTTGATGTTACAGTTCATTCTGCTGGGGTAAAGTGGGCAGAGTAAACATAATATTTGTGTGTGTGCCCATAGAGCCATAAAAATATGGTCTGTGCTTTTGTAATTATTTTCTGTTTTGTCTCTGGGGTGGAGGATCAGATGACGTAGTGATACTTTAACATTATTCTACTTATAATACTGCTGTTACCTCCAGTACTGTACAACCTCCAATTCTGCAAGTATTACTCCCACTACTTCTACTATAAGCACTACAAAGACTATGAAGAGCACTACAAATAATACATCAGTTAATTTCCTGTAACTCCTTAGCCTGTTGGATAAGTAAAGTACAAGTACCTCAGAATTATACTTTAGTACAGTACTTGTGTAAATGTCCCACTGATTGTCTGCACTGATATTTAGGCCCCAGGATTCTTGACATAATTTGACAGATGTATGATTCGAACTAATAATCCAACAGCTGTCAAAACCATGTCAGGAAATCAACATTTGATTTACTCACTAACTGGATTTTATTCTGAAAATTTGACTGCATGTGCAGCGTGTGATGTATTACAGTATTTGTGTTGCAGTGAGATGTTTGTGCCGTCTGTCTCTGCAGGTGTACCAGCTGAACACCAGTCACTACCTCTGCAGGAACAAGTACTACGGCCGCGGCCTGTCGATCGAAGGCTTCCGCCAGGCCCTCTACCAGTACTTGCACAATGGAAAGGGTCTGAGGCAGGACCTCTTTGAGCCAATCCTGAATAAGCTTCGCAGCCTGAAGGCGGTGCTGGAGAGGCAGGCGTCCTATCGCTTCTACTCGTCTTCGCTGCTCATCATCTATGAGGGAAAGGTGAGCGGGGCCCTGAGAACGCTCTTTGTGTTTTAGTGTCAAAATAAATCTGCTCTGTCACGATGTGTTCATCAGCTGAACAAAGTGTGGAACTTATTTATTCCTCAGTGAAGTCAGTCAGAACTTGTCATGTTTTGTGTTTATAGCTCAAAATTGTCACTAAAAAAGCGAGATGTGAAGTCCAGATGAGGTCTGTTTACACTCCACAAAAGTAAATGCAGCCAAGTCTGGATTACCAGCCAGACCGAGAGGCCCAGACCCTCAAGGGCCCCAAAGACCATGATGAGATAGGCAGCCAGTACTTTGTTGTAATGCAGTTATTTGCAAATACTGAAACAGGATGGCATACTTCTTGCATATTTACCTTTTCTTGTAGAGGGGCCCTGAATCAAAACTTTGTTCTAACACTTTGAATATTACAGTGACCTTGCTTTCAATCAGACTAACTTGGGGCCCACCAATAATTTGTAGCTAGGGTTCCCCCTACTGAGTTAATGCTGCACCACACTGAGATGTTGGATACCCTGTTCATGAAGACACTGCATCCAACAAGTCTGTGATCCCTCACTGGCTTCCCACCCACAAAAACGTACAGTTGTGTGTGTTGGAAATAAACTCATGAAATAAACCCTCTGTGTTTGATTCTGTCTGTAGGAACCTGAGGTCCTCAGCTCCGGGCAGCATGCGTCCTCACACCTGAAGACTCCTGCGGCCCCTCCAGAGCCGCACTGTGGCCCCGGCCTCCACGCACCTCCCGCCCCAGACACTCCCTGTGAAACGGACATGAGCCAGAACCCAGACCCGGGGTTACTGTCCTCTCAGGGACCTGGACTGATGACTACTCCCTCCCCCTCCCCGCGTCCTCCCCCACAGGTCCCGCCCTCCAACTCAGACTGCCACTCCTTCCTCCCCCCTCACCCCTTGCTTCACCCGCATCCAGACTCCTCCCCTGCTCCCAGCTTAAATTCCTTCTCCCCTCCTCCTGCTCCCCAGCAGCCCCCCCTGGTGGATGTACGTATGATCGACTTCGCCCACTCCACCTTCAAGGGTTTCCGTGGCGACACAGCAGTGCACGACGGGCCGGACCGAGGCTACGTGTTTGGACTGGAGAGCCTGGTCCAGATCCTGGAGAGCCTGCGGGACGACAACCTGCCGTAGCTCCGAACACTCACACCCACACACACACACACACACACACAAACACACACATCTTGTTGTGAGTTAGTTCAGGTCGTACAGTCAGTGCAGGTCGTGCCGCGGTGTTCTCAAGAACTGAGACGGTTTGGCTGTAAATATGAAACAAGGTTCTTCAGGACGTCACCATGGCAACATGGGCATTCTACAGTCAAGTAGTTACTATAGCAACCGCCAGGAGGTGGGACAGTGGAGCCAAAATGGCTGCAACTTCAAGCTGATATGGAGAACCTCTGAGGCTCTACACAACACGCACACAACTCACACACACACACACACACACATTTGTACTTCTATACTTGTGAGGACCTGCATTGATTTAATGCATTCCCAGCCCCTCACCCCAACCTGAGCCGTCACCACTAACCATCACAGTCCAACTGTAAAGTCCTCCTCCGCTCGAAAATATGTTTAGCTTAGTGTAACTTCAGCTGGATGTTTGACTCTTACTGAGCTGAATGATGTATGTGTTTTCACATTTGTCTGCTGAAGGAGGAAAGTTTCTCTGAGTTCTGTTTAAATCGCATTTGAAGACATGTTCATATGAGAATGAGAACAGCCCTCTGGTGTCAAACTCACATTCATCATTCTACACAGTGAAATTCAAACACAGGCTAAAAGTAACAATAAGCAGAACACGCTTATTAGTGGAGCGGGACTTTAACCAAAACACCAAGTCAGACTTTGAAGGATGTGAGGACTAGCCAAAAACGTTGTCACTCCCAAGGTCCGACAGGTCCACTGAAATTGGTCCTCACCAAGATAGACGAACAACAACAACACACACACACAATCAAACACTCATACACACATCCTGGGAACAGTTGTCTGTGGAGCTGTTTGACAGCACAGCGGGACAGAGCATCCTCTCTGAACAACCAATCAGCTGAATCCCAGGGGCCGCCCACTGAAGTTGGCCAACACACACTTCACCTCCCCTCCCTCCTCACTCCCCGACTCCCCCCTCCTGACCTCTACTCCTCGTCACTCCTCTTTCTCTACAGAAACCAAACCTGGACAGGTGAACAGACTCTTTCTCGCGTTACCTTGAAAACGCACTCAGAAACACATCCAAGCAACTGTTAAAGCAATAGATGGCGATGATAGACGGCAACTTTTTTCTTCAGCAGTGCAGAGGGCGGCATCGCCTACAGGGAGAACGGAGATTAAGTGCAACATAGAAGTAGGCTTTAAGGAGAGAATATAGATAATTTCTAAAAAAAAAAAAAAAAAAAAGCTGTGTGTCCGTTTTTGGGGCTTAATTCAAAAAACATTAGTAGTCTGTGTCCTGTAAAATCATCCTCTGGGTTATTGTGTAATATCGAAAGCATAAGTGTCACTTTCCCAAATCTGGTCTGCTGATATTTTTCTTTTTATCAACAAATCCCATCGAAAAAAGACTCAAACCAACAATTAATTGATTCTACTAACAAGCATTGTGTGTGCATCAAAAGTCGAATATACTTTCCTGTGTCACAGAGCTCCATTGCTCTACACGACAGTGAGTCTCACTGTACCCTGACATGTTCCTTCATCACCCTGAACACACACACTGTGGTTTATTTTGTCCCAATCCCACACACACCATCCTGCTGCCCCAAATATTCATCAGAGCACCAAATGTGGATTAATTTGCTCCCAACAAATGCACTATTTCGTCCTGTTTCAGTAACGTCTGTTAAAAAAGTGACCAGATGTTTTAGGAAATTACTGAGCCTTTTAAATGTGACGTTGAAAGTTATTTTTATGCATCAATTATCTTCTGAGGCTGTTTTGGAGCTTTAGAAGATAACAGTTGATGTTCTAATTTAATTTTTCTTTTAAAGCTTTGAAGACTTTTTGAACATGTTGTCTTTTAATGATCAAAAGCTCCAAAACAGCTTCTAATGACTGTTTCCTGTTGCTGAGTGAACTTTCACTCTACTTTTAAACAATTACAGACGAGAAATAATGGATCGTGCAATATGATCAGAAACAGCTACTTAATGGTCACGTGTGGTGGGATTGTTTTATCAGCTTTATATCTGTGAGCCAAAAAGATTTAAAGATTTACACCTTTAATGGGAGCAGATGAGGCTGAGAGCCACAGACAGGAAGTCAAAGTGTTGCGGACAAACACGTTGTTGGTTTGGGTCTTTTTTAATGGGATTTGATGACAATAAGAAAAATACAGAACAGTGCCAGCCTTTTTCTTTAAGTTCGGGCTGGGTGTTATGGTTGAATAACAAGAATATTTAATAAGAAGAATATTTTTCTTACGTATATTATATGCATATATAATGTGATAAAATCACGATCTGTGCAAAGTCATAGAAAATAATCAGATTCATGCTCATTACAGTGGAAAAAACCCCTTCCATTTCAATGACCTTTTCCAGGTTTTCAATGATAATTTGCCTGGAATCATTCAACATAATTTTGTGAAACATGATGTGTTTAATTCATCATGATCCATTCAAGTGTTTGAATGATAATGTGTAATGATTATTAACTGCCCGGCCTTAAACGTGTCATGACACACACACAAAACTGTGACTGTCAACAGAATTGGCCACAATTCATCCAAAGATGTCACCATTTATCTCATCTGATTGGTCCTGATGAGACAGTGTTAGCCAATCACATTTGTCCATTTATGCCTCCTCCAACAAGTTCCAGAGGCCGGCTGTGACGCAGCGCCGCCTCCTGCTGGACGGCACCAGGAACTCACCCTACAGGAGCTGGAATAAGAGAGCAAATATGAATATTTTATTTTTGGTTTATCGAGGTGATAATTTATTTTTTTATTGTACCTTTACCCATGTGTGTGGGGAAATGTTTTGTCTTTTACATGCCCCCCCCCCCCCAAAATGTATAACATGTAAAGAGATTCAGAGACACAGTGTGTGAGAAGTCAGGAGAATTACGCAGTATTATTTGAGCTAACTCAAGTCTGTTAAATCTGCTGCTGACTCAGCTTCAGTTCAACACTCAAAAAACAGATTGTGTTTTATTCAGAAAACATGCAGTAAGTCCAGACTTGAGTGAGCTCAGTGAGCCCAACACTTCTGCCTGCTGTGGAGCTGTTGCTCTGCTGGGAAGCTCTGTTGAATGTGTGTGAGTGTGCGTGTGTTAGAACAGGTAGACACCATCTTTAGACTTTGGTTTGTTTCACTTCACATTTTAAGGAGTTGGTAAAGACGTGCATGCACATTAATGTCCTCCTGTTTGGGTCAGTTTCCACCACGGCGTCAGAACATTCTTGTTACAGCCATCGAGAGTCGAGAGCAGCGATGGTCCACGTGTCCTCTCAGATCATGATATCTCATCATGGATATTAGCCTCAATGATTGAGTTATTTAGCAGCATTTTTTTGCATCTGACATCATCCTGACTGTTTGTTAGAACAGTGGAAGTAAGTGAGATTAAATCTTTCCAGAAGCTTTTGGGCTTGTGTTGTAATTACTGACCAGACAGACACATCCATCTCTGCCCCGACGGGTGGGTCCTGCTGCGGCAGAAAGCTGCAGGTCAAATGAGGCACTGACAGCTCTCTTCAGACGCTTTAATTATCACATAAACAGAACATGAGCAGCAGCTGGTGCAGAGACACAGACAGTCACGTAATTTAGTATCACAAATCTGAGACCTGTCAGTTCATCAGGATGAAGAAAAATACAAATTCACTAAGTCTCAGGACCTAAATCACAACCTTAAGCCTTCAATAACTATTTTTTTTACCACTTTGGTGAATATCTGTCACAGAGCTTTTATTCTGAAGTGCTGTTTCCTGCTGTGGAGTGACTAATGGGCAGCTTCTGGACAGAGACAGCAAACTAGCTTGATGACATGGCCCAACGCAAGTATGACGCTAAATATATTAAACTGTGTAGACCTCGAACTAATGACTAAGGAGAAATCTGGACCCTGTGGTTGGACCAGTTGGGAACCACTGATCTAGAGGTTATGGAGCAACATTATCATTCATATGGAATTGTGTTTGTGTCCATCTGATGAATGTCAGTCCAATATTTACTCTCTTTTAGCTCTGTTTTGGTCACCACCAACTCCTGAGGATGATATTTGTCCCTTTAGCTGCCAAATGCTCCAGTCTGTTCAGCTAGTTTCTAATTTACCTATCTAATAATCTGTGTGCTGAGCAGGTAGTGTACAACAGCTTTTTTCTTTTTCTTTTACAGCCTTTTTAACTGAAAACAATTCTGTGAAAGTGATAAAAGTGACCCAAAATAATAAAATGGTAAGCTGGACAGCTGGACAACAAGCTGGAGTTCATTAACGCTCTGTAAAGTCAAGAGGAGCTGCAGATCCTGTAGGTTCATCACTACCTTTCTCAGTTTTGTAGGGTTGATTGTTAAAAAAAATAACTATAGCTGCTTCAAAGTCACGTTTCTCTTGCTTGTTTTACTAGCCTGGAGGTCAGCTGCATAAATGTCAGTGACATTAGATAAAATTCAATCCCAAACACAGCTGTGATGATTAGTCAATTAATCAGTCAGCTGACAAAAAAATTAATCTGCCACAAAATTGATCATTGATTTATCAATATGAGACATTTTTTAAAAGAAAAAAATCCACGAAAAATATCTGTGGTTCCAGTGTCTCACATGTGAATGATTTCTGGTCTATTTTAGTCGTCTGTGATTGCAAAACAAATATCCCTGGATTCCATATCTGAAGATGTCTTTGACATTTTCGGAAATTGATGCAGAGCAACCAACGCTCCACCTGGCTTGGTCTTGACAAGGTGCTGGAAACATCAGTAAGTCCAAAACGGTAGAAAAAGATTTCCGCACACTTACATCTCTGCAGTGTTTCACTTTATTGTTGAGCTTTGGGTCTATTTGACCCTCATCAGAGCAAACATGAGGTAATAATGGACAGGCAGGTAAAAGTAACCAATCTCTAGAAGCTCCACCTCCTGGGAGTCGTAGGTTGTTGTTTTTTTAATACTGAATGGCAAACTGTGAGGCCGACAAATGGAAGCCATACTTGTCTTCTCATACAACACCAGAATACAAGAAAGAGGGTAGAACACAGTGAATACAGGAAAAGACATAAAAAAACTACAACTCCCAGGAGGTGGAGCTCCTACCACCGGGGTTGCACACAGGTGTGTGGCATACGTCAAATAGACCCGAAGTTCAATAATAAAGTGAAACACTGCAGAGATGTAAGTGTGTGGGAATATTTTCTACAGCGAAGGTTTTGGGAAACTGCAATGAGCCTTTTTCATCATTCTCTGACGTTTTCTAGACCAAACAATTAATTGATTATGCAAGAAAATAGGCAACAGAATAATCGGTAATGAAAATAATCATTAGGTGCATTCCTACAGTCCGAGACAAGTGGCAGCTGGTGTTTGCAGGCCTGCACATTCTGCCCTGATCCTGATCCTGGACCATCAGGAAACAGACTTAATGTGGGGCAAGAGGTAAAACTGGATCCAGGCTCCTCCTGAGAAAATGTTGCTGAGTTCCTGAAACGTTTATTGAAAAGTTAATGCAGTTAAAGAGGAGTATGAGTGCACCTAACAAAGTATCACAGGGCTTTCAAACCCAACAAGGTCACATGAACTTACTGGCTGTGTCTTAAATCACTCTGTGTAAGTCCATTTCTGTGAGGACGAGACAGAAGCAAGGAGCAGGCACAAAGATTTAAGACAAAACTTTATCACATGGGGAACTGTTGTGCAGTAATTTCAGAAGGAAAGATTACAAAGAAGGAAAATGAGCACCCAAGTCAAAGTTATGAGACTTATGGAGAAGCATTTCATTCACAGAAAGAAAAATAACTGAGATCTTATCTTGTAATAATGAGATTTTTTGTAATTATGCGACAGTACGTCATAATTGAGGCCTACAATTAGTTTTTCCTGTGGGGAATGCAATGCTCTTTATAGATAATAAATCAGAATCAGTGGATTTTATTTCATATTAGAATTGGACTCTGTTGTAATAACGACACATCTTGGCTTGGTATCATTTAATACATCTTAGAATTTCCATCCACTAAAGTCAAATGTTCATGCAGCATCATGATTTTGACCAGTTTTAAGAAAGCATTATATGATTTGGATGAAAAAAGTCCACTATTTTCCACGATATTGCATCTTTTTAGAGGATTTTCAGGGTATTTTATTGCTGTTTTTATTAGAAAGTCAGCAGTGTAGAGACGACAGGAAATGAGCAACATGGAGCAGAGATCTCCTGGCTGATCTCAACCTGACAGTTTGAGGTCAGTTTCAAAAAGAGAACTCCAACAATTTCACTCTTATAACATTGTTGGACTCTCGGTGGACAATTATTTTAAAAGTATTAAAACTGATGCAGCAGAACCAGACATATTTTGTTTATTCGAAGCATTGTGTTAACCTGGCCCTGCATTATCCAGAATGCAACTAGACCACAGACAGTTGGGTCAGAGATTTGTTTGTGTTATGCTTGTAGCAGCTTGAGCCTTAAGCCTCAATACCCCCTTGTTTTGTTTCGTTTTTTTCAATTTAAAACTTGCTCTGACTCAAGTGACATCACATGAGGCAAGTTATCGGACTTTGCACACCTCCCTCTGAAGCCATAAAAGGCTTTGTACAACTTTTTATTCCATATGTAGAAGTACTTGAGAGTTGACCTTTAAGCCTGCAGTCCACCAGGGCACTTTATCATGGAAGCCCATTTCCACCTGTTCATTCATTCATTCATTCATTCATTCATTTTGCGTAACCGCGTATCCTGTTAGGGGTCACGGGGGGGCTGGAGCCTATCCCAGCTGACACTGGGCAAGAGGCAGGGTACACCGTGGACAGGTCACCAGACTATCACAGGACTGACACATACAGACAGACAACCATTCACACTCACATTCACACCTACGGACAATTTAGAGTCACCAATTAACCTGCATGTCTTTGGACTGTGGGAGGAAGCTGGAGTACCTGGAGGAAACCCACGCTGACATGGGGTGCAAAATGGATTTTAAACTGGCCAATGTTATCTGAAAAATAAAAAGGAGAATATAAATGACTCTTTTGGCCACTGGGGGGAGAAAGAAATCCACAACATCCTGAAACAAAACACCTCTGTCATTATCTTAGTGTTGTTTTGAACCATCTGGACATTTTCTTGTGTACAAAGTGAGGATTTTTTCCTGATATCAACAGGATTCAAATTTTCAGCAGCTGGTAGTTAAGATCTCCTGATGGTAAAACAATATTTACTTTAAAACAGATGCAAATATCTGGCCTGTGCAGATTCTTAGTGTCACCATTATTAACAGTCAACAAACAGGTCAATAAATTATCATTTATTTCATTTCAGCAGCATCAAAGTGTTATGAAATATTGACAAACTGTAATTCACGTGTTGTCAAATGTGATAATAAAATACAAACACTGACGATCTGACAAAATTATATCTGCAACAAACATGAGACAATTATTTGTTGTTGGCATCATTCTGTTATTTTCTATTTTCAATAATTTTATGGAAACAAGACTTCACGTTGGATTGTGCACTCCCAATCTGTATTTGACTTTCAGACACTGGTTGCTTTTATGTTTTATGAAAATATAGACAAATTATGGAGCCATAGAAGTGCCACAAAATGAATAAATAAATAAATAAAATACAATAAACTTTAAAACTCTCTGTAAAAGAATATGAAAATGAATCTGGAAATAAAAGGAGGAATAAATAAAAGAGTAAATAAAATATTTAACTGTGGAAATATAAAGAGAAATAAATAAAACAATAAATAAATCAATTTAAAAAAATAAATAGGTAAAAAAGAAAAAATAGGGAAAGCACTACAAAAAAAGTAAAAGCAATGGAGAAAATAAATAATAGTGATAAAAATAAATAAATATAACACGAAATCAAATAAACTACAGAAAGTAAAGGCCTACAGAAAAAAATAAAGCAATTTATATGCAAAAAGTAATTTTTTTTAAACATATAAAGAAATATATATAATAATAAAAGAAGAAAAAAGTGAAAATAAATGAAAATGCTCACAATTCTGTTTTTAATTTTGTCTTTTTATTACCTAATTTATTTATTCTTTTATTTCTCTTTATATTTCCACATTTTAATTTTGATTTTTTTTTTTAAATCAAAATTATTATCTTCTTAATTCAAAATGAATGTCTTATTCTTTTACAGATTTATATTTTTTATGGCACTCATATGACTCCATACACAATTATAACACACTGTCTTTCGAGAGGGGAAAACTTTTTTTTTAATAAAAAAATACATTAAAAACTATTAAATAGGTGTAAGGTGCGGAAAATAAGTTAACAAGCAGAAAAAAAGTGACTTTAAGTGTAATTTTGATTTTTTATATGTTCATATGTAACTGTCTCTGAATTGAATCCGTCACCCCGGGGTGCTGCTCTGCCGGTTGTACAGGTCGTACTCCCGGTACCGGATGTAATCCTTCAATCGCTCCGGCAACGGCAGGAAGCTCATGAAGACAGCAGATCTCAGACGGAGGCGACCGAGACAACGACGGATCTTCAGACGACAGAGATGCTTCAGACTGCGGGCGTTTTCTGCAGAGGAAGAGGAGGAAACACAGGTGAATGAAGACCACAGTCAGAAAAGGGACTGATGAAGTTTAACTGAACTTACCCTGCAGCCTGCAGATCTCAGGCCACTGCTTCTGCTCCATCACAGCCGCCTTCAGCTTGGAGCACATGGTCACGTGATCCAGGTAGTCAAACAGGATGCGGACCATCTCACCTGAGAGGTGCGTCAGCCACGAGACGGTGATCACCTCACAGAACTGCACTGACAGGAGGTCAACACATGTAAAGGTGGGTCTGGATGACCTTCAGTGTGTTTAAATCAACACCATCCTGCACACTTCCTGTCATGACTGCATGATTCAAATTATTAATGAATCTGACAAAACAAACAGGAGCAGCTGCTGACTGTGAGGAGAGTACATTCTGCAGGAGAGATGGTTTCAGATGATGGAGAATTTGGTTTAACACATGTGACAGGCAGTTCAGTACATACAGAAAATTAAAATGAAAACCTAAAAACAACAAATTGTGAACGCATATCAGTACAAAAAGGCATACGTACCCCTCAATATGTAGAACATAATCATTTGTCCTTTATTTTGATAGAAATAAAAGACACTGTGTGTCAATGTTGAAACAAAACTGACACCCTTTCTGCACCGGATTTTCCCCAAAGTCTTTTTGGGTGTTTATAAACTTTTTTTGGAATTCCGTCAGTGTTCATTGTTCAGATATTTTTCCCATGAGCCGAATTATCTGCAGAGGTCTCTTCCTCTCCAAAATAAAACCAGGAAGTCACTGACTAAAGCAGTTTGACAAACAATAATTTTTTTTTTAACATTCTCAGGGCGCTATCTACAGTGGCTACTGTGAAAATGCAAATGGGCTCATCTAGAGCCAGTTTAGTTTGTCCGTTCTGGGCTACTGTAGAAACATGGCGGTGCAACATGGTGATCTCCATAGACGAGATTCCCCTCCCAATGTAGATACAAACATCTCATTGTAAGGTAACAAAAACATTCTCCTCACTGACTTGGTCAATCCATGTGAAATTTGGCACAGTGGTAGAGGGTCATGGGAGGATGTGAATGAAGCAATATTACATCAATTGGGTAAAGGGGGGCGCTATAGCAACCGATTGAAATTGCAAACTTTGAATGGACATATCTCATGCCCCGTATGTCGTAGAGACGTGAAACTTTGCACAGAGATGCCTCTCCTCATGAGGAACAAAGTTGCTTCAAGAACCCATAACTTCCAGCTATATAGAATTTCCGCCATTTTCCGCCTCAAGGTGACTGGAGAAATGTAACTAATTGGAAACTGGGTGGCGCTATAACAACAGAAAAATGCCTAAAAATGGCTAAAATATGACCGATCGCTGTGGCTCCCCCTGTGGCCGAAAGTTGTTGTTTTTTTCTAATTCTTGGTATGACTAAGTCATGGTATGGTATGCTGTACATAATCACAGAAACTGTCAGTGTGTCATTCCGTCAGTCAGTCATTCTGTCTGTCCCACGTTTTTCTACTCACTGATGTGGTCAATCTATGTGAAACTGCACATAGGCATTGAGGATTGGCATAGGTAGAAGGTGACAAAGCTACCAACGGGTATGGACTAGTTTATATATTCCATTTCTGCCAATACATCCCCCCGAAATCTTGCACACTGGACCTTTAATCCTGCACCAATAAGTACTTTCTATGTCAAAAAGGAATTTAAAAACTACATGCAAGGCATGCAAAGGCACCTCTTTGGTTTTGTGGTGTAACAAGCTCTACAGCATGGACCCCCCCCCCCCCCCCCCCCCCAGTCTGATAAACTGGAGTTCATTACCATGGTGTCTTTGATCACAGAGTTGCTCCATCCTTCATAGTCTTCAGGGATGTGGGAGCCGCTGCCATAGGGACAGTCAAAACAGCGCCCCACATCATAACCATATTTACACAGCATCCTGAGAATCACCTAACACACACACACACACACAAACACAAAGCAGGCCAGATGAAATACGGTGACAACTGTACTAACAGAATTTTTTTTTTTAAATTGTTAAATGCAAGATACAGCCATTTAAAATTGTATGCCCCTCCCCTTACCCAAAATAAAATCATTAGTCCCTCCCCAGTGCTTAAAAAATTATTTGACTAGCCTCCCCTTTGTTGCACCACCCCCTCCCCTCTCATTAATAATGAACAGGCCCTTAGTAGCAATAATAATAAGAGCAACAGTTTACCTCGTCCTTAAAAGCGTACTGCATGGCTGAGGGGAAGTGGGTTGTGTTTACTTTGCAGTAATAGTTGACGTTGGCTCCAAACCTCAGCAACAGGTCGATCATCTCATAGTTGCCCACACGCAGAGCAATCTGAAAGACACAGTTCAACAACTGGTGCACTCACAACATCTCCATCATTGGTGGAACTATTTCTTGAACTATTTCAGGTTTTGTTGTTGGTTCTTGTACAGGCACAGTGGAACCAAACCTGGCAATGTCACTGTGACAGCAAGCTTCCGGAAAACTGAACACAGTCACTGCGTTGATTGATTGTTTAAAACAAAATAGTCCCCGCACATAAAGCCACAAACTGTTTTAGACTGATCAGCCAAAACATTAAAACCACTGACAGGTGAAGTAAATAATATTGATTATCTTGTTACAATGCAATGTTCTGCTGGGAAACTTGTGGTCCTAGCCTTCATGTGGATGCCACTTGACACGCAGCACCCAAATACCACTGCAGACCAAGCAAACCCCCTCATGGCAACATCACTCCCCAATGGCAGTAGCCCCCCCAGCAGGACAATGTGTCATGCCACACTGCAAAAACTGCTCAGGAATGGCCTGAAGAACATGACAAAGAGTTCAAGGTCCAAATCTGATCAAGCATCCTTGGGACATGCTGGTATGTCATCTTGCAACCCACAGGACTCAAAGGATCTGCCGTGAAGACCCTGATGCCAGACACCACAGGGCATCCCCAGACTACCTGTGTCCATACCTTGACATGTCAAAGCTATGTCCAATCTGTAGAGGCCCCCCCGTGGATGTGCAGTATATCTGGGGTACTGGCATGTCCCACAGATGCTCAGTGGGATTGGGGACTGGGGAATGTGGAGGCCAGGTTGATGCCTTGAGCTCTTTGTCATGTTCCTTGGGCCATTCCTGAGCAGTTTGTACGATGTGGCATGGCGCATTGTCCTGCTGGGGGGCCACTGCCGTCTGGGAGTACTGTTGCCATGAGGGGGTTTGCTTGGTCTGCAATGGTGTTTAGGTGAGTGGAGCATATCAAGTAGCATCCACATATATGCCAGAACCAAAGGTTTCCCAGCAGAACAATCCATTGTAACAAGATAATCAATGTTATTGATTTCACCTGTCAGTGGTTTTAATGTTTTGGCTGATCGGTGTATATATGTGCTGACTAAACAAAGGAGATACAATCAGAGAGTTTAGAGGTTTTGGTAGGTGAAGTTTTCAACTGCAGACAGAGCCAGGCTAACAGTTCCCCCTGCTTTCAGTCTTTATGCTAAGCTAAGCTAACCAGGACCCAAAAGCAGTTCTGAGCTAAACACACAGACATGAGATTGATGTTCTCGTCTTACTCTCAGAGAGTAGGTAGAAGTTCACTGAAGCATCCACACTGATAACATGTACACATTCAATAACATTGTCATTACTCTATTAGCCTAGTCGTGTGATCAATCCACGAATTAGCTTCACGGGCCACAACCAGGGAGCAGGAACAAGTTGTGACCAGTGCCAGACCGTTGATCAGCCGCTTAAGTGATGCATTCGTAAATTAAATCTAAATGAGGATTTACTATTGGATCAATATACCGATCAGCCACAACATTAAAACCACTGACAGTTGAAGTGATTAAAATTCATCATCTTGTTACAATACAACGTTCTACTGGGAAACCTGTGTTCCTGGCATTCATGTGGATACCACTCGACACATTCCACCCACCCGAACACCGTTGCAGACCAAGAACACCCCCTCATGGCAACAGCATTCCTTGTTGACAGTGGCCCCAGTACCAGGACAATGCACCATGCCACAAACTGTTCAGGTAAATTCCCCAGATCCCAATCTGATCAAGCATCCATGCTGGTACAGCCCCCAGAGGTCCTAGGTCCATGCCTCGAAAGGTCAGAGCCAAGTCTGATCTTAGGAAGCCCTACCTTGTATCAGGGGTACCTCTAGGGTACCGGCACGTTCCATGGATGTTCGATCAGATTGGGATATGGGATATCTGGAGACCAGGTTGATGCCTTGAGCTATTTGACTGCTGGTATCAGGGAGTGTCATTGTCACTAGGGAGTGTACTTGGTCTGCAAGAGCGTTTGGGTGGTTGGAGTGTGTCATGTGGCATCAACATGAATGTCAAGGTTTCCTAGTAGAACACTGCATTGTGACAAAATGATCAGTGATATTCACTTCACCAGCCAGTGGTTTTAATGTTTTGGCTAATTGGTGTATATGTGAAGGGGGCAGCTATTCTAATGCTACAAAGGAAGTCTCACACACACATACCTGCAAACATTTGACTGGGTCTTGGTTGGGCATCGCCCCGGCCTCCAGCAGCAGTTTGGTTGACGGCACGTCGTTATTCAAGACAGCAAAGAAGAGCGCTGACTTCCTCTCGTCGTCATAGTTACGGCGAACCCAGGAAAGGAGCATGTAGTTTGGGTCATAACCTGCATCCAGCAAGGTCTGATGGGAGTTTGGGAATGGTCCATTTTAGAATATGGATCATTCTGCATAGAGTACAAGTACCTAATCTTTCTACTTACAGTATGTAAGCTGCTGTGCTTAAGTAAATATACTTAGTTACATTCCAACACTGATCTTGGCTGATAAAACACACACACACACACACACACACACCTTGATGCAGTCTGTGTGTCCTCCTGCAGCAGCAGAGTGTAGAGGACTCATCCCGCTGTCGTTTACTTCTTCCTTAGAAGTGACAGGAATCAGCAGCTTCAGAGCTCTGAGGGACAAACACACACACACACACACACACAAACCTTATCTGATGATGTAGTTTTTAACGACTTTGCAGAATAAAACAAAACAAATGTTGAGCTCATGAGATATGATGTAGTGTTTAACATTTACTGCAGGTGCCCTCTTTGTGCGACGCGGTGGATCGGCATGTGTCCTGTGAGTTTGGCCACATTAGCGTCAGCGCCAAATTCCAGCAACAGACTGATGAGAGCTGGATCTCCAGTCAAAGACGCCTCGTACAAGATGGAGGCCTCGTCCTGCGCCTGGGACAGGACGTCTGCTCCTGCAGGACAAACATCAGGAGGGGATTTAGTTCAATAAGAGACAGTACGTTGTGAAAATACCTATTTGATCCCATTGCTAAAACCAAACCAATTGCACTGACTCAATATGAGTATAGAATATTATTTTAAAATATCGACAGGAGGGTCCCATGGAAATATCAGTGCTGCAGGCCTTTTTTGAAAAGTTGAATATTTCAACCCCCTCCACACCCTAATAATTTTCATACAGTCCCTAACACCAGATCCCACTGCCATCACTTAACAGTGGAAATTTTAATGCATCATGTCTGATTTTAAAGAGATAATGTTAATATAAATATGACTAGTGAGACTAATACTAAAAAGACATCCTTGCTCTCTCACCTCTCCTCAGCAGAGTCTCCACCACCTCCACATGTCCTGCCTGAGCGGCCAGAGCGAGCGGCGTGAGGCCGTAGTGGCTGGCAGGGTCCGGCTGCGCTCCGGCATCCAGCAGCAGAGTCACCAGCTCCGCTTTGCCCAGCCGTGCGGCCTCATGGAGGGGGCGGCGGCCGTAGCAGCCCTGCTGGTTCACCCTGGAGCCCTGATGGAGCAGCAGCTTGATCAGGTCAGTGCGCTCTGAGCGGATTGCTGTAGAATGATAGGGAATATTAAGGGTCATGTAAATGCACCTTACGTGTGGTGAGATTAGTTTGTTTTGTCTCCAAGGTCAAGAGTTTCAATCTTTAATCTCTTCCTGAATTCACCAAATTGGCCACAAAAGCCTGTAACTTCCTCCTGTCACAGTAACTTTACAAAGTTGGTATAGATGGACAGATGCCAATCAATAAAAATGCACCTTGATCTGCTCAAGACATATGTTTAGATTTCAGACTACACTGTGACAGACAAACAAAAGATCTTAACAGGCTTTGAGGCAGTGAATCGTTGGTCAGCGTACCTACAAGCAGCGGAGAGTCCTGGTCTTGGTCCTCGCTGTCCGGCTTGGCTCCGTGTTGGAGGAGGAAGGAGGCGTTTTCCACCATACCTGCTTCCACTGCCACGTAGAGAGGAGTCTGACCACGCAGAGTACGACTCTCCATGGAGTCTCGGCCTGAAACTGCAGAACAGGATGCTTCACTGTTTGATTTAATTAACGTCTGTGTCATAAACAGGGTTTTATGTTAATGTGAAGCTGAATTATTAAAAAGCAGATACAAACCTTTGAACGTGAGCTCCAGGATAGTGTGGTTACTCTGAGCTGCTGCTTCGTGGAGAGGAGTCCAACCTCGGCTGTCTGTCTGTGAAAACTTATCTTTCTGTCGGACGCTCAGATCCTTCAGGAGCTTCTCGTTACCTGCAGAGATGAAGGGACAGTGACAGTAAATAGATCAGCTTTCATCTCTTTTCATATTAATGCGAGGAGCGGCCAGTGTCAGACATTTAATAACTGACAAAAAAACAAACAAACTAGATTTTAAAGTCCAACTGGAATTACATTTAGGCTGTTTTTGGAGTATAACATAATGTCCGCGTGTGTAAATGTACTGTTCTCCCGTGTGGTTTCTAAATTTTCACAATAAGAACACAGGACAGGTGATTCACAGAGCAGATATGTGCTGTAATTTCAGTTGGACTTTAAGGGACAGTCAGAAAGAAGTGAACTATTAAGACACCTTAAAGTTCACTAAATCTGTAAAATCTGTCATGAAAACTTTCTAAGGGTATTTTTTTAATTTATATTTGTTTACCGTAAATCAGCAAAAGCATTCACCTTGTTACAAGCCTTGTATCCTCCCCCCTCACCTTGTCTTATAGCAGTGAAGATCGCGCTGCCGCCTGCAGCCTCAGGCTTGGAGCTGTGGGTGAAAATCACACTAACTAAACAAAGTTGTGTTAAACTGATCAGGAAACATCATCTGAGTTTTACCTGCCGGGGATAATTCAATACAAAAGGTAGATGTAGCTGAAAAATTTCAACATGAGGCCCAAACTTTAGATACGGTGCAACTTATTTCAACTCTGATCATCTTAATTTCTTATAGATTTAAGCCTCACAGCCTCTTTTAGAATATAAAGTATTATTTAATTAAAGAACAACAGCTTCACTTTTTCCACCAGATTTTGAACTTTTAACTCCTTATTGTCCTCTAAGACCGATCTCAGATCTGCCAGCTTGGGTCTTTCAGCTTAGTGGTTCCCAACTGGTCCAGCCATGAGGTCCAGATTTCTCCTTAGTCATTAGCTCAAGGTCCACACAGTTTAATATATTCAGCGTCATACTTACATTTGGCCATAGCTGTCGGTTATTCCTTCATTCTATAGCAGGATACGGCACTTAAAACAAAAACTCTGTACGGGAAATTCACTGTACTCAAGAAGTGTTTTTTATAAACTTGACGTGTTTGTGAGTCACTTGGGGTCCATTCAGAATGGACCCGCGATCCACTTTTGGACCACTACCCACCAGTTGGGAACCACTGTTTTAGCTGCTCCAGAGAAGAGGTTAAAGCTCCAGTTGGTAACTTTTATGAAAACTACTTTGTGTCATCTTTGCTGAAACTGTCAATATATTCTGAAAGAAGTTCATGAGATAGATAGTCTGTGAAAAAATCATGTCCCTCCTCCTCTTCCTACTGTTTCTAATGGCACATGTTCCAATCAGGCGACAGCACTGTCAGCAACAACCAATCGGAGCTGAGGAATCTCTAATACAGCTGTCAATCACGTCAATTGCTCTGTGAACTGCTGTCAAACAGTAAAACTAGGCAGGGCAGATCAAATATGAATCAAGATTCTGTTTTCAGCAACATATTTTAACGTACTGTTTAGCTGTAAAATGAGAAAGTTGGTCTGGGCGATGTTTTCTTTCAGCTTGACAGTTGTCAATATGGCTGCTGGGTTACAAACTTTCCCATTTTACAGCTAAACGGTACACTGAAATATGTTTCTGAAAACATTTGAGGTGAGAAATAGGCAATGCAGGAACAGTATCTTGATTCATATTTGATCTGCACTGTCTACTTTGACAGTTTGACCACACTTCACAAGCAGTGATTGACAGCTGCGGTAGAGATTCCTCGGTTCTGAGTGCAACAAGGCTACAGCATAGACAGAGGAGAATGTTTTTTTTTTTTCACAGATTATCTGTCATTTTGTGCTTTTCAGTAAATATGAAAAAACGTTTATAAAAGTAACCAACTACAGCTTTAACTGGACTACTATCATGTCAGCATCTTAAAAACCCTGGTGGATTTTCTGTGTCTGTTTCAAAAACTTAAGCTCCTGCGCAACGTTCTGCACCGTCGTCACCATCTTTGCTGCAGAATTCATGCAACATCATTTGTAAACTAATAGAAATCAGACTGACTCTACGAGCAGTCTTTCTTTTTTAGTCAGAAAGTCCTTTTCCCCCTGACCTTAACCCTTAAATCTCTCCCCAAAGGCAAACTTCTCCCAACAGCACCAAACATCTGAGAGAATCATTTGTGACCTTTGTTTCTGTCAGACTGACCTCGTGTTGTCTCGTGTCGTGGAGTCTCTGTGGGTTTCTTTCTGTTTGTTGCTCTCCAGCAGACTTTGTTCAATCATGTACTGAGTCACTGCATCATCATCCTCGTCCTCATCCTCTGTTCGAATCTGCACAAACTCCATGGTGTCCACATAAACGTCCTGGCCCTGTTTGAAAATGCGTATTTCAATGAACTTATATGAGATCAGCAGGTCAGTGTTTGTACACTGTGTACACTGCAGTATATGGACCCTGGAGCAGTGAAACAGTGTGATTCCAAACCCGTGAGCATTAATCTGCTGTCATATCACTCTCCACTCTGCTAGTTGGAGGTTTTCCACCACATATTTGAACGTGGCTGCAGGGATTTGCTCGCATTCAGCAGAGAGGTCAGAGCGCAGTGCACGCCAGTGAAGTTCTTCCACACCAAACTGGGAAAAACATTTCTCTGTGGACCTGACTCTGTGCACGGAGGGTGCTGTCATGTTGAAACAGGAAAGGGACAAACACAAACTGTTGCCACAAAGTTGGACGAGCATTTCTGTCCAAACTTGCTCCTTGGCTCTAGGGTGGTGTAAAATCTTGGCAATATCAGTGCACAACTTTATAAAGCATCTTAAAAGCCACTTGTTTAGGTGTGATGACATTCTAACTCGTAACTGTCATCCATCTGTGGAAGTTTTTGTTGGACTTTAATAGCTGTAGATCACAGAAGACAATTCACAAATGTGTACCATAGGGATGCACGATAATATCAGCAAGACACTGGTATCAGCCAACATGGCCGTGACCTCCAGCATGCATTGGGGTGGTTTGCAGCCTAGTGTGAAGCGGTCTGGATGAGTCAGCACCTCCAAATCTGAACCCATGGTTCTCTGCTGGAATGCGGTGGATTTCCCCCTCCAGGTTGGGAGTGAGTTACCGCCCCAAGCGTGGAAGTTCAGGTATCTCTTGCTCATGAGTGAGGGTAGAATGGAGCGTGAGATGGATCAGCGGCTTGGCCCGGCATCTGCAATGCTGCAGGCGCTGAACTGGACCATCGTGGTGAAGAGGGAGCTGAGCCAGAAGGCAAAGCTTTTGATTTACTGGTCCATCTATGTCCCAACCCTCACCTATGGTCATGAGCTCTGGGTAGTGACCAAAAGAATGAGATCGCAGATACAAGCTGCCGAAACGAGTTTCCCCTTTAGGGTGTCTGGGCTCAGCCTTAGAGATAGGGTAAGGAGCTCAGACATCTGGAGGGAGCTCGGGAGTAGAGCCGCTGCTCCTTTGCATTGAAAGGGGTCAGTTGAGGTGATTCTGGCATCTGATCAGGATCCTCCTGAACGCCTCCTGTTGGAGGTGTTCTGGGCGCCTCCCACTGGTAGGAGGCCCCGGGGCAGACCCAGAACACACTGGAGGGATTACATATCTCATCTGGCCTGGGAACACCTCAGGGTCCCCCAGGAGGAGCTGGAAAGTGTTGCTGTGGAGAGGGACGTCTGGGGTGCTTTGCTTGGCCTGCTGCGCCCACGGCCCAACTTCGGATAAGGGGTTGAAAATGGATGGATGGAATCGGCCAACATCTTTTCTTTTAATTTGCTCAACGAATGAGTATTACATATATGGAAAACTATTTTATTTCACTTAATTTCACTACTTGGGAAAAAAGTGGATATATTAATATTGGTATCGGTTATTGGTCAAATGAGTTGTTACATAGCAGTATATCGGGTGTCTGCAAAAAAAATCCAATATCATGCATCCCTAGTGTACCATGATTCACAAATATCTAACTGACCACAAACATGCTGCTGCAGTGTGAAATGGACAAAAATCCACAAACAAATAGGAGGAAAGTCACAAATATAACATGTTTATGTGCACAAATGCATCAATATGACTTTGCATACATTTGTTGTGTTAAAACTATAAACACTGTAAAACCCTTAACATTTTTATGTGAAATTATAATACGTGTTTACATGATAAGTTATAAGCATATTAGCTAATTGCTCTGTATCTTTGTGGATATGACTTAAGACAACAAATAAAAAAAAACACATGGTGGGAGTACTCTGATTTTCTACTTCATTAAAAGTACCAATACCATAATTTAGAAATACTCTGTAACAAGTAAAAGCCTTGCATCCAAACTTTACTCAAGCAAAATTCCAAAAGGATCAGCAACAAAATATATTTATAGTGAAAAAAGTGAAAGTACTCATTATGCAGAATGGCCCATTTCAGAATCATATATATATAATACGACTGGATTATTATTATTGATGCATTAATGTGTTCATCACTTTAATGTTGCAGCTGGTCAAGGTGGAGCTCGGTTTCATTACTTATAAACTTGAAGCTTCAATCTCCAGAGTAACTAAAGTTATGAAATAAATGTTGTGGAGTTAAAAGTACCAGAAATACTTAGGTAAGTACAAGTACTTCCACTGTTTGTCTCTGAAAGCAGACTAGACTCTCTGGAGGATTCTGACAGACGTCACTGGGTTTCTTTACCTTGTGGTTTTGTGTTGTGTCGTCGTTGTGGTTCCCTCTACTCGTCTGTGGCGTCCCTGCACATTAAACGAGGATCTGTTGTTGTTGCTGAAGAGGGCAGGAGGAAGAGAGGTCTCTGACCTGTGACTGAAACCAGAGCTGTATGTCTACATGGGTTCTGTCAGTCTTTAAATAGCAGAGAGCTGCCTGTCTGCAAATAAATGTGTCGTTCACACACATTAACACATCTGTCTTTTAATAGCGTTGTTCAACTGTAACAATTCCACAAGGGGAAAAGTGGAGCTTCATGTGAGCCCCAGATCTGCATGATTCAGCTGTTAAGCTACAGCAGTCTGGCTGAGGGGGGGCAGGAGATCTGATACCTGTTACTATATTTACCTCCTCCGGCTAAATTTACTTTATTTACCCTCCATCTATGTTAATGCAGGGAACTGATCGGCAGTCAGTCAGTCTGACGCTGCAGGACAGACAATGGCTGGATTAAACTGTGCATGGTGTGTGTACTTAGTGTTGGAAGTAGTGAGCTACATGTAGTGTTAAATTACCTTTCACAGTATGTTGCTGGTATTTAAACTACATTCATTTTAATATAGTGACTCAAGTAGTTAAATGAATTGATAGCTAGTTCAGATCATTTCTATGGCATTTGTTTTCTACTGTAATTGAACCCATTTGACCACAATAAGTCATATTATTATACTATTATTAACGACACTATATTAGTTGTTATCAAGCGTTCAGAGAGCTTGCATGCTATTTAGCTATATAGTGGGTTATTTTATTTTTTGGGTTGTTGACCCGTGAGCAAGTGGGACATTTTGTTTATTATTATATCTAATTTAAAACACAGAACACACAGCAGTAGGGCAGCAACCTTTTATTATTTTAGTTAATCTGGCTTCTGTTTTCAGGTGATTTCAGTAATCATTTCAGCCAAAAACATAGCAAAAGTTTTATTTCCACTCTTCACTACAGCAATTCCCTCTATGTAGGAGTCAGTCAGTCAGCCCCGTCCCGTCTGCAGCTTGCTAAAAGTGCTGCAGCAGGACCCCTCACTGGTACTAGAAAGAGAGACCATATCACCCCAGTGCTGGCCTCTCTTCACTGGTTACCAGTAATCATAGAATTGATATTAAAATTCACTTATTTGTCTGTTAAGCGCTGCATGGACACACACCTGCTCACATCTCTGAACTGCTCATACCCTATTCAACCTCCCGACCCCTCAGATCTGGTGACCAATCACTGCTCTCCATTCCACATACCCAGTTAAAATCTAAAGGTGACGCCGTTAGTTGGATCTTCTCCTTCTATTAACATGTTTAAAACCCCCTTAAGACCCATCTCTTTTCTTTAACCTTTTAATTATTAGGATGACATATCCGACCACGCTGCTTGTTCTGTGGTTCATTTTGTTGTTTGTGCAGTGCTTTTTGTGATATGTCAAAATATCATATACTCTTATTAATTTTCTTACATTCTCCTATTTATGAGTTTTTATTTGTTCCTTCCTGGGATTTTTTTTGTGAAGCACTTTGGTCAACGTTTGTTGTTTTAAAATGTGCTCTATAGATAAATTTGACTGGACTACAATCTATTCCCTAACGCCGAGTCCTAGCCAGTGTTATCAAATGTCTTGTCAACACAGTGGAGGTGGAATCACAGTAAGTTTAAGGCATTTTTGCTTGAAAAGAAATGACAAATGAAATTGCCAATTTTATATTAATCTGCAGTACAATGAAATCAAGGTCTTAAAACCAGATTTTGACATGGAGATATTCTACAAACACCTACGGCCACAAGGGCAGCTGTGGCACTAATTGCAGGGTTGGTTGGCTCCTCCTGTCCACACACCAGTGTCCTTTGTCAAGACTCAACCCCAAGTTGCTCCAAATGGCCAGCTAAGTCTGGTATGGTAGCTTGTACACTTTGTATTGGTGTGTAGTTGTGTGTGAATGAGTGGCAAGTTGTAAAATACTTAAGAGGAAAATGACATTAATGCAGTCCACTTAAAAAAAACCTGACAAATCTTTCAGGACTTTCTTCCAGCTTGTAAACATAACTACATACAGTATATTGGGGTGTTAGCATGTGTACACCAGGAAATGTTCTAACCCAAGTAACAAGAAAAACACACATAATTTTATAAATCTGTTGGTAGATTAAGCATATTTCCTTGGCTTGATAGCATACTACACTGTCTTATAATCTGTCACGACTGAAAACTTGCTGCAACATACACCAACCCTGTTTGCTGACTTCCAGCGAGTATAATCTGTCTGACTTGGACTAATTCATAATTTTGAAGTCCCTCTCAAAGTAACAAATGCGAGTGACAAACAAATGAAGACACAAAACAACTAGACTGTATTTGAAAACGGGTTTATTTTACTTTCTGCATCAACTGTTTATGACCTGGGTCTCTCCTTCTTGCCTTTGTAGAGAGCCAGCAGGGACACATTGGCCACTTTGACCACCTTAAAACGAACTCCAGGAATGTCACCGACGGCGTGACCTTTACGTCCAAATCCTGCCACCAGAACCTCATCGTTCTCCTGTAGGACAAAAGGAAGAAGTTGGTCAGGTAAAATCTATGCATCTATGAAGTTTGGAAAACACTTAACACCAAATTAAATTAGCTGTAGCATCAAGGCATTTTAGGAACTGCATACACATTACACACACTGAGCTGCATCAAAACATATTTATGAAAGCTCCAAGAAAGCCCAAACTATTATCTGTGGCTGCTTTGAAGCAGGGAAAACAATTGGTTTACATTCGGTTTGATTTACTTTAACCTCATGTTTCTGCACATAAACCACACCTCACCAGCTGCATCACAACTGCATCACAACTGCTTGTGTGGCATTTATTCAAGGATGTATACAGGGTGGGCGCTTACCTCGATGAAGTTGAGGCAACCGTCATTGGGGACGAAGGCGGTGATCTTCTTGCCGTTCTTGATGAGCTGTACTCTCACACACTTCCTGATGGCAGAGTTGGGCTGCTTAGCCTCAACACCACTGCAGATGGAAAACAAAAAACACATTTCAACATCAAACATGTAAACTGTTGAAATTATTTGGAAGGAAATGTCAGGAGCGTTATGATTGAGCAAAACACTATGCATTACATATCAGAAATAACACGTCAAAATGACTTCAAAGTTTCCAGTAGGTATGACAGAGAGCAACGTTGCCAGCATCCTTCAGGTAACTGGAGTTTGAAACATCCAACATGTGCGTTTGAATCAAACTTAACTGACAGACAAGGGACTAAGAAACCTAAATATGATGCAGTCTGCTTTTGTATCAGGAACAATGTTTTGCGATTATCCATCACTCCACCTTTGTGTGTCTACTGTCCAGCAGGGTCTTGTGGTACTCACACTTTCTCAAGGACGATGCCCTTGGCGTGGGAGGCTCCTCCGAAGGGGTTAGCCTTCAGGGCAGTGCCCAGATGGGCCTTCTTGTACTGTTTATCGTGCCATTTCTGCTCACGGCGGTGATTACGGAGCTTCCTGGCTGTGCGCAGACCACGACACTTTCCTGAAAGGCAAATACAGGCAGGAAATAATGTAAGAATTAATAGTTTCTTGTAGGTATTCTCAGATTGATGTAAAAGCCAACACAGCATTCTTATCTTCTTATAAATCAAATTACCATCACTTTGCTATGAAGAACAACAGCTTCTCTACTGATTTTGTTAAGTTGAGTGACCTGGTACAGCAACAAAAGCAGCACCAAGTACTAGACTGACATCCATTTCAGTAATTAAATTACTGATCTACTGCCTCCAGTATTCCAATTTCTTATGCAAATAGATGAGAAAATGACAGGATTTCTAACTCTAGGGCCTCTAAAGGTCCAGGTAAGTCAGTTGGCTGTTCCCACACCTTAACAGGTTGTACAATTAAGACACTTGAGTTGAAATTGGCCACTGTTCCTTCTCTCTAAGACTTATTTTCTCACTGATCAGTCAAAGTGCTTTGACACACAATGGACCTTGTTTTCCAAAGATCAGGAATGCACAAAAACACACTTCGATTTGAGATTAGATTTCAATATTTAACTAATTAAATACTGGGACCACAGCAACACAAGCAGCATCACTGCCTACTGACAAAACACACCACAAACAAATAAATTAACACGATCTTATACCCATCACAAATAACCAACAACAGCTAAAAACCTAGAAATAGTTTTAAAAAACTACAGGTTAGTGCACCGTGAGTATGAATACAAGTCTCAGACACTGCGCTTTACAGCATTTGACTACACCGATCATCAGCATTTGACAAATGTATCCGTCTGGCGTTTTATGACCGCATTTCTCCAAAATTATGACAACTGTTGTACCACAAGTTGACGAAGCTTAACCTTATTAGCTGCGAGCGGCGGTAGCATGAAGTTAACTGGCCTTAAACACTCACAATCTCATATCATTTAATGTTAAACATCAGGAGATTAATTATTTCATCACACAGCAAGTAAATGCCAAAATATGAATTGCAACAGTTAAAGGGGTAAAGCGGACATATTCCGTGCTAACGATGCTAACACGCCGAATAGATGTGTTATGGCCGCTCCACGTTGCGGGAAAAGAGAACCGTCAAAACGGTCCGTTTGTTACTAGACCGAGGGATTTTTACCACCATAAACACGTCGATAACTGTTTGTAAGATATTCATAAACAACATCGATAAGAAAAATCACAGCAGTGAAGAGAATAATTTAGTATTTAGGATCAATTTTGCGGCATACCCATGATTGCTGAGGCGAGCCTGGGATGGAAAGGAAGGACCCAGCATGCACCGCGGCAATGTCTAGTCTGAGGACCCCGGCCGGGCGTGGCTATAAATAATGCCTGACTGAAATTATCACACGAAGGTTATTTCTTTTACGTATTCATATGCACAACATTTATAGAAAAAGTAGTTGTTGGCAATGAAAGTCTGAAGTCTCAGGCTTCCTACAACAATTCAAATGAGATATGTGTTAAAAAAAGAGAAGAGGACCAAGAAGTTAATGCAAGTTAGTAAAAGCAAAGTGACAATCTAAACATAAAATAGTGCAAGTTAAAATAAGGGACATAATATAACATAAATCAAATATGAAATTAAGCAATATACATTAGACGATAATAACAATAATAATTGGATTTTTGATGCCATCAGTGTTAGCCCAATCAGTATTAGACAGTTAAAAATCTGATACTAGCGGTGCTCATTTTTTAAATATGTATACACACTGCATATACAGACATTTAAAAATATGTATTGTGACCAATATGGGCACTGAGCAGGACATTTTATAGCGTAAAAATAAATTTGTCAGTTCTCTACAATGGACAAACTGTAGCTGTATGAAACTATGTCTTTCTAAATGCACAGACTCTCAGAGTTATTTCCCCTCACAGTGCAGCACTTCAGACTATACTCTTTTTACCACAGTAATACTCAGACCATCAGTCACTCCCTATATTCTCATTCATCCATCAGCACTCTCACAGAATGTGAACAAACAGGAAACCAAATGATTCCCAACTTCAGGCTGTGCTATTCTGTGTTTGTGCAGTGTCTTACGTCATAAAACAGGCAGTAGTATATTACAATTACTTAAGAAATGAAAGAGAAGACACTCATGATTGGAGCAGCGTAGGTTTGTTTCACTGTGGAGGGGGTTTGGGGGTGTCCTTTGCTAGAAAATTTTGAGCACCAGACATTTAATTTCCTGCATTCTGTTCAATTTTATGCACCAGTTTGTGCCTTTTCTGCATTAACCGATGGTGTAAATGTCTTTAATTGTGTCAAAATAAGGGTCAGCTGCTACTTGAATATTGTCATAGTGGTTCACAAATGCACGCTCTAAATATTGAGGGGGACGTGTCCCCTGCATCCCCCAAAACCTATGCTTGTGCTCATTTGTATTCCATGCCGAAGAAATAGATTTGAGAATTTCACTGTTCTGTAATATTTGCTAAATGTTGGTAAAATATTTCAAGCGTATCTTTAGTGCTTTGTTAGTGCACCTCTCATTGTGGTGACCTTTAATCTGCTGAGATGAAATGTGTTTTGCCTGATCTGAATTGAAAATAAGACAGTGTGGTCTCAGCTGAGGCGGGGCTCTCTCAACTGTGTCTGTCTCTGCTCTGCCCTGATTGGCTGGTTCATCATTCTGTCAGGGGGGCTTAAAGACGGTGGGCTGATTAAAGTAGATTACGAGGGGCAGAGAGGGGAGTGTGTGTGTGCTGGCATCACACTCTGGTCATCACAGCGATGGCTTCACCATGGAAACACTGCTGCATCCACCTCCTCCTCTCCCTCCTCGTCCTCCAGCCGCAGTCGTCTGTCTGCCTGCACCGACAGCCTGCTGACAGGTAGGTGAGGACATGGAGAGACAGGGAGACACAGACGATGCTTATCTTGATGATTGTTGTTTCTGACCTCTCGTGTCTGTCTAATCTTTGACTCTTGAAGCGGTCAGCTCAAAGATTACTGATGCTTCTCTGCTGTGAGCCCCTCCAGGATCTGTAGGTCATTTCATTGACTGTGTTTATTATTTCTTTAAAGCTGCATTAGATTATTTTTTGAATTGAGTCATTGGGAGCAGAGGAATGAGCTGAAAACCCGACATCTAACATAGCCTTATGAAGCAGCTGTGGTAAATGTGTTAGCATCAGCAGACACAGAGCAACATGATCATCCCACTGCAGTTGTGTTTGTGTCTATCTGATGAATGTGAGTCTAATATCGACTCTCTGTTAGCTCTGATTTTGGTCTGCACCAACTCCTGAGGGAAATATCTGTCTCTTTCGCTGCCAAATGTTCCACTTTGTTCTCTAACTGTGTCAGTCTGCTGTTTTCTGCTGAGCAGGTGGCGTACAGTGGGGTTATCACATGATGCTGACGAGATGATGAGACTAGCCCAGACAGTAAATGTGGCTAGAAAGAGGCTAAAAATGCTGTGTGAATCTGCAGAGTTGATGAGAATATTCTCAGTGGGCTGTACACTGAACCAGATCTGTACAGTCAGCGAAAACTGGACTGGATACAAACCAGTATCCCCAGTTTCATTTTAGCACATCTGATTTTTATGCAGGTGTTTGTGTCATGTTGCAAACCTCAAGTTAACATTCCCATTTTTTGTTAAGTCTAACCCTGATTTCCCCCGAACTTCATCCCAGCTGGACACTAGTGTCGTCAGATGGTGATGTTTGCTTGGATTTAGGTTGACAACATCTAATGCCAACGTCAATTTGACATTGAAAACTGACGACAGATGTTGATATTTTGTTGGTCTAAAGTTGTGTTGTTAAGTGCCCAAAATCCAATATCTTCCAAACGTCTCATGCCAATGTCATCTTAACATAGAATAATGACATTTAATCGTGAGGTATGGAGAACAAGACCCATTGTGTGCACAACGTCATAATGCTAACATCCAATCAACGTGAAATTCTAATATTGTTAGACACTTAAAATATCATCAACCCAATTTTCATTTCAACAAAACATTAACATCTGTCCGATGTAAGAGTCCTACATCTCTCTGACGTCACATTGACGCCCAGTGCCAGCTGGTTGCCTCACTAACCATGCCTCAACCATTTATTTGCCGTAGCTATTGTCTTTCCCAAATCTTAACCACATTAGTGTAGCAGATATCATACAAAGTAAGAACTGTATAAACACTGGCATTGGACCTAAAAAAATCTGCATATCAACGTTCTTGTCAATACTGTTGTCACAAACAAAACACAAGTTGTATGATAGTGTTGCTGTGTGTCTGCTGGATGTGTAGACAGGAATCTGTTTGTGGTGTGTCATTTTTTACAGTGTGCAGCTGCTGATGGTAAAAGCAGGGAGAGCTGCAAAATCTCGTTTTGGCCGATATCCACCCCATCCTTCATGACCTCAGTGTGTGTGTGTGTGCGTGTGTGTGTTGGTATGATTATGTAATCAGTGCAATCCCACAATCCACAGTCCTGCGCTCTGACTCGATAAACAAGGGGAGCTAAACCCATTTTTTGGCTGTCAGTGCGTCGGGGTGGATTTGATGACTCCTGTTCTAAACAAAGCACATTTTTAATACGATTAGTTTGTGCTGGGAAAATGTGAAAAGCATTTTATTCTACATTTACTGAGAGGCAGAACTCCCTGAATGAGCGTGCACTGGGCTCATTTAAATTAGACTGAGTGATTATTTTATTTTGTATCAGCCTACATTCTCCTCTCTATGTAGACACAACAGTTTTGTTTTGACTTTTGACAGACATACATGGATATACTTCAGATTTCTGTTATGTTTGACATCCCTTCAACATACTACATGTTGAAATGTCAACTATTTTTAGTGCTGTATTCTGTTAGGGGCCAGTTATACTTAAAAGTGGGGATGGACATAGATCGCAGATTTTTCATACATTTGATTTTTGACATGGCATGTTCTCTCCGTGTCAGCGTGGGTTTTCTCCAGGTACTCCAGCTTCCTCCCACAGTCCAAAGACATGCAGGTTAATTGGTGACTCTAAATTGTCCGTAGGTGTGAATGTGAGTGTGAATGGTTGTCTGTCTGTCAACAGGTGTACCCTGCCTCTTGCCCAGTGTCAGCTGGGATAGGCTCCAGCCCCCCCTGCGACGTCTAACAAGATAAGAGGTTACAAAAAATGAATGAATAGTTATGTTTAGGCACTGGCAGCATTTGGTTAAAGTCAGGGAAAGATTGTGGTGTTGGTTTAATACAGAAAAGCTTTTGTCACCTAAACCAGTGGTTCCTAACCTGGGGGTCATGATTTTGCATGGTGGTGTCCATCTTAAGGCGACTTCCATGATCCAGCCCTGTTCCGTTCTTAGCACATGGCCTAGCCATCTCAAACCTCTGTGTATGATTTCCTCTGTGATGCTCCGGCTACCTGCTTTCTTGTACAGTTGAAGGTTGGAGATTTTTGTGCATTGAATATAATATGATATATCTATGTCACACAGTCAGGGGTCATCGATTTATTCAATAATCGAAAAAGGGGTACCTTAAGGGAAAAGGTTGGGAACCACTAAACCACAGGTGGGATTCAGGAAGTGAAGCCCAGACTCTGGTGTCAGGAGACATGACCTTATATCTATTTTCTCAATCATCTTCTTACAGTGAGTGGGAGGGTCCAACATCAACACACACTGTCTGCTAAAGTAAAAACAGTTTTTTATAAAAAAACAACAACTTTCTTTTTGCTACCTGAGTTTCCGTCTGTGTAATGTGGGTCAGAGTGGGTCCTCTCAGTAACAGTACATCTCTGTTCCAGACTGATCACTCTGTCTGTAACGTTTAACTCTAATCCACCGGGTGGACGACTGGGTCACTAGACTAACAAGATGGATTCTGGGTAGTTGAAACCTCACAGGTTCATTGCCTGCTCACCCTCCTTCTCTCCTCTGTTCCTAACTTTCATCATTTGTATCTGTTTCAGGGGATTTATATTTCATATTTTCAATTACTGTATATCACTTGTAACTATAGTTCTCAGCTCTAAATGTGCATGAGTTATTAATTTGGCTTTAATGAGACACAATTCTGTTTTATGCATCAAGGACAAGATGTTTTAATGCTATGTTTGACATTTCTTTTTGTTGTGGTTTCTTAACTGTTTTTAAAAGTTTGAACTGAGGTAACTTTTATGGTTTTGTCACTATTATATTTATTTAAATCTTTAATCTGAATCAGACAGCTCTTTTGCTGTGGATGGTAACTATTAGCTTGTCAGTGTAATTTATGTTTTCCCATAATAACACATCACCATACTATCACATGATAATAAGTTAGAATAATATTTTGATGTGTGATTGTAAATTTGTCTTGACAAAACGCTGACTAGTAATCTAACTACTAATACCTACAATATTTTTACAACTGAAAAAAATGCTCATAAATACAAACTTGAATCATTAATAAAACAAATCAAGCAACTAGAATGAGAACTGATGAAAAAAGTACAACTGAGAAATGAAAAGACTGGTAAAAAGAAATATCAAAAAAGGACATTTATATTGCAGATTTATGAACATAATATATAGAAACATTTATTAAATATGTCCCCTGAAAATGCTGAATAAAAATAAAATAAAATATTTCATAAAAAAGAGAGAATCAATTAAATGAAAACAGAAGATGCTGTGTGAGACGAAAAAAAAAGATGATAAACATTAAGATTATTATTATTTATTAATCTTCCTGTCACTTCTGTTCACAGTGCTGTTACCTCTCCAGTCCATGGTAAGTAACATCTACCGATCTGTCAAAAATATATACCCCACCCTCCCCGTCAGGTGCATCTTTCTGCCTTCACAATGTGACCTTTTCAGGATCTAAAAAAAGTCTTTGTTTTATTTAGGTGACAGTGCGTGTTTTGCCTAAGTTTTTAGAGCTGTGTATTTGCTGAAGGTGCTTAAAAATATACACTTTAAAACCTTTGTGTGACTTGTTTTATGAAATGAAACAATTCATCCTGTTATTTACTGTCTCTCCAGATGAAGGGAGGACACAGAGTGATGGAGGGATGTGGATGGAGGAGAGTTTACCTGCAGACCAACCGTCCAGACAACTGCAGGTAAACTCTGAGTGGAGAACAATCGTTCAAGTAGAAGTACCAGTACTATTTTTATTTATTTAGTTCGTTGTTTTTGCATTCAGCATTGAGTAGCCCAACAATAGGCAAGTCAGTATTGACACAGTGACAGAGAGGGAGGGAAGAAAGAAGGAATGAAGTATAAAAGAAAGGAAAGAAATATGGTTTGAGGAGGATGTTATGGTGATGCAGGTGATAACATTCATATACAAATAAGATAAGAATGGAAACAAGAGCTCTCCATCAGCCAGGTATTGGTTGATTCAGTCAGAAGTTTCTCCTCAATATTTATTTGTAATAATAACAGCATATAAACATGTGTTTTACAAATAAAAACAAGATATGTGAACTGCCAGAAAGCCCCAGGTGCCTCCAGGTGTTCAGGTGTTTAATACATAGGCACTGTGGTGTTTCATGTGATAAAAAACATAACGTCATGTTTCTCCCTGTGTGTTGCCTCCTCTTCAGTCTCCAGATGTGTCTCGGAGGAAATTACTACAGACGCCAGGAGCTTCAGTTCCCTTTCCTCCCCTCAAGGTGGGGTTTTCTCCAGACGATTAACCAGCTACTGTAACCACAGTTTATAAGTTTAAGTTTATTTAGCAGTTAAGACAGTTAACTGACAGACAGTTTTTCAGTCATGGGGAACTTTTTTAATTTATTATTTATTATGTTTTCAGTCGTGGGAACTTTTTTTTTAAATTTTTATTTATATATTTGTTTTCAGTCATGAGGAACATTTTTGCTTATTATTCCATTTTATTTTTAACATAAGATCGATGTTTGCAGGGCAAAAATGAAACGCTGCTTGTGTCAGGATTATCCCATATAATTTTACAATTGATAACCTCAGTTAGCAAGTTAGTTAGGTGTTAGCAATCATGCACTAGGTGTATTTTTTAACTTTAAAATGAACGGTCCCCATCTTTGCGTATCTGGAAATGTTGCTGTTTGTAGAAAAATACAAGTTTTCCAACAGTAGGATTATAGTAGTCTGTAGCTGTAGTTTATGGTATCAGCATGATTACAGTATACATTTATAACACATACAAAGTACCACTTTAAAACACCTCCTCTTCAACAGTTTATGACTGTAAAAAGTTGATATTGGAGTTTTACTGGGTCCCAGGTGTTGTCCAATGGGGAGCCGTGCATCCTGTTCCAGGCCAGGAAACTCTCTCTCCGCTATGACAAGCAGAGGCAGCTGGACCTGACGGAGAGAGCCTTCTCTCCACAGAAACCTGTCGACACCAGCCAGTCTGTCTGCCGCCAGGACAAGGCCACGTATGTGCACCTGTCTGTCTGAGTGACACCTCTGTATACCTTTATGTACACAAAGCTTTAAAAGCATCAAAAAATATTCACAATTTAACTTTGTTTTCTGATGTTAATGGGAGAAACAACTCATGATAGAGCTCAAAGAGATACCCCTCCTTCTCAGACAAAAAATAACAAAGTCCAAAAACCAGATTATCGTCCAGTTTACACAGAACACTCCTCATACTGTATGTGAAAGAAAAATGCTAATGAGAAAATCCATCAGCAGTCCCTAATGTTTTCCAGGTCCAAAAGACAACATTAACACACAACCTCAAGTGTTTTACCACTGAGGCTACAGCTGACCCTCTGTCTGTGTGTCTGTCTGTCTGTCTGTCTTCACCAGGCTTGTCATGAGGTTTGGAGATGTGGAGGACTTGAGAGGCCTGTCAATCAGGTCAGTCTATTCATAACAAAATCTGCTCACAGCACCACTAGAGGTCAAAACTCCACATGATACCTTTAAGACAAAAATGTCTGCAGCCATGCTAGTGCCACCTGAAATGTTTAATATAAAGTTTGGCCTGACTGTGTCCTCTCGTCCTTCTGCTGTCAGACTGCAGATGTCCAACACTTTCTACGAGTCTGCAGGTCAGTGGTGGTTCTCGGTGGACAGCGTCTCTCTGCTCTACAACTCCTCTGAAGAGGCTGTCTTCAACGCCAGCGATGTGTACGCTCCGGCCTCCTCCTCCTACCTCTGCCCGCATGTAAGCAGCCTGCAACGCTACAGCGCCCTGCTGCTGCCCAGTTCTGACCGCGCCCGCCGCTGGACCATCACCTTCATTAACTTCCAGGTACCTGTTTGTTTACCCAGTTGTTTTCAGCTAAAAAACCTCTATAAACTCACTGTACTCAGCAGCAAGCCACAGACAGACACAGTTGGAGACTAGCTGGTGAACATAGTGGAGCATTTAGCAGCTGAGGAGACAGATATTTTCCGCAGGAGTTGGTTGAAACAAAAAGAGAGAATGATGGGCTAAGGTTCATCAGGTGGGCACAAACAAGACTCCAAATAAATGATCATGTTCTGTTACTGGATGTGCAAATAAGCAACTGTTTGATAACAAGTTTTCTGTGTCAACTTAAAGGTCCACTGTGTAAGATTTAGGGGGGTTTAGTGGCATCTAGTGGTGAGGATTGCAGATTGCAACCAGCTGAAACTTTTTGAAGGATCCTTGACATTGGAACAGTCCTTAGATGGGATTTTATGATGTAGCCTCCCTGAAATTCAGCCATGTAAGGATCCTTGCTTGACTTTGAGAAGCACCCAGAGTTTGGTTTGTCCCTTGTAGAAACATGGCAGTGCAATATGGCAGAGTCTGTGGAGGAGGTCCCACTCGCTATGTAAATATAAACAGCTCATTCTAAGGTAACAAAAACACAATGATTCTTATTTCCATGTGATAAACACTGAAGAAAATATGCTTCTCATACTATGTTCCATTTCTGCCACTATATCCCCCTGAATCTTACACACTGGACCTTTAAAAGATGATTATACGTCAATTCTTGGTTCACACACCTTGTTGCAGCTTTCCCCATGTGGCCAAAAAGTCACCTATGGCAGGTTTAAACAACATAGTTTTATTTATTTAATTCAATACCTGCACTGACCTTAAAATGTTTGTTTGGATTTGAACTCTTTATGTTTTTCTTATGCACGTTGAGGATTTCTTTCACTTTATACTTCTGTAAGGATGAATGCCGACATATTTCAATTTTAGCCATCACATCATGAATTCTATCTCCTTAGTTATCTTCAAAATGTCTCTGTCCCCTCCTCAGATTGAGGCGTTCAATGTCACCACCGGTAAATTTTCTCCTGCCAGCGTCTGCACCACCATCCTGACGCCGGCCATCCTGATGGGCCTCATCACATCCCTCATCCTGCTGCTGGTCCTGGCCTACGCCCTGCACATGGTCATCCACCTGAAACACATCGAGCACGACGACGAGCACAAGGCCGACGTCTACTTCCCCCAAAGCCCTGAACCGTCTGAACACTGCTGTGTGGAAAACGAGGCTGAGAAAAATATTCTGTACTGTAGCCAAGAAGGTCATTAGAGACTGTTAACACCTGTCAACACTTCAGAGAGACACACCGCTGATTTGAGGCTGACCGCCGGCACCAAACCCCTGGTGTGGTGGTAAACTTTCAGCTCAGGATTACATTTTTTAAATATATATTTCTAGTGTTTTTTTTTAATTTGCCTGTTAGTGTATTTCTTTATAATAAATGTATTAAAAATATAAATTAAAAAAAAACACATTTTGTTTTACTCTGTTTCTCTCTATATAGTATTTGGTTATTTTCCTGTCTGTGATTAATTCAGTATTTGTTGTTATGGAGATGAGCGCATTAGGCCATCTCAGATTTATTGTCAGATGTAGTACTCGACTAAATTAATGCTGCATCCACCCTCCGATGCAGTTGGTGATGCTAGTTGTTAGTCACTCGGACTAGTCGGCCTCATCATGTGCACACAAGTGGAAAATGGTAAATGATTAAAATCTAATATTTTATTTTGTTTAATTTTTTTATGTAACCTTTATTTAACCAGAAAAAAATTCTTAAGATTAAAAATCTAACTTTTTCAAGGTTTTTTTTCAACATGCAGCAACATAAATCACAGACAGACAACACAGAACAAAAATACAAAATAAAAAATACACAGCTCTGAAACACCCTGCCTCTTTTTACAAGAACAGAGTTTATTTTTTCATTGCACCCATTTTCATTTCACATTGTCCTTTCATCAAAATATGTTGATATAATTGGCCTTTAGTGTAAAGACAGCCAATCACATAATCGGCTTTGCTAGAATTAAAAAAAATATGAGCTATAATAAACTCTGTTATTTTGAAAAAATACAGGATAAACTTCATTTTATAATACTGAGCGTAGCTTTAAAGCTATATTGATTACTTTATGATTTTATTATATGTAATGTCTGCACTCAGCGTGTGATTATTTCAGAATTTCAATATTAAAAGATTTTCTATTCGTTAAAAGCGCGGTTGAAAATAAGACACTATAAAGCATAGAGAGAGAGAGAGAGAGAGAGAGAGAGAGAGAGTAGAAATATAAAACATAAAATCAAGAGATTAAAAGAATACTAGATATATGTAATTAATAGAGGAAATTAAATTATGACGATATCATGTTGAACAGTTTGGTGTAATGTCCATTCTGTCCGGAGGGTGGCAGTAATTCGCGCACAAGCGTTGAAGCAGCCATGTTTAGTAGACGAAGAAGACGCTCAGCCTGACTTCAGGAGAAAGTACTGACAGATAATGTACCAACTTTTGTAAATATAAACAAAAATACGCGTTGTGTAAAGCAGCGATTTTATTTCAGAAGGCTGTGTGTTGTTTACGTTTAAATCAGATCGCTGGAGGGTGAATTAAAGTCGCCATTTTGCCGGTTTTCTCCTCGGGTTAGCATTGTGGCTAACAGGTGAAGCTAGCTGTGCGGGAGTTGGGACCACGCTCCCCTGCAGCTGACTACCCACACCGGTCCGGCGTGGTTTAATGTTGACGTGACCGGTGTAATTTAATGTCAGTGTAGTTTAGTCCTGCTGCCATCTTCCTGTCGCCGGGGACTTCATGTTTAACCACCTCTCCGCAGCTCTCACATTGCTCCCCCGCCGCTTGCTCACCGCCTCAGCAAGGACTCTGACCGGAGCCTGCCGCCTCCTCGGCAGGATGGAGCCGGCTGTGGTGAGGTGTCTCCCCGGGGAGCCCAAACTCACCATCTCCTTCTGTCTGGACGGCATCAACAAACAAATGCTGAGGGACCAGGACGAGGCGCTGGGCAAAGTCCTGGCCCGGATCTCCAACGGCATCGCCAAGAGCCAAGGGAAGGCGAAGAAGTCGAAGAAGAAGAAGGGACAGCAGCCGTGCGAGACCCCGGAGCCCACCGTGGTGAGGCTGTGCTATGATGGGGAAGAGGTGCTGGACACGGTGCTGAACTCGGAGGCGTGGCAGGACGGAGCCGTGCTGCACGTGGGAGATGTCAAATACTCGGTGCGGAGGAACGCTCCCACTTTCACCAGTGCTCAGCTCCCAGTGTCTCTGCTGGCAGGATTCCCAGTCTGTCCCAATCTGGAGATAGAGTTTGGGAACCTCCAGGACTGCGAGTACACGTGGTATAAAGAAAGTACCCCAAACACAAGGTAATTACACTGACAGAGGAGGTCTTATTAGCAGTGTATGCAGTTTCTTGCAATCCAGTACAACAGCCCTGCAGTAAATCCAGTGCCTGTGTGAAGCTTACAGTCTGGAGAGGAGCAACAGCCAAACGCTGGTTAAATATGCAAGTGGCTGCAAGATTTATTTCAATGACCAGCCAAAAACCAAAAGTAATGTAATGATAACTGATTTCTGGAAGCAGGTGGACAAAATTGATCATTTCCAACCCTGCTTACAATGCTAACTTTTTGTTGACAGTGGGTCAGAAGAGTTCATTCATTTCTGGAGTCTGTAGGCATGGATGGTGTTGTGTTTGACTGCAGTATGTTCAGAGGTTTTTCTCATAATCTGCCCACCTAATGCGTGTAGATAGATACCAGACAGCATGTTTGTTTATTGTTCATCATCACTTGAGTAGTAGACAGTGCATAATATCTGTTTTTCTTAAGTCTTTCTAATTTTTTAATTAAAGCACGATTGATAAATTAGCCAGGATGATACATGGGCCGATAGTTTATCACACATATTTCAGAATTAGCCTTTTTCAATCAATTATTTGTGCACATATAAGGAACTTGACTCTGGTTTTAAGTTGCTCTCAGTGCACACATTTCCAAGAACAATTTATAGGAGGGTAGAAATTGACATACAGCTAAAAATAAGGACAGGTAACTAAAAGCTGAAAAAATAGAGGTAAAAATAAACTAAGAACTATTACGTCCATATACTACAAGTTGGTGAAAAAGAGAATAAAAATAATCATATATCAGTATCAGTAAATAGGTGGGTCAATAAATAACAGCAGTGCAGAGACATTTCCAGCTTTTTTCTGTTTGACGTCACCGATAATTGAATATATTTGGACTAGTTGTCGACCAAAGCAAGACACTTGAAGCAGAGCCTGACTGATAGATCTGAATGGCTGATATTATTGAAGGATTTTTGTTTATGAAATATATATGTGTTGGTGTATGTTGGCTGATAAGTAACAAGAAAGAAGTACATAAAAGATTATATTTGAGGTTACCTATAAACTGTCTTTCCATACATAATTTGTTCACCAGAGAGCACTGGCAGGTTTATTGTTACACTGTAAAAAGTCCTGCAAGGCATATATTTTTCATTAAGTGAATTTAAGGGATCCATGTTAAAAATACTTCTTTACTTAATATATTTTTGTAGAAAACAAATACACGTATCAGCCGATATATATCATCCTCATTTTTGGCTCTCAGATATCACCTTTGTCCTTATATTTTTCTCTTTCTTGTCTTGTAGCTCTGAAGCTGCTGGAGAAGTTCCAGATCAGGACGGCAGTTGGACTGAGGTAGGATGTGGAAGAGTCCACATCCCGTCCAATCAGGACATCGGCTGCAGGCTCAAACTGCGCTGTACACCCAAGGATGGAGAACGCAGTGGTCTCGCCAAGGAGCTGGTCTCTGTGGGAACTGTGGAGGCAGGACCAGGCGTGTGCACGTTCGACAACCGACACGCGTACACAGTGAAAGAGGCGGAGTGGCCGGCTGTGAGGGTGGTGTCGTACAACATCCTCGCTGATATCTACGCCCAGACAGAACTGTCCAAGACGGTGCTTTACCCATACTGCCCCCAGTACGCCCTGCAGCTGGATTACAGACAGAACCTGATCAAGAAGGAGCTGGCCGGATACAACGCTGACATCATCTGTCTGCAGGAGGTCGACAAAGGTAATTGGTGCAGGAACGACTAGTTGCTATAAAAGTTAGTGTCCATCTTTTCTGTAAAGAACCACCAGCTGGTGGATATGTGATATCTGACTGTCTTCATGTTCCCTGGACTCTTCAGGGGTGTTTGTGGACAGTCTGACTCCAGCTCTGGATGCCTTCGGTCTGGATGGTGTTTTCAGGATCAAGGAGAAGCAGCATGAAGGGCTGGCCACTTTCTACCGCAGGTCAGGTCTGCCAGCAGCCAGAATCTGAAGAAAATGTCTTCTGTGTTTTTTCAGTGGTTTTTTTTTGGGCGCTCAGGATGCGATGAAGTCGTCTTTCTTAGAGCACAGGAGTGACGATGGGCCTTTATGTCATGGGTAGGCCTGACTGGCATTTAAAATGTTTTGATACCAAAGCAAATAGGACATGTGAGTTTTCTAATACTTAAAACTGGGGTAGGTGGTTTAAGTTTGGCTTCACTGGGCAAAAATCCCATGGTAACATTTGAGCATATTGTACTACAAATTGACAGAGAGAAAACCAGACTTCTGCACCTCCTCTTGGCTCTGTTTTCACGTTTTAGAAAATCTTCCCTCGTGACAGGAGACCTAACAAACAGACTTATCAACAGGGTCAAACATTCCTCCTCACTGAGCTAAAAGTTTCTGTCCCTGCCTTGCTCAGAGTTGCTCTGAGAATTTTCCTGAATCACTCCCAAGCTAAGACTCCTTGCTAGAGAGGTTTAGGATAAGTTAGGACCTTTCTGAGAGTGTTCAGAAGTCCCCTGGACTTAACATGTCGACAGCTGCAGGTCTAAACAGCTGCTGATGTAGGTTTCCTCTCCTGTAGGTGGAGCAGGCTGGCAGGTGTAGAACTGGTGTGATGGTTACTGAACAGGTCCCTCAGGTGTAAAATCTGCAGCCTGATAAATGTGAGACAGCACAGGTCGGGCTATGCTCAATCAGAACTAGTTCATTTGATGTGTTGTTTGATGATTGGAACTCAAAATGGATTGTAGATCATTAAAGCTGATCATCACACAGGAACAGACCAGAGCTCTCTTTTCTTTCACAGCCCGACACTGTTTCTATATGGTAATAAACCTTGTCAATCCAGGAATAAGTCATATCATTTAAACATGACATCATATTCTCTTTTAGGTCAAAGTTTCAGCTGCTGAGCTCCCATGACATCGTGCTGAGTGAGGCATTGACCTCTGACCCCATTCATTCTACGCTGCTGGAGAGAGTTTCTGCTAACAGTGCCCTAATGGACTTAATAGTGAAGAGGTCCACCGCCCTGCAGGTACCGCTGTTCACCTGCTTTACCAACTGAGAGCCCTATGAGAGAGGAGCTAACTGGGCTCTGGGAGATTGTGTTGGGTGTTTTTACTATTTTGTGACATTTAATAGGCTTATTGATGAATCAAAAAATAAATATATAACAGACAGAATAATTGATAATGAAAGAAGTGGTTAGTTGCAGCCCCGGTGTTGTAAACCCTCAGTCTTTGGCTTTGTGAATCTGTGTTGTGACACTCGATTCTCCTGACTGATTTCTCTGCAGGTCAGTGTGCTCGAGGACCTGAATAAACCAGGCAGGAAGGTCTGTGTGGCCAACACTCACCTATACTGGCACCCGAAAGGTAAAACAACTCATCCCTCTGTATGAACACACCTGAGTCACTGATACAGGAGAGCAGAGTGATGATCTGTACCCTTCACTTCTAAAAACTGAATTCATTTCCTTTGAAGGAGGGAACATTCGCTTGGTCCACATGGGCGTGGCTCTGCAACACCTGAGTCATGTGATCAGCGAAGTCGCACCTGGAGCCCCTCTGGTCTTTTGTGGGGACTTCAACTCCACCCCTAACTCAGGTAACTCCATAACTAAAGGCAAGACCACAGTAGCACTATGCACTGGCAGTATTCACTTTGTCTTTCATTAACCTCAGCTGAAGCAACTGATGTTAAAAATACTTTTCCTGTTTGATGAAGATGTATTTATCTCCTCTTCCTGTCCACAGGTGTGTTCCAGCTGCTCAGTGAGGCGGTGGTTCCTCTGCAGCATGCAGACTGGAGCAGCTCAGGGCCGGAGGAATCCTGCAGCATGGAGCTGCTCTCTGCCTTCCCCCCTCTGCTGAGCGCCTGCAGCCAGCCGGCTTACACAAACTACGTGGGAGGATTTCACGGCTGTCTGGACTACATCTTCATACAGCCTGACAGCATGCAGGTACTAATACTGACACTGATGCTGCTAGTACTGGGACTGCTGCTGCCAATACTCTTACTGCGACTGATGCTACTTTGTGCTGACAGACCAATGTGGCTTAAACCTAAAACAGGAGTTAGGTATATTCTCGATTGAAATGTGACTGGACTGCCCAAAGTCAGTCTGAACACAACAAAAGGTCGGTCTCAAAATCATCTGCAGAAGGAGGAATATTTCTCTGTGCTCACCAGAAATCGTTCAGTCAATTTGTGACATCGCAACTAGTTTGGAAACCAACTGTCGTTCAATATGTGGCTGACTCAAGCGTGATGTAGTAACATGAAGCCTCCAGTACGCAATAGACTGAGAATGGACTTTTCAGTAAAGTAGGAGGAACCTTTTGTCCCGTACATAGACTGTATAAAATAATGGACATAGCCACCAAAATGTCACCCACTGGTTTGTTGGTTCCACTTTCAGAGCCTTGAGTCTGGCACTTTGGCCGTCACCATCTTTCTTTTTGAATCCAGAAGTGTCCATATTTGGACAAGAGACTGTAGCTAACTGTAAAGCTAGCTGCTAGCTTAGTTAGCAAAGTGCATTTGCAGCAATGGTTAACTGTGATAATGCTAATTTTTACAAGCAAAAAACAATCTTTATACCATAAAACAAAAATGTACTTTGAGGAAAAGCCGAATATCCGACTCCTTAGAGGGTCTTTAAGTACAACTAAACGCTGAAGAAAACTTTTATAGTTATAATTAACTTTCATGAACTGAAAACATACTGAAATAGTGATAGATAACATGCTGCTGTGTGTGTTTCTGTGCAGGTGGAGCAGGTGATTCCTCTGCCCAGCCACCAGGAGGTCACCACCTACGAGGCTCTGCCCAGCGTGGCTCATCCCTCTGACCACATCGCCCTGATCTGTGATGTGCGCTGGAACCTCTGACCTCAGACCAAAAGACACTAAAGAACCAGGCTGTCATTTTCTCCTTCAAATACATTTAAATGTTAGATTTCTTTATACTTGAATGAAATCCGAGCATGGAAACGTGTTCCTGCAGGTTTACTGGATATATTTACTGAAAGACTGTTTTAAATCACTAAATTAAATGCTGTGTGCAGTTCATGTTGTATTATTTAAAGTACAATAATTAATTTCAATCACTGATATTCAGTGTTTGGGTTGTTACTGCATTATGCTTTTTATTTTTCTTGAAATAATTATTTGGTTGGGACATAAAATACAGAAAAGGAAGCTGCACTTCTGCGCCATACTAGGTTGATAATTATTGGTAATCTGAGCTCATGTTACCAACAGAATAAACTCACTCACCCTCTAAAACAGCTGTTAGGACACTGGTGTCAATACCCAGTGACATGGGTAATAAAGAAACATTAATATTTTAATAAAAGTGTTTATTATTACTTTTACATCACATTAATTTTGGCCCAACAAGTTGCTCAATGGTCCAGTTTTTTTTAAAATAAGGTTTGGGTCTACAGCACTGAAGTCCACGCATTAATTAGATTTTTAACTCATTCATGTGCATTCTGTTTTCTTTTTCTTTCTTTTTTTCAAGTATATTTATTGACTTCTTTTTACAAACTGTATCGAACAGCTCAGCACAACATTGGTCTACTCTTTAGATAAGAATTCAAAACAGCAATACAATCCATAGGTGCAGTGTCTATAAGTCAATCAAGCAAAATGTTTGCAAGTGTTGAAGCCACAGTATTGTTTCAGAAACTGAGGTACGGAGTCCATATTTTAATGAGTCGTCCCTTTGTGGAGTGAATCAAACAGGTCAGGTATTCAAGAGGAAAACGCTCAATGATTATCTTGTGCCAGTTTGTCACTTATCCATGACAAAAAGGTGTCTTCCTCACAGCATATGCAAGAATATCCTACAATCTGCTAGAGCAACCAACAGTAGCATCTTGATGCGGGTGACCCAGAAGTAAAGAGACAGGATTCATACACAAAGCAACACCCATATTTTCCCATATCGTGTAGAATGTCTACCCATAATGCTTGAATTTTAGGACAGAGCCAGACACCATGTGTATGAGTTCCTACTGAGATTTTACATTTTATTTTGCAAGTGGTGCAGGATTTCTGCATTCTGTTTTCAAGTCTAATATATTTCCAGTAACACGTAAAGGCAGCACAAGAGGATGTGATTTTGTCTATGGATGACGTGACTGAAAAGTAAGGTGCTTTCATTTCTGGTGACTGTTTGGGTCCATTTATTCTCTTCTGGGACAAAATAATCACCTGGGACACATCTCATAACTCTATAGAACTCCATTCCCCTTATAGAAGAAAAAATAGCTGTGATGATAGAAATTACAAAAATAAAAAAAATATTAAAAAATATACATTATTAAAATTTATTAGAAAATTAATTTAAAAATAATTATAAACATAAAAATTATACATATTAAAGTAAGTCAAACGTTTTGACTAAATGTATCAAAATCATGAGATATTACCTCAAAACTTTTTTTTTTATTTGTTACTGGTATTTCCCACCCTGCCCCCCAGGGTAAATCAACATTTTGACAGTTTGCACTTCCAACAGCATTTAAAGGCAGCACGAGACCAGGGGAATGTCTCCATGGATACCAACAAATATGTTTTATTTTTATTTTTTTAAGAGGGTGGAGAACCGGAAGTAGGTAATCGAGCTGTCAGCTGTCAAACCGCTGATGTATTTTTCATTCATAGCTTGTAACTGTAGTTCGTGGAATGCGGTGAAATCCACCCTCCGTCGCCACGCTGTTTTTCTCTGATTGGTCAGAAGTCGCGAAGAGGCGGGACCACAGTTTGTGGGACATACCATTAACGTCTTATGTAGGGGGCGCAGGTTAAAGTTTAAGTAAAATAGACAGAATGGGTTGAACAGTGGTGACGATTTTTACTCGAGTAGATAATTAGGATTTAATATAAGATCCTACACGTTGTTTCTGTAGAATTTGGGGAGGTCTGTGTTTTCGGGTGAGACTCAGGTGGATTGCGACACCCCCGAGTCAGTGACAGCTATGAGAGAAGGAGCGTCAAGTTCGCCAAAGTCTGCCAGGATGACCGGAAACTGGGCGATTTGGCCTTAAAGATAAAAGCATGAATATTTAACCTCTACATGGTACAGTCTTAAATATCTGTTCAATTTAAAAATGTAAGAACTTTAGATATGACATAGAGATTACAATAATAACACAAAAGATGACATTGTGCAGCAGAGGAGGTTGATTTTAGATTTACAAGGTTGTTTACTTTTATTTTGTGTTTGGGTGATTGTAATTTATTTTAACTGTAATTAGATTTTGCTTTATTGCATGGCATATTTGTGTTGCATATTTTAATTTTCTAGTAGTAGGTATCAGATCCCCCTTTTTTATTCAAGACACACTAATATATATTTAGCAATGATAACGTAATTTGTTTTCTGAAGGATGTTGAAAAATGTGTGAAAACTATGTTCTAATTCGACTCACAAAAAGGCTATAAAGTGCTATATAACTGTATGTTTATGATATTTTTGTATTGTGTGATTTACATCTGGCTTTTTTGCTATTGCTGTATTTATATACTTTCCTCTGCTGATGTGCGAAATGTTATATTGAATAAAAATTCTGTTTTGAAATATACTGTTGACTCCAGTAGCCTTTGAAGAGATCTTACTAATGTCGTTTAGGCTATTTTTTAATGGGAAGCTTCAGAACCAGTCAGTAATAAATTAAAGAAATGAAAAAAAAACTGACTTAAGGTTTGGTTTAAGAACCTTTACTGGCCAAAACGTGCTTTAATTTTGAATCGCCGGACCGGATGTTGCTTACATCACGCTCTCTGACTTGACGCTTCTCGGCTCGACCGGAAACAAAACAAGGAATTCGGATTTGAACGATCTTACGTGTCATTCCCAGAGTCTGAGTGATTCAGAAATATACTGGAGATTTTTTGTGGACAAAATCCTCGTGAGTGAGTAAGTTTTCATCCTGTTTACTAACTTTCACACAGACTGAAAACAGCAGCAGGATGCTATCTAGTTAGCAGCTAAATAAAATGACTGTAAATCAAGTCAGCAGTAAGTTAGCTATCTTAGCTGAGCTAACATGAGTTAGCCACAATCACTGTGAGTTCATTTGTGTCAGAAAACATGAGCACAGTCTGTATTTATCTCTGGGATACAGTCTATACTGAAGAATGCCAGAATTCATTCATAAATTGAAGCACTTTGACTGTAAAGAAAGCACCGTATCACTGGGAAGCTAATGTGGCTAACTGAGCTGCTGCTGTAACTGCTTCACTCAGAAACACAATCCGGTTTATTCACAAATAGGGTTTCACATAACTTACAGGGGATTTGCTTTTTTGGCGCATAGACAAGAAAGATAAATACAGAATATAAATAATCACACTAAAGTAATTTAAAAAAAATACTTACACCAAAAATATGTATACAGTATAACTGTTTAAAATGAAAGAACCAAGAGAAATCTAAAAAAAAAAAAAACATTTGGGCGAATATATTCTGTAGTCTCTAATATAGTCTATATTCTTATGTGAAATGTATTCTATATTCTTTCATCAGTGTGCCCTCGTTTTATTGCTTGTGTAAGTCACTGTATTGTTAATACTATATAGACACCATATGGAAGTTAGTAACATGAGAGTACTGACTTCCTTACAGAATGAATGAACTCTTGTGATGAGGTGACACAGTGTCTAAGGAGGCCATGGTTTCTTTCTGTCATAGGATCACCTGTTTTTGTTCCAACTGTTGAATGAATGAATCATTACAGTTCTGCTCTGTGAAATAAGCGAATGTTTTGTCCAAAGTTATAAAGAAGTCGTTCACCAAACCCTAGGTGTTTTTGAACCCATGTCCTTTAATTCTCACAAACTCTGTCCCCCATCTACTAAAACCATATACAATGAAGTCTTACAACGTAAACATATGTCTCTTTATTGTTTTAAGATTTTATTTCTTAATTTCTTTTACAACACAAAAAAGTGCAGATATGCATGTCCAATTGTATGATGATTAAAATATCCACATATGCATTGAGGGTCAGAAATGGAGTCCATTCAACAAAGACCAAGAGAGGTCAAGAGAAGTCCAAGACAACGAAATCCTTGCATTTCAAAGCACAATATAATGCAGTACAGTGACACCTCTCCCTCCGAATATGTTTGATAAAGGATCCCCAGATCTTCAGAAAGTTTACAGAATATCTTTAAGATATAGACCACAATCCAGAGGTCTCATTTATAAAACAGTGAGTAGGATCCATACTTAAAATGCGCGTATGGCCAACTAATCTAAGCAAAAGACAATGATCCCTGTGTGCACAGATGCACTCAGGAACATTACCAATAGCCTGAAGAGAGTGGAAGGAGGACAGAATGTGAGTTGTGTAATTTAGGTGAAGTTGAGAATGAGGTTCACCTCTTGTTTTACTGTCCTGTAAATGAAAACATAAGGGATGTACTTTTCAGTATGACAACCTCTATCTGAGGGGAACCTTTTTTTGTGGCTGAATTTCTTTGCCAGGCCGGTGATAGAAGGCAGTGTTCTGTTTCTGGACTGAGTAGTTAAATAACATGTACTTTTGATTGTTATTGCAACGTCACTGTAACAGTGATCTTGTAAACCCATGAAGGTTGGACACGTGTAAGTGTGCATGACACAAATAAAAATAAAAATATTTGACAGTTTCTTCAATCAGGTTTCCACCTCACCATCTGCATCGCCAATTTTTCAAAGTTTCTCCCATCAAGTGTGTTTTTATAGATCACAACTTTTCCGTGGGAAGTGGCATACACCTCTTTCAGGACTCGTTTAGTGCGTACACAATGTTTATAAATGAGACCCCAGGTCATTTAATGCAAATCTGTCTCTTGACCCAAATATGGAGGCAAACTGACAGTGTTTAGGTCATCTCAGTAGCACCTGTCACAGGCCAAATTATGAACTTGCATGAACATGATGATGGGTTACAGATTAAAGTAAAGATCTGAATAAATAAGTGGAGGAACATAACACTCAGGCTCCCTTGGGATTGTTTATAATTTCCTCTAATGTCACTGTTTAGACAAACTTTTCATTTTTAGTCTTCCTACTTGCACAAACTGATAAATCTATTAACGGATTACAGGGGCAAACAATGATTGTGTAGTGACCCTTCCTGAGGGTTTGTTGTCACAGTGAGTCAGTCATCTCGGCACAATTAATGCTCGTCATATATTACTGTTACATCTGAGTCACATCTGATTTTGCAAAATGTTAACACCCAGCAATCAATGAAAAACCCAGGTGGTTCTGAAGGTATTTCCAATATCCTCATGTTGAGACTCTTTTAACCATGTGGGTGGAAAAATATTCCTTCTGTTGCACGATACAACATTTTTAACCAGATTCACAAATTGCAACTTTATTTCCTAATTTAAAGACATATGGTCACTGGAAATGCCCCGTGCTCTTATTTTGCAAAACACAAGCAAAAAAGATAACATGTAAATTTTGTATGACAATATAAACAACTTCAGTGTATACCAGTGTAAGTAGTAATAAAGTAAACATTAGTTCACAAGTGTTAACTACCTGTAACGTTGAGCAAACACAAAAATAAGACACCTGTTTGTCCTGTGCAACACGTTTGTCTTGCAGGTTGTTGCCTAATTAACATGTGAGCTGCTGGAGGACGTTGGCAGGAATTTAAACACTGAATGTGATCACTATGTTTTTCTTAACCCTCAAGGCAGCTGGTGGTTTCAGAGTCATGTGATCTTAAAATTGCTGATCCATCACAGAAACCAGCATGTCACATTTTATGTTACCGTATAGTGACTGTTTCCTCTGTCCTGTTCAGGCTGGTCGCTGTCTTGCCATTGATGAGCTGTGGTCACCCTGGTAACTGTTGCTAACGGCAGAAGCATGAAGGCTTTGATCCTTGTCGGGGGTTACGGGACCCGGTTGAGACCGCTGACCCTGAGCGTCCCCAAACCGCTGGTGGACTTCTGCAACAAGCCCATCCTGCTGCACCAGGTGGAGGCACTGGTGAAGGTACGGAGGAGGTGGAGCTGAAACTTTCACTAAGAGAAGTTTTAAAAGCCAACACACAGGGGGCTGTAACTTGATGTTGGAGTTTATTAAAGACAGTTGGTCTGTGTCTGTACGTGTGTGTGCAGGCCGGGGTGAACCATGTGATTCTGGCGGTGAGCTACATGTCAGAGCTGCTGGAGAGAGAGATGAGAGTCCAGGAGGAGAGAGTACGTACAGCCGTCTCACACTGACACAGTATTACAGCTGTGACACACATCACACCGAGGGTCACTACACAAATCACACAAAACATATCACGTCATGCAGGTAGTTTGTGTTTATCCTCTGATGTATGAGCTCTATCTCCAACACAATTGTCCCGGACAGCATCAAACAACATAACATTTTTTAAAAATTCAGCAACAACTCTTTCCAGCGTGGACACTTTTCTGCTGCTCTAAATGCCTTACTGTCAGTCTGTGATGTTCAGGATACATGGTACAGCACTTTCCCTGCTGTTGTCTGACAATCCATACTGCTTTTAATTAGTGAAAGTGAAGATTGCAGGTTACATTATCTTAAAGTCTAATCCCTACTTTCCCCTTTTTTTTCATCTTGATTTTTATTAGTTTTTACAAAAATAAAAGACCAGACAAAAACCAATAACAGACAAAATCAATAACAGGCAGGGACATCGTAGGCAAAGGTGAAATGCCCAACATTGAGCAAAACAGCAAATAAGAGTTAAAGCTATACTGCAGTGTCACTGACAGCGGGTCCTCCATGTCCATGATCATCTCTCAAGACCACCCCATGATCCCCAACCTTGACCCCTGGAAATCCAGAGCCCCTCCAGACGTAAAAAAGCAGATTCATATAATTGCAAAGGAAACGTTTTGAGGTTTTGATCTTTTGGTTGTACAAAAACATTTAACTCATCAGCTCTGAAAGTTGTGATGAACATTTTCACTGTTTTCTAAAGTCTTAAATCATAGATCAATCAGCAATGTAGATAATCGTTAGTTGCAATTCAAGTGGTTCGTACTTAGTTATATACATTTAGAAATGTGTTGGTGTCAGTTGTGCAATATAAAACACTTTTTATTAAACTCAGGACTCAGAGTGACGTGGGTTTGTAACTCTGGTAAATCTCACCTCCTGGCAGTTTGTTTATGCACATTTTTATCAACTCTGATATATTTTGAGTGTCCCAGAAATGATTATTGTGCTCAGTCTGCAGTATCCTGAATGTTTCTGTGTTCTCTCCTTAGCTTGGGATTCGTATCTCTCTGTCTCATGAGAAGGAGCCTCTGGGAACAGGTGAGTTTCTCGTCACAACAGACAGGAAACTGTCTCTGCTCCGCTACAACAAAGCACATTTTAAGTGTCAAGTGATTGAAATGGTGAGAGTTGGAAAAACACTTTTTAACTACAGTGTAATATCGTGCTGAGGGGTAATCCTCTATCACATTGTAATTATAAGTGTAACTGTGGTAATTTTTTTGGGATATTCAACCGCAAGAAATCAGATAAAAGAACTAGTCTGTCTGATTTTAGCTCATTAAATTTGCATATTCCATCAAACTGAAGCAAAATATTTCAAGATCCATTAGGCCAGAAAATTTGATTTTATCAATAAAAATGAGAAATTAACGTGTGTGTGTTCGGTGTGTTTGTGTACAGCGGGCCCTCTGGCGCTGGCTCGAGAGCTGCTGAACGTTGACAACGAGCCGTTCTTCGTCCTCAACTCAGATGTCATCTGTGATTTTCCCTTCAAAGACCTGCTGCAGTTCCACCACAACCACGGCAAGGAGGGAACCATTGTGGTGAGACAGACAGAGACAGCACAAAGTGTTTGTTTTTTTAGAGTACATCTGTCCAGCTTTAGAATAACAACATAACTGAATGTCCAGTCAAATATACTTTTGATATAAGACCGGCTATTCAAAGCTGCTGGATGTGTGTGCGTGTGTGTGTGAAGGTAACTCGGGTGGAGGAGCCCTCTAAGTACGGTGTAGTGGTGTTTGACGCGGACAGCGGCAGGATACATCGCTTCGTCGAGAAACCGCAGGTGTTTGTCTCCAACAAGATCAACGCCGGCATGTACATCTTCAATCCCAGCATGCTCAGCAGAATCCAGGTGAGTCTCACAAAAACACAGACACACAAACACACAACCACACTGCCTCATAAGTTGGAAGTTTAACCTCAAAACTCTTGTGCGTTCACTGACATTTCTACACACTGATACTTCCTACTGGTGTTTAATTATGTGTTTGTGTGTGACTTATTGCGTGTGTGCAGCTGAGACCAACATCCATAGAGAAAGAGATATTTCCTGTCATGGCAGAGGAGGGACAGCTGTACACCATGGAGCTACAGGGTAACTATTACTACTACTTACTACTACTGCAGTACTATAACACAATCTGTAACAGGTCTTTATTTGTAGCTGCAGCTAACAAATATTTTCATTGCCAGTGTTGTGTTGCCCGGTCAGAGCCAACCTAGCTGTTCCCCCTGTTACCAGTCTTTATGCTAAGCTAAGTTAGCCAGCTGCTGCTCATTGCCTCATATTTAGCATACAGACATGAAAGTGGTATCAATCTCCTTGTCTAACTTTAACAAGAAAGCAAACAGGTGGTGATTTATTTTCTTAATGTAAGAAACACAATGATAATGGATCATATTGTGGGAAGTTGACCTGTGTGCTCGCTCTGGTCTCACAGCTCACAGCTCCACCAGACGTAAGTGTTTGGGCTTTTCTTCACACCTGAACTCATGTAGTTCTGGAGAGGGATCATTTGTAGAGAAGCACCGATACCAATAAAACGTCTGGAGGAAGACTGTCTCCAGATAGCTAATTCAGTCTTTATCCACAGACAGCCTGGATTCTGTCGTGATCAGAATCAGCCATAATCCCAATCAGTAGAGGGAATCTGGAATCGGTGCATCTCTCTGTCCTCATCCCTCTCTGTGGAAACATCTAGCTGAGCAGTTAAACCTCCCTCCCATCCTGTAGTCCAGACGGGTGGACTGGTCCGAGTCACTGACTCTGGTCCGAGTCACTGACTCTGGTCCAGGTCGTAGTGGCTTTGTTTTGCTCAGAAAACTTTGTTAAACTGTGAGAGTGACAGAAGCTTCTTGTGATTTCCTGCAGAAGATTTACTGAACTATAAACACACAATGAAGCGGTTCATCAGCCTGGCTTCAAATTAATCTGGATTCAGATAAACAAGTCCTTAACCTTAAACCTGCAGGCTGTTTCAGATTCTTAACCATATGAAGACAAGTTTAAGTTAACATGACATGTTAATTTCTTCAGATCACATGACTTCTTCTTAGAGGAATTATTTAATTTCCATGATAAAGACACTCCTACATGGGCTTAAAAAACAAAATGAAATAAACTAATAACAGATACATTTGGAGGTTTTAGATTTATAGTCTGATTCAAGGCAGCTGTGGAGGTCAGTGTCTGCTGCTCATGTGGCCTCAGTACCCCACCTGCTGCAGATCACAATGAAACTTCTGATTTTGTGACCTTGTTTCCATGGTAACTAACTACCCTCACTGTCTGTATCACTGTATGGTGTTTGTCTGCCTGTCTGTCCGTCTGTTTGTCTGTCTGTAGGTTTCTGGATGGACATCGGTCAGCCCAAAGACTTCCTGACAGGAATGTGTATGTACCTTCAGTCACTACGACAACACGCTCCCGAGAGGCTACGCACGGGGCCTGGTTTCCTAGGCAACGTTCTGGTGGTGAGTTCATCTCCTTGCAGCTTCATGTCAATTAAAGAATCGTGCTCAGTGATAACCCTCCATCCTCCTGACTTCCCTCTGCAGGACCCGACGGCACAGATTGGGGAAAACTGCACCATCGGCCCCAATGTCACCATCGGTGCTGGCGTGATTGTGGAGGACGGTGTGAGGATAAAACGCTGCACGGTGCTGAAGGGAGCGCGGGTTCGATCGCACTCCTGGCTGGAGAGCTGCATCGTGGGGTGGAGCTCCTCTGTCGGCCAGTGGGTGAGTGGAGGACGGAGGTCACAAAAGCTTTTCAAAGTAAAGATGGTGTCTGATTTATGTGTTTATGTGGAACTGAACACATTTACACTGACAGTTGTAGTTGAAGTGTATTGTTGGATTAGTTGATAACAGCACAGATGTGGATTTTTTTTAATCAAGAATATTATTATTCAGTTTTAACAGGATTACATAAAGCATGTTTACAACAGGTATCAAACTTAAAGCTTATATATGATGGGGAACAAAGCTTGAAATCAAATCACAATCCTTCCCATTCCCTAACCCGAAAAATAACAGCTGGAATATTTTCAGTAGGACAGTCCTCCATCTCCTGCATGGTGCAAAAAATGACAGATGAGCTGGATATCCTGGAGAGAGTTTTTGGCAAAAGCTCTCAAAGAATTAAAATCGTTTATATACATGAGAGTGTTATACCTAGGTTTACATGAGGTGCCACCACGGTAATGCCGGCTTATTTAACTGTGTATATAAGCCAAGATCTACCATTTAGAATTTAAAAAGTGTTAGGATAAAATGAAACACACTCATCTCCTTCCTAAACCCGCCCAATAGACACACAGCAGATCTCAGGCAGCAGGTCAATATAGTCAGCCCCTCCACCAGGATGTTGGGATGTCACAACAATTAACCCAAATTCAACCAATCCTTGTAAATTCTGTGGCACCTGTCTAGTCATCCAACCACTCAAACCCCTTTTTACACTACGGGTCACAGTCACCCATTCACACACACATTCATATACTGGTGGCTGAGGCTACCATACAAGGTGCCACCTGCTACGCACACTCACACACCGATAGAACAGCATCCAGGAACAAATTGGGGTTCAGTATTTTGCTCAAGGATACTTCGACATGCAGACTGGAGGAGCCAGCAACTGAACCGCTGATCTTCCAATTATTGGACATCCACATCTGTTGCATGTGCTGAACGAGTCAAAGAATTATGCATTGTTAGTGGTAACGTTAGTGTCTTATAAATTAAAAATTCAGAACAGGGTTTATTCTCACTGGAAGGTTGGCCTCAATATTTAAGAATTATACAAAAAAAATGCAGCAATTTTCACTTGCTCCCTCGGTTTCTTTGCGAAAAATGGTTGATTGGGGTTATGACACTTGAGCTTTGTTGCAACATGAACAAATTATATCAGATATTGCTTTTTTCTCTCCCTGTCTTATCTCATATTGGAAATATACAGAGTAGATACCTGATAGGATTGTTGTCTGGTGTGGTGATGACGTCTGTGTTAAACTGTGTCGCCAGGTTCGTATGGAGAACGTGACAGTGTTGGGGGAGGATGTGATCGTGAATGACGAGCTTTACCTGAACGGTGCCAACGTCCTGCCTCACAAATCCATCAACGAGTCGGTCCCAGAGCCACGAATCATCATGTAGCATCGGGTGGAGGAAAAAAGCCTGGCGCCTTTTTATATGAACTTGACTAAACACCCAAACTGTGCCAGAGAGAGAGAGGAGCAGATGGGTGGAGGAAAGGAGGAGGAAAAGAGGAGGAAAGAGAAGGTGTTTTTCTTTTTTCTTATTAATTTGGACTCGTTTTTAGCCCTGCTTGGCTGAACCGTCCATCATTCAAAATGATGGCGTAAGCATGAGCTGTCAAAAGGCTGCCCGACCTGTCAGGAAGGTTTATACGTCTGTCAGAGCTGCAGGTAAAACATCAAAGGCTAATGTCCTGAATGTGTCGGGTGGTAAATGTCTCGTATAAACACTGCGTTAATGGAGAAAGGGTTAGAGGGAGGGGAGTTTTCTGTCAGATGGTGAAGGGACTAATGTGGAGTGTATTCAGGTGGGTGGGGCGGATTACAGAGCGATACGAACACCACTGTTTAGATTCACTATGCATTTACATTTCCTGGACAGCTGCAGAGCATTGTGAACAGGCACTGAAGGATCATTCTAAATGTTTTTCTGCTGGAGCAGAGTCTGAAATCATAACTGACGACGCTAGGATTTCTGATCTGACAGATTTAAGTAAATGCAGTATGTGGTTATGGTTAGTCAATGATTATAGTTAAAGCTGCATCAATTAATTAACTCATGGCCTCTTGTGGGCAGCAGAGCAAATTGTAACATAGCATCTAACACATTGTTTTAAGTTGTTACGGCAAATGTTTTAACAAAGACTTGGTTATTTACACATCCAGCAGACACAGAGGATCATGATCATCCATGTGGAGTCATGTTTGTGTCCACCTGATGAATGTAATTTGATCATTTTTTATATGAAGATATTGATTAGTGCAGCTTTAATCAGTTGTAGAGTAGGTATCGAGTATGTATCCAATTGCCTTGGTGAACTGCTCTTTCTTTTTATCATGAAAACTGTGCGCTTCAGTACCAAACCAGTTACTGCTCTGTAAAAAGTGAACAAAATGTAGTTTTTTATTATTCAAAAACTGCAGAGTATCAAGTATATTTACAAATATCTGAGTCAGGCTGCATCTGGACATTCTGCTTTGAAATAATATATTTTTCAGTCACGTTTAAGTGTGTCTCAAGAGTACCTGAACGCCCCCTGAAGATCTTGTTTTGCTGACCTCTAGTGGTTTAACCTCTCCCCTTGCTACAGTGACATACAGGTATACTCCAGTACACTGTGACATCATTTTTGGTTGTGGTTACAGGTGCAGGAGAAGTTAAACAGGCTTGTAACTTTCAGTCAGAAGAGGCAGTGAAACGCTGCTTCTTAGCTCGAACACTCAGCTTGTGGTGCTCAGAGTGCCAAAAAAATACATTAGAAAAACTCAACCTCAACCTTTGTTGTGAAGAAGATGTAGTAGAAACTATTTCTTTATACCAACTACACCCACCAGCTTTATCACTGCACAGACGGAAGCGTGCATCTACTGCTAGCTCACCTAGCAATACTGAGCTAGCTACAACATTACAGCCAGGCCCCCATGACTGCCACTCAGCCTTGCAGCAATTTTTCCCAGTGGCCACTCGCAGTATTGCAGCTGACACCTCGAGCTGCAAACAAGGTCAATTATGACTCTTTCTATTCTGAATTTTTGACCCGTGGTGGTTAAATATTTGTAAAACTTTCCTCAAGCCAATAAAAGGGATGTAAAAATCTGTGACGCCATCACACTGTAACGTCTATGAGCCGAGCGGGAACTAGTGGACGTGACTAGCCGGAGAAACACTACTGCACATAGTCAGTGGGCCACATACCACGGAAGTAAACCTGTAAGCTTCGAAAAAAATTTTGGCGTATGCGCCAGGCGAGCAACTACTGGAATCCAGTATGCAGTTATTATTAAAATCTATGGTTACGACTCAGCTGGGGAGGATGTCATTAATGTTTACATCACGTGCTGTCCTGAACACGAGCCTCTCGTCCATGAGTAGATGCCCGCTTCCTTCTGCGCTGTGTTACAGTTGGAGGATGCAGTTTGGTAGACAGAAAACAGTTCCTTGCAAACAATAGTTCATCCCTGCTGAGTTTTTCAGATGTATTTTTTACGGTGCTTTGAGCACCACAAGCCGAGTGTCATCTAGCTCCATTATATTGGCGAGAACGCAGACATCTCTGCAGCTGATATCTCCAACAATCTAGACTGATAAATAGCACCTCGGGTTAAGAGGAGAAATATGTATTTTTAATTCTGGGGGTAAACTGTCCCTTCAGGGTCATGTTGTTCCCTAAATGTAAAGTGTATATTCTCTGTACGGTGGCCATCTCAGGACATTTCTAACTCAGCTTGTGAAACTCAGCTCAGCTTTCATTAGTCCCGGCTGTACTTTGTCATCCTCAACTGTTAATCAGTTAGCTACAGATAGCATGTTAGCATGCTAATGATACCATGTAATGTTTAGCCTGTTAGCATGCTAGGTAGAACTGACCCTCGTGCTACCTCTTTATGGTTAAAGCTCATAATTGAAAGGTGATAAACATGCCAGCGTTTAGCATGTTGTGTTAGCATTCATTTCAAGCTGAATCTGATGGAAGACAACTGTCTTGTTAGTGACGCTGGATGAAAAGTCAAAATCATCAGGATTTATCCTTTTGGGGACCAGGAATTTCTGAATCAAATTTCATGTCAATCAGTCTGATAGCTGCTAAGACATCTCGCTCTTCACCAAAACGTTGGGCCGGCAGAGTGAGTCATTTTGTAGAATTTAACACCAGACGTTTTGCACTGGGTATATTAATGAACATAGAGGGAAGAGCCTGAGACGGATTTCGCTCCTCCTGCTCAAATAAAGGGGATAGATTAACCTCGCCTCTTGATATCTGTCATCCTTGTTGTGTTATTGTAACATTCAACAAGGTCAGTGTTAAATCCACCTGATGCAGTAAAATCAATTATTAAATCTCAAGAGTTGGATGTTTCTGGAGCTTCCTGTGTCACCACAGGTGTCCATGTTTGTGTCACCTCAGTAGCTCAGATGTCCGACGATTGACTTATCGTTACTGACCGTGAACACGTGCAGCAGGTGATGTCTGTCTGTCTGTCTGTCCAGACACTCAGAGCTGATCTCTGAGCAGTGGTTCCATGTTGTTATGCAGTTAGTGATACAGTATGTGAAGACTTTGACTGGGTCTAAATGAATGAAGTCAATTCTTGTAATGAAGTCTTTTTTTAAAGAGAATAATATAATCTACTGACCACATTCACACCTCGTCTCGTTTTCTTTATGTTGAAGTGTCTTTTCTGTAACCGCTTATCCTGTTGGGGGTCACGGGGGGGCTGGAGCCTATCCCATCTGACATTGGGTGGGTGAGAGGCAGGGTACACCCTGGACAGGTCACTAGACTATCACACGGCTGACACATAGAGACAGGCAACTCACATTCACCCATACGGACAATTTAGAGTCACCAATTAACCTGCATGTCTTTGGACTGTGAGAGGAAGTCGGAGTGACACGGGGAGAAAATGCAAAGTCCACACAGAAGGGCTCCCCCACCCTGGGTTCAAACCTTGCTGTAAGGCGACTAATATTTTTACTCTACACTGTAGTACTCTGAAAACAATTGCATGATGTCGTCCGTGACTCTGGAGAAGAAAATAACCCTGATGACATTGTAGTGATGTCATCAGGGTAATCTCAGGTTTAATTTGGAGACTACAAACGTATAACATAAAGTCTAAGTTACAAACTGGAGGTGTGGAGTGTGAAAGTTGCTCAAGTTTACCAAGCAGGGAGCTTCTTATAAAGATGCTATAGAGTTGCATTGTGAGAAATGTAGGATCCAGTGTTTTCAGAGCGTTATTATTAAGATATCTGCTGATCTGGTTACAGCAGTTATTTGTGAGTTTTATTTTAAAAATAGCCAACAGTTTATAAGATTATAAGAGTAAAATGATTTTATGTCGTGTTAGTTGTTTTTTTTTTGAGAGGAAATGGTCCTCATAAAGTCATCTTGTACCTCAGTCTTTATCCTCTTTCAATTGTTGTCTCATCTCCTCTGTAATGTTTTTATTCTGTCGAAGCTGAGATAAAAAAACTAGTTATGAAACCTTTTTTATGAAGATCATGAATTGCAGACAGTCGTTATCTCAAGATGAGACAATAATCTGATCATCAGAAAACAATGTTTGACACAAAACTAAACATGAGCAAATATTTACTTTAAGATAATTTAGGATGTGATCTAAATGTAACAGGCCACAAAAATATTCTCAACAACCAAAGATACTCTCAGCTTCTCTACTTTTCTTTGGTGGCATATAAGCAACACATCGTAATATTACAACTTAATTTTAGAAATATTTGAGACCTTTTTTTTGCTAAACATGATGGCTTTTTCTTTGTAATATGACCTTATTTTATTAATGGTGGGACTTTATTCTCAAAATATTAATAATAAAATAAGTAATAAATGATGAAATTATTTTTTGAAATATAATGATTTCAATGTCCACACATTCTGACTTTTTCTTGCTTGACTTTATTCTCAAAATGTTTCAATTTTTGCTCAAAATCTCTGGACACATTTTAATCTGATTCCATATTCCTCCACCCAAAAAAAGACAATTAAAGTAAATGATAAATCAAAGATTAAAACAAACAAACAAAACAAAAATCACAGTTGTATTAATATGTGTTTTAAGTCACGATTAAAATAATTCAAAGACAGTGTCTCCATTATGACAGAATTTATACACTCTTAGAAAAAAGGGTTCTTCTTGAAGAGCTCAGGTTCTAACCAGAACCGTTTGCCTTAGAGAACTCTCTTTAGAAGAAAGGATTCTTTGAAGACCCAGGCACACCAAACCGACTTCAAAATACTAGCAGCAACGAAAGCCAACTGTTGCATTGCCTCACGTCGCCTGTGTCTTGGCCAAAATGTTGTGCATGCACACACTGCAGAGACTACAGCTGACAGTCAACAAGCACGTATGTTCTGCGCCTGCGTGAGAGGAAATAACACTCTACATCAGCAGACGACAGTCGTCTGTAATCGTCATTCAAAGAGGGAAACATACATATACGTAGACATACATATACATATGCTTCTGCTTTTTAATGATTGTAACAGTGAAACAAAGACCGACCCTGCTGTACAGGAACCAGTGAAGGGAAGCAGGGAAACTTTGCTGATATTCAACCAGCTGTGTGTCATCACATTGTGCGCAGATGACACACAGCTGGTTCAATATCAGCAAGGTTTCCCTTTATATTCATTGTCTTCTGTGACGATCAGCAGTGATGTGGTGGTTCATTTTTACACTGTGATCTGTAGCCTATAGTTCGGCTTTAGCTTCTAACTCCATGCTCCATGTTTACTCTGACAGCTTGTTGGACCATCACAAAGGGGCGGGGCTTAATGAAAGGTCAATTAGCAGCAACACTCCTCCATCACTGATTCGACATGTTGAATCGGTCAAATAAAATTTTTTTTAAAAAGCCAATGAGGGGCAACGTCCCAACATTGACCAATAGCCGACTGTCGGCTGGGTGTGTCAGGGCCTTAAGAGCTATTTGTAAAACTAATGTTTCTATTAAGAACCTATTGCATTCAAAGACCTTTTTGGTAGACAGAGGGATTATTGAAAGCACAGGTTTAAAAAGGTTTACCTATGTATCAAATAGTATTTTCAAATCAAGATGTATTTGGAGTCACCTTGATCAATTCAATTTACTTGTGTTTTGCCATATATTGGTCACAATTCATTACTTCCAAAATTGAAGACATATATACATATATACATATATATATATGTGTGTGTGTGTGTATATATATATATATATATATATATATTTCGTATTGAATGAGCTCTAGGATATGCATACTTCAAGCATTTTGCCTATTGTAACCTTAATATCAACATAGAACTTAATCATAATCATTCTGTCTCCTCCACAAGTATTATTATCACAGTCTTCTTGGAAATCAGAAAAACAAAAGCAACTCCAGTGACAACATTCATGAAAATTAGCCTTTTTTTCATTTAACCCAATCAATAATCAATAATTTCCTAACTAGCTCAGATTGTCCCAACAACATGGTCCTTATGTTCCTGAAACACTGACACCCCTCTGTTCATTCACGTACAGCATGCTACATTTAAAAAAAATTATGCCATGGGCTGTGTGACACAGACCTTCACAGGTAATATCTTCAGTGGGGATTCATTCAGTGTGCCAAAGTGTGGGAACACCCTCTCAGTGAATGTGTGTTTGAAGGTGTGTATGTGTGTGTTAGTATCAAGATCATAGAATGACAGTTTCCCTTTGTCAAAGTCCAAATGAACTCTGACCCTCTGGAGCTTCTTGTTGACTGAGAGAACCTTAGTAAACAGTGGTGGAGAGGCTGCTTCGCATTTTCCACCAGAGAAATAAATTTCCCAGTATCCACTCACCATTTCTCCCTTCTTTCGAACAGACTCCTTTATCACACCTAGGCCCCAGAATTTGTCATTTATAGCCTCAACATCCCAGCTGTGAATGCCAGAGTTAAAGCCCTCTGAGCCCAGGAGAACACGATAATGATCATACCTCTCTGGATTGTCAGGAAGCTTCTGTTTCGCTCCAAATCTCACACTGGTCAGATCTTCAGACAGGATGAGTTCTGGATAAGCAGTGTTTGGATCCAGAATCACAGGAGTGTAGGAGACCATGTCCTTCATCTTGTTCCAGATGTTGAAGATCAGGTTGCCCAGGTGTTTGGCCTCATCTATGAGAGCTCCTGAGACCAGCTGTGGATCATCCAGCAGGGGGCGCTGCTGGACTCTTTCCACTGCAGCCTTGTAGTTCTGCAGGAATGAGACGTCTTCAGCTCTCAGCTCCTCCTCTGTGGTTCTGATTGTGTCTGAAAGAGCTGCTATCTCTCTGCTCAGAGCCTCAATCTTCTCCTTCATCATCTGACTCTTCTGCCCCTCTTCATCCCTCAGAGCAGAGATCCTGGCCTCCTCTTCCTCTTGTAGAAACTGGTGAAGCTTCTTAAACTGCTCCTTAATCAGCCTCTCTGTGTGTCGGGTCTGAACCTTAATGTGTTCTGCTGTTTGGTCACAGTTCCCTTTAACTTGTTCAAACAGCTTCAGTTTCTGCTGTAAGGGCTTCAGAGATTTCTGCAGCTCCTCTTTGTGATCCTGTGCAGCTTCATCGATGGGTCTGAATCTGTGGTTGTTGTGTGTTTTTGAATCTCTGCAGACGAGACACACTGGCTGCTGATGGTCCAGACAGAAGAGTTTGAGTTTCTCAGAGTGCAGACTGCAGAGAGTCTCTGAACCTCCCTGATCTCTCTCCAGTAAAAAGGCCTCACACAGGTTCTTTAACGCCAAACTAATGGGTGGTTCTTCCTTCGATGACCTTCTCTTACAAACCGGACACTCACGTGTTGGTCTCCCCCTCCACCAGCTCTGCACACAGTCTTTACAGAAGCTGTGGCTACATGACAGGACAACAGGATCTTTAAAGATTTCATGGCAGACAGGACAGGAGAGATCCTCCTCTGGTCGGGAAGCCATTTTTCTATAAGTGAGGTTAAAGACAGCACACAGCCAGGAGCGTCGACCTGTCAAAACAAGTTTAAAGTTTTACTTTCACTTTGAGTCGTAGCTCGTAGCTCTAACAAAACTCCTGTTTATAATGTGAAATCAGCAGTAAGATTTAGTAGACAGTAGGCTATTCATGTTCTTCAGTAGTCCCAGACTTACCAATATTTCCTCCTGTCTGTCAAGGCGGTGAAAAAGACGGGAAATAACGGCGTCATGTTGGATACAACACATGCGCAGTGATATCTGGTCGGATGATTAGTTCCAGTGGCGTAAAGAAGTTTGGACGGGCCTCAGTGCAGACTAATTCATGCACTAAATTATTCATGCATTATTCATGCATATCTGACAAAAATATCAAAGACAGTAAGAAATTAATCATTTAATTGAATAGGTTTTTTTTAATAGTGTATTCATATTTTTTATAGCTTATTTAGAAAAAGCATATAATTTTGTTTTAAGCCTAGTTCAGACCAAAGATTTGCAATGAGATGAAACCTTTTTACATTGCAGAGAAAAGTTGCAGTGGCGTGAGCTGACCATCTGAGCTCAACTCAAGCCAGCTGATGGTTTCACATGCAACTCTGCTGGTCAAATCACTGGCGGCTGGTTTTAGAAGGCTGGTCACCTGTTTCTACAGCCAGTTGGCCTGTAGTGAAGTCTGCTGGTTGAGTCAAAATAACCACAGCTGCATCTCAGCCTCTGCTGGACAGAGCCGTGATCTGTTTGTAGACTAATAACAAGGAAAACAAACACGCACATTTACATAGAAAACATCAGTAAGGATCATATAATGTATGTTTTTTAATCTGATTAAATGATTCTACAGTCAAAGTTGAAACAATGAAGATATAATGGATAAAGATTAACTAGACTATACTAAAATGTGATTTGCAGTGCCGCCCCATTGAAAGAACTGACACCAAAGTCAGGCTACTCGAATGCTGTCACCAGTGTCAAGACCTTTTCTTCCTTTAAAGTTTGCCTGCCTAAAACCCCAACATGAGTTAGCACTTTACCACTCACGGTTCCCTCGTCTCAGTTTCAATAGGTTTTTTGAAGGTCTGTGGTTAACACAAACACACGAGACTCTCATAAATGAGACTACAGGACGTCATCACGTCACGCCAAACACACCTTTACAGTCTTGTTATGTTTAGGATGTTAGGACATGCGACTGTAGTGTAGTTGGTTTATGGTCTGTTAGCTTCTTACTGCTGGCGATTGAATTTAGGCTTTAATAGTCATGAAAATGTTGTTAATTTGTGAAGATTATCTTGCTGAACAAAATAAGAAAGTATCATAAATGTTTGTTTGCCAAAGCTAACTTCCCTGTCGGCCTACATCCATGGAGCACTCTGAAGTGTTTAGTGGGCATTGCCTATGGTAATAAGTTAGTTATGATGAAGTGGGATTATCGCCTGCTGAGCAGATTGAGCAGATAGACCGTTGCGTGCATCTTGAATTGACTTTTTTTTTTCTCTTAACAGAAAATTAAGAGAAAATATATGAGAAATTTAATAGAAATTTGCTGATGATGCATTTCATAACACCACCTGTACTACACCTGAGCACGAGGAAGGCAGGTGCCCTACTGGAGAGGGGGAAGTGTGTGAGTAGTTACTTATTTATCACATACAAAACTGCTTATTTTATTGTTGCTGCCTATCTTCTCTATTTTATTTCAGTTAAACAGAGCTCCTCTGGGTTGTATTGGTTGATAAATGTCTGCCACCCTGTGTGGTCTTACATTTCACCCTAACCAAAGTCTACTTAGCACAGAGTGGTTTGGGCTAAATGCTAATGTTAGCATGCTAACATGCTCACAGTGACAAAACATTTTGACATTTAGCATGTTGTGTACCATGTTCACTTAAGCATGTTAGCATGCTAATATTCGCTCATTTGCATTAAAGACAAAGTGGGCTACAACTGAGCCAGATGGAAATGTCATTAGTCATTTCGACATTTAGTCAGAAATCAAAATCTTGGATGGAGTATGCTTTCAGTAATCTTAGCTAGCTAGTTAGCAGGTAGTTTACCATGTTCACTATCTTAGTTTTGCTTGTTAGCATGCTAATATAATATGTAGCCATAGGGAAATGTCATTAGTTATTTCGATATTCAGTCATAAATCAAAATCTTAGTTTAGGCTGACCAAACGTCCTCTTTTGCCCGGACATGTCCACTTTTCACGTCCCGTCCGGGGCCTCCAGGGGGTTTTTATAAACTGATGATAATGTCCGGTTTTCCGTGTGTTTGTGTGTGTGTGTTAGAGTGCGGCACGGGCAGCATATTTCTGTCCGAACCCGAACCAAGCCCGACATTATTTAATGACCAAAGCACTGAGTTTGTGTCACACAGTGGTTACAGGCTATTTAACAGGCCGGGCGTGCGCCGTGGGTGCTCAGCTGCGGAGAGGGAGACCTCCGTGTTTGAGACGGGAGCGGGAGGCGGGAGGTCCGACGCTTCTAGCGAGAGGAGAGGGAGAAATAAAACAAAATAAGATAAAATAGGAAAAACCTGTCTCCCTCTTTTATTTTATTTTCAGCGTTTAATCAAGGCGGAGGCGGGCGGCTGGAGGTCCGAGACTTCCAGCGAGGGGAGAGGTAGAAACAAACAGCCAATGTGTGTCTGTGTGTGTTATGTTCAGGTGTTGTCACGTAAATAACAGTGCCCAAGCAATAAACAGGACAGACAATAGGATTTTATTTATTTTTACACTACATTTTCACTGAAAGCTGACCGAATCCGACCCGAGCCCGAATACAATTTATAGCTACATTTCTGACCAAACCCGGCCCGACCTGTCGGGTACCGTCGGGTACCGTCGGGCTCGGATCGCCACACACTAGTGTGTGTATGTGTCCCCTATTGGGGCCTATCTGAATTTCTGTCTTTGAGAGATATTATTTTGTAATATAACTGAATTTTTTATCCATACATATAAATTTTAAATATAAAAAAATTAAAATTATAAGGCATCTTTGAGTAAACTGCGAGTATCATTTAAGTAGGCTATGTCGTGGCTGGCCGAGTGTCCTCTTTTTTGGAAATCAAAATATGGTCACCCTATCTTAGTCGAATCAGATTTATAGCTGGATTTGTATATTTTTAGCAACATTAGCTAGCTAGTTAGCAGGTAGTTTACCATGTTCACAATCTTAGCTTAGCGTGTTAACATGCTAACATTTTCTAATTGGCATTAACAACAAAGTAGGCTACAAATGAGTCAGCTATCATTAGTTATTTCAATATGCCATAAATCTAAATCTTAGATGAATTACATTAATAGCAAAATAAGTATACTTTCAGTATGTTAGCTGGCTAGCTAGCAAGTAGTTTACCATATTCACTATCTTATTATAGCATGCTAACATTTGCTAATTTAACCTAAAGACAAAATAGGCAGGTACAATTGAGACGGAAATGTCATTAGTTATTTCGACATTTAGTCATAAATCAAAATCTTAGTTAAGTAGAATTTATAGCTAGATGTGTATACTTTCAGCAGTATTAGCTGGCTAGTTAGCAGGTAGTTTATGATGTTCACTAGCCTATCTGAGTTTAGTGTGTTAACATGCTTATAATTACTAGTTTGAATTAAAGAAAAAATAGGCTATAACTGAGGATGGAAATGTCAGTTATTTCAATATTTCGCCATTAATCAAAATCTTAGACAAATCAAAATGTTTAGTTAGATATGGCACGAGATGGACAGTCAAATTTCATGGCGGTGCACACAATAGTCCTTGACATTGGATTCATCCTCCAGGAGCTGAGAAGTGGGAACATCGGAACAAAAATTTGTGGTTATTCATATTTTGCAGGAAAAGGTAAATCGTTGACCTGTTGGTGGCGCTATATGAAAAGTCAGGGCTCACCAAATTAGGATGAATCCTCTGGGCACTATCAATGTCCGTGCACATTTTCTTTAACATATTTATTGTTGTTTTAACAACATATAAACTGCTGTACAGCATTGCAAAAGAAAAACACGACACATCTCCAGATATGCACAGGCACATACAGATACCTACATACAAATGGCAACTTTAACGGAACAGGCAGCTGCACAAGATAAAGGTCCAATCAGGGCCTATACTATTTTGATGGGCGACAAGAAGATGTAAAACACGAAGTAAATGTGACTTTTATACTGAGTTATCAGTAAAGTGGGGGTTTAGTGTCTAGCTTTTATATAGTCCATAAATGCGTTCCAGATTCTCATAAATGTATCAGAAGAGTCGTTTGATGTGAATTTTAGTTTCTCATGTTTGAGATGTTGCATCATTTCTCTCGTCCACTGAGTCCAGCTCGGTGGATGATGGTTCTTCCAGTTAAGAAGGATTAACTGCTGTGCTAATGAAGTGCCAAATTATTTTAGTTTGAGTTTAGATCCTGAAAGATTCTTAGTTTCCATTCCTGCTGTGCCAAAAATAGCTGTCGAAGTCTGTGCATAATTTTATGGCAGTCTAATAGTTGTTAAAATATTTCAGTCTGGACTCTGGAACAAAATAGTGGACCAACCGAGAGACAGGCAGACAGCCAGAGACATGATCCAGTGTGGCTAAAAATAATATGAGTCAGTCTCTGTAACGCCACTGCAAAACTGTGAATGGGGAAAAATATCCAGTAACTTCAATCACTGAATCAAACCATTGTTTATTCAGGGAAATTGACTGAGCATTAAACTCTTTTACAGCAATGCCCTGAAAAGTTGATTGTGAAGCCAGTCATACTGTGGCCTCATAAGAAACAATAGAAAGTTTCTGTACTTTTCTGTGGTGGCATACAAGCAACAAATATGAAAACATCAGAAATGTGACTTGTTTTCTCTTATTCCTGTATTGTGGCTTTATTAAAAAGATAAATTGCATTTATTTCTCAAAATATAATGACTTCAATTCAGAAACATTATGATTTTTCTTGTTTGACTTTACTGGATGATGATTTGTTTTGTTTTTAATATATTTCAACTATATTCTGGAAATCTTTCTATAGCATGTTCTGGATTTTTTTCCTTACCCTGACACTGTCCCGATGATACTCGCTCGTGTATTTAAATTCAAAAGCTTATTTAACTCCTGCTCAAACTCTCTGGACACATTTGAGCCTGAAACCATTTATTCTTTATTAGTTTTAGAATCATGTTGTAAAAGTAGTTAAAAAAGAATCACAACGTAATCAGTAATGTACAGTTTACATTTACAACTCATCCACTGTCCCATACACAGTTACATATAAGGTCAAAGTCTTCACAATTTCAAAAGAGCAAATGCCTCTGCTTACACAATGGATGACAGTGCACAATTAAATAAAAGCAATAAAAGCAAAATACTTAAAATTATCAGCTGGCCTACAAATAAGAATATATAATGATTCCTTACAATGTGTCATATTCCTCTAATAATACAAAAACAATGTCCCCATTACAAAGTTTGTTCTATTTTATAAACCTTATGCAGGAATGAGACGTCTTCAGCTCTCAGCTCCTCCTCTGTGGCTCTGACTGTGTCTGAAAGAGCTGCTATCTCTCTGCTCAGAGACTCTATCTTCTCCTTCATCATCTGACTCTTCTGCTCCTCTTCATCCCTCAGAGCAGAGATCCTGGCCTCCTCTTCCTCTTGTAGAAACTGGTGAAGCTTCTGAAACTGCTCCTTAATCAGTCTCTCTGTGTGTCGGGCCTGGACCTTAATGTGCTCTGCTGTTTGTTCACACTTTCTTTTAACTTGTTCACTTCAAACAACTTCAGTTTGTCAGGCTGTGGCAGCAAACTGAACATAAATGAACATAATTTTATCATTAATTAGTTTGATTTTTAGAATCACATCTGTCACACATAATCACAAATGTGCAGTTTACATGTTTGATTTTTCCTACACAGTAATTAACAGTAAATTTGAAATGATCCTATATGTACAGTTAAATCTCCACGGTTTAAAATAAAGAAATACATAATCAGTTGAGAATAAGATTTAAACTCTAAAGAATTAAAACTAGCATTTGTCCAAGAAATAAGCTTAAAAATATATTTTCATTTCTTAAGGTGAATCATATTCCCTTAAATCTGATCATGATACGTGGTATCTCCACCATCAGTATATCATCATCTTTTTCCCATTATTACGCAATTTAAATGTGTCCTCTTCTGAGAGATATAGCTCAGTTAAGCCACAAACTTTTTTCTCATAATTATCAAATTTAGTCTTCTTTTAGTATCAACACAGTTGTCTGTACATCCATATTTACAGTGCAGATACTGTAACAAGTGAAAAAGTATATTCAAAAAAGTCATATGCAGACCAAAATGCAAATATTACTACTGCTAATAATAATAATAATAGTAACAATAATAATGATGATGAATAATAATTATAATAATCATTTATGTTTCTGACGTTTGGTTAGCAGTAGACGTTCATAGTCAAATTCTGATAATTGTTGGCAAGTCTTTCCTGACATTTTCTGTCAGTTCAAAACAATAAAGTCCAAAGTTCATTTCTTGTGGAACTGTGGAAACACTATACCGTGAATATCAATATATATTGCATACTATTTACAATTAGAATGGAGTATAAAATTAGGACATAGCAATACCATGTAGACAAAACAAAATAAGGGAAAAAAAATTATACATAGACATCAACAGGTTGTTCTGTTTGAAACCTGTGGAAAACAACTCAAAATCAAATAGGATAAAATACTGATTTAAAACATCAGCAATCAGTGGTGTCAAACTCATTTTAGAGAGGGGGCCTTAGGAAGTCCTGTTCTGACCATAGGAAGTCCGGTGCTGGCCCTAGGTAGGCTGGTTCTGGCCCTAGGAAGGCCAGTTCTGGCCCTAGGAAGGCTGGTTCTGGCCCACAGGCTGTATGTATGACACACTTGACTGTTGATGGTAATATCTTCCCCTGGAGTTCACTCAGGGTGGCAATGTATGGAAACAGCCTGTCAGTGAAGGTGTGTGTGAAGGTGTGTATGTGTGTGTTAGTATCAAGGTCATAGAATGACAGTTTCCCTCTCTCAAAGTCCAGATGAACTCTGATTCTCTGGAGCTCCTTCCTAACTGGGAGAACTTTCTCTGGCAGTGGTGGGGAGGCTGCCATGTATTTTCCATCAGAGAAATAAATTTCCCAGAATCCAGTTGATATTTTTCCTTTTCTCCCTTTCTCAGACTCCTTCATCACACCTAGGGCCCAGGTATTGTCACATCTAACTTCAAAGTCCCAGTGGTGACTCCCAGAGTTAAAGCTCTCTGAGCCCAGAACAGCAATGTTGTAATCAAACCGCTCTGGATTGTCAGGAAGCGTCCGTTTATCTCCAAATCTCACACTGGTCAGATCTTCAGACAGGATGTATTCAGGGCGAGCAGTGTTTGGATCCAGAATCACAGGAGTGTAAGAGACCATGTCCATCATCTTGTTCCAGATGTTGTAGGTCAGGTTGCCCAGGTGTTTGGCCTCATCTATCAGAGCTCCTGAGGGCAGCTGTGGATCATCCAGCAGGGGGCGCTGCTGGACTCTTTCCACTGCAGCCTTGTAGTTCTGCAGGAATGAGATGTCTTCAGCTCTCAGCTCCTCCTCTGTGGCTCTGATTGTGTCTGAAAGAGCGGCTATCTCTGTGTTCAGAGCCTCAATCTTCTCCTTCATCATGTGACTCTTCTGCCCCTCTTCATCCCTCAGAGCAGAGATCCTGGCCTCCTCTTCATCTAGTAGAAACTGGTGAAGCTTCTGAAACTGCTCCTTAATCTGCCTCTCTGTGTGTTGGGTCTGGACCTTAATGTGCTCTGTCGTTTGATCACAGTTTCCTTTAACTTGTTCAAACAGCTTCAGTTTCTGCTGTAAGGGCTTCAGGGATTTCTGCAGCTCCTCTTTGTGATCCTGTGCAGCTTCATCGATGGGTCTGAATCTGTGGTTGTTGTGTCTCTTTGAATCTCTGCAGACGAGACACACCGGCTGCTGATGGTCCAGACAGAAGAGTTTGAGTTTCTCGGAGTGCAGACTGCAGGAGAGGAGAGTCTCTGAAGCTCTCTGATCTCTCTCCAGTAAGAAGGCCTCACACAGGTTCTTTAACACCAGGCTACGAGGTGTATCACTAAACAAATGTCTTTCTTTACAAATTGGACACTGGTGTATGAGTTCTTCTCTCCACCAGCTCTGCACGCAGTCTTTACAGAAGCTGTGACTACATGACAGAACAACAGGATCTTTAAAGATCTCAAAGCAGACAGGACAGGAGAGATCTCTTTCTGACTGAGAGGACATGTTTTGCCTCTGAGTGAAGCTGAAAACACAGGAGCCAGAACAATGAAAGCAGTCAGTCAACTGAGGAATTTCCCTTACAGTTACTTTCACTTTGAGTTGCAGCTCCTCTAAATCTTACTTGTATAATGTAGAATCAGCAGCAGGTTGAAGTGGCAGTATTCCAGTACTCCAGTAACCCCAGTGTTCCCAGAATTTCCTTGACTCAGTGGCTTCTCTCCATGGAGTTTTATCTGGTAGTAAATATTGAACACGCGAGACACAAACTGCAGCAGTGTCACGCAGCTCATATCATTTGACATTCACATCTGAGGAATGAGGAACATGGAGCATACGCCCATCAGGTGCATCCAACCACACCTTAAGTGAACCCTTGTTATATAAAGGTGTTGTGGCAAAAGCAGGTGTTTATTCCGCGTTGAACTGTGTGACAATACCGTAACACTTGCATGGGAGGGAGGCAGGTGTTTGTGTAAAAACGTTCTTTTTATACCTGCACAGATTGTAGATTCTAACATATTATATGCACAACAGTAAAATTACATATGCATTTCTTTGTCATTGTTAGTTTTGTCCTTTTGCTGTTTGTCTTTTTGTGATTATGTTGTTCAACTAAATATTAATATTCTAGTTAATACTATTTTTAGGGTCTATACTTTATTCTACAACATAAAATACATCAGTAAATAGCCCACTTGTGAATTTTGAAGCTTTTAGGTGTTTCAAAAAAAGTTGGATTGTCGCTAAATGAAACCACAGAACGTCATCATGCCATATGTGGCTTTACAGCTTCGTGACATGTAAGATATATAACCCTTACCTTTTTCCTAACCTAACCTTAACTGCCTCTCTTTTAACCTTACACTTAATTTCTAGTTATAAGCTAATTTAGCATTTTCTTTAGGGTTTCTGCTTCTGAACTAAGGGGCAAAGGAGGGGTGATAGTGTAGGTATAGTGGACGAGTCATGGCGCTGGTGGGTGGGTCATGTAGCTGCTCCTGCCGCAGCTAATATACTCGCCTTTTGGGCCTGCTGGGTCTGTGTAGCCCAGGTGCCCTGCTGTCAACGGCTTTATTCTGTCCCTCTTTACACCTCTCTTTGGCTCTGTATCGACCAAACACTTTCAGTATGGTACCTTTGGAACCAACAGTAACCCTTCAGACATGGTACCTAGACCCTTGCGTTTCCACTGCACACTCACTGTATTTCCTCCTTTATCAGTCTGCACCTTGTTTATCATCCACAGAACGAGGCTGCACACTTACATTTTCAGAACAAAATAGAACAGGCTGCAGTGAGAGTCTCTCTCCATGGGATATTTAAAAATAGTGGTTTTGTGTATTTAGTTGTTCTTAGGCAAGCTCAGGGGGTTTATGTTGACATAGTCCACAGGAGCAACACTCTGCAATGCTTTTTTTTTCTCTGAGTGAGGATTAGAATATATGCAGTTCACATAACCTGGTCGAAATTAATATATACAAACACTTGAAGATCCACTCATTACATTGTCATAAAAACTCAAGTGATGGTCAAAGTTGTCACAGTGAAATTTAAGGTGTGTTGATAGATTCACATCCTCAACTTGTGCATTGAGTAACATTACAAGTTAACGTTCCACCTTAAAACCGGCAGTCGGCCCAGTGAATGAAGTTATTTTTTCTCAGACTCCAGCTGCTGTGAGAGGCAGAAAAACATCCTTTCATTTTATAGTTCCAGTTTACTAATAAAACTCTCCACAGTATGAACAGTGGTTACATGAGCCTCAAAACCAGACACAACTCAGCCCTGAGCAGAGTGACCGTCCTCTA